>NW_027210600.1:1207500-1302500 GCF_029030835.1 Brachyistius frenatus
GTTTCTGATCTGCCGTTGTGAAGCTTCAAGTCTGGCATTTTGGCCATCGCCATCTTTGTTTTTAGTTGAGCTGGCGAGGAGTGAGGGGTGGATCTATACCGGCAACCTGGCTGCATCTCAGGCTGCACCTTGGCTAGGTTAGGAAAAGATCACAGTTTGGGTTAAATGTGTCCTATTTCAGTTAGGGTTAGGTACCAAAACTGACTGATTAGGGTTCAGAAAAGATCATGGTTTGAATTGAAATAAGTCATTTTTCATTGTAGTATTGTTACATAAGTTACTTAACATGCTACCCTTTTCCTATCATACGGACTCAAACACCGGTCTCTGAGGTAAAAGTCACGTGTTTGCTCCATCCAACAATCCCGGGCCTTTTCTCTGCGGGGGACTAAATCAGTGTCATCACATGACCTCCGTGTCATGACCTCCATCTTCAACCCTGGTCATACAAGCGTGTACTTTTTAACACCTATAGGCAAAATGAGAGACTGACACGGTAATCTTTAATGGACTGACATGTTTACACTGTTTGGCTGCAATTTTCTTAGGCTTGGTTTTAAAACCATCCTAACAGTAGTTAGGCTGTAGTGGAAGAGAAAAATGGTATTCAGTACTGATATTATTGTGCTTAGCCTTACTACTAGTTCACCCTAAAGGTCCTGTGGACGGACAATTAATCAGACAGAAATGAAGCAACATTTTAAACCAACAAAGCAGTAAAATATTTTGTTTCTTCATTACAACTATGTTTTGAGATCCATCTTGTACAGACAGTCAAGCGAAGCAATGCAAATCCACCAATGATCCAAGGATTCTCAAAGGATCACTAGCAGTGAGAAACTCTTCCACTTCATGTTGACATTTTTTTTCTTTTCTTATTAATAATAACAGAAATAAAAAAAATAAAAACATTTTAAGAGGATGGATCTCTGTGTGTGCGTTATTTTGCTCAACCATCTTAACACCAGCTTAAGTCATCCCATATTGAGGTCTTTTACCTCAACCCTGTACATCTGTTGCTGTTTGTGTCCAGCTGACCTCTAACCCCTGGTGATGTATCCGCACAGAGAGGACGATGATGGCTCTTGACTGAGTTGTGTGGTCTGTTTCCAGGCAGAACAATCTCATGTTCAGAGACACTCTGTCTCCTTACCTCTAACCTCTCTATCTCTCTACCCACCATTTATCTGCACTTTTATCGCTGAGCGTCTGCCTCTCTCCTTTGCGATCAGGAGCTGTTGAGAATCTGCAATGATAATTTGTAAAAAAAAAAAATGGTAACACACACTCGTATGAATGCTATGTGAAAAATAAATCATATACATTTCTATACCACATGAGAGGCTCTAAAGCCTTCAGAGCTTGAAGTGTGGGTTTGATGTATAAGACCTCAGGCTTTTTGTGAAACTCAGGATGAAATAAAGTTATACTTTTTCATGACAGAGGTTGAGAAGTGGAAGGTTTTACCAGCTGTATATTAAATAAACACTTTTGATGTTATGGACTTTTAGCTTTCTTTTTACAGATAGTTTTCAACGGTAACGGTGGCTTCATTTTATCTCAATGTGTGTGTGTGTGTGTGCCTTTATGTGTGTTCCACGGTGGCACAATGAGCCAGGGAGCCCTTCGCTTTAGAGGCCAAAAGTTCAAAGGTCAGAAAACTCCTGAATTTCTCCACAGGGGCCGAACATCTTTTAAATAACCCAGATAAAGGCACCATCTGATCCTCCGTGCCACTTGGCGCACAAACTCTGGCCAAAATGAAAGCAGAGGAGCTTGTTGAAAATGACTTTGTTTTCGCTGCTTCAACTTTTAATTTCCTTAATTGATTTTCTCTTCCCACAGAGGTAGGAATTTGCAGACACGAAACTAATTGATTTCAAATTTTAATCCCTCTTACCGCTGAGCAATCGAGGGGCCTCCCTGCCATCGATCTCCAATCCATCCAAACTCAATTAATGTGCCAGAGACTGATTGGAGGAGGAGGAGGAGGAGGAGGACCCCTCTCGTCTCTTATTTTCTCCTCTTCTATCACTCACAGATGAAGCTCATTCTTCTCCTGTATTCAGTAACGCTTTAATTGTACAGCCGTGATTGATGATCTCGTGCACATTTTCAGCAATGAAGCTATCATCTGTTTTGCCACTAAATGCAATTTCTACTTATTTTTTCTTGAATTGTAAAAATGTGTCTAAATTGACAACTGTGTTATTCTCAGATGTACTTAAAGAAACCAGCGGTAGATTCAAAGTTTGAAAAGAAAACAGTTCCCAAAGTTCACAATTTCAGTTTTGAAAGCTGAAATGTCACTGGCTAGTTAATTAGGCTAAAGTTAGCTCAGTGAGTTGGTTGACTTTTGGCTCCTTTTTCTTGTTTCTAAGTGATTCATTTTAAAATTGAGAACTTGTAAAAAGGGTTTTGAATAAGCATTTATACTGTACATACTGTACATGCTACATGTTACCAGGCTAGAAGACCCAGGCTAAAGTTAATAGGTGCCAGCATAAACTCAGATTCGTATCAAAAAGTCCTGCCCAGTGTATGATCCACAACATTTTGCTCTGTAGGTATGAAAAGAAAAGATAAAAGATCAGACTGGTATTTCAGTCTGACATACCCCTGTTTTGCTGCTTACTTAAATCCTGTCCATATTTTGTTTACACCCACTTTTTGCATCAAGCATTTTTTTTTTTTTTTTTTTTTTTTTGTGGTTCCCAGATCTGTTTAATGTGTAAATTGAAAATGCTCATGGAAACATGCAGATGAAAACACCAGGGTAGCTGGAGTATAAACTCCCCAAAGAGAAACAGAATCCAGCTGCCAACGTTAACCTAACGCTAATCATGGCACATCAGTGGTGAAATACTTCATACTTAGTTGTTGTGAAATGTGTTTCTTTCATAGTTCTTGTAAGCTGTAACCTCACAAACTAGTGGAACCAAATTCTTGACCTTTAAAGTAACACTTGGTTACCTCTGTGGCTGTTTCTCCACGATTCATGGCTTATTCTGGAGCACGGGAACTCTCTGTTTAATCCGCGCCTTACACCTTTGTTTGCATGTTTGGTTTGCTTTTGGAGACAAACAAAAACAAGACACCACAAAAGGCTTGCTGCATCTTTTTAATGGTGGTGTTGAAAATAAATGTGTACTTGTCTCTAACGTGGAGTTCACTCACTTGAATAAAAATCACTTGTCTGGGTTTACTTCCACGTTGCACATACACATTCGTGTTTACCCCATTAATCCCAGAGACTTTACATTGGTATGATGTCACAAAAATATAACTGAATAATTAAACTAATGGATTTAAAATTCACAGTAGAAAAAGTCAAAACTAACATTTGTAGTTTTACAGATGCTACTTTGAAAACATCGGTCCGTCGAAAAATCTGGCTTAATCCCTTATCTGGGTTTTGTATAACGGGCCCCTAGTTATTAGCACGCCAATTTCGGTTTAGCAACACAATAGATGGATGTATAAAAATAATGTCAGCCTTTTGTTTTAAAATTGAGAAACTCTAAATCACTATTTAGAGGGAAAACATTGTTATTTTCTCTTTAAAACACGAGAGGAGTCAGAAGAGAAACTGTTAGTCTGTTTAATTCTGCTCTTATTGTGAGTTATTTGAAAGAAGTATACCACAGATTTGGATGTGATTCCATATTTTATTTATAGGTTTCACAGAGAGACCGTACAGCATCAGCATGACACTCTGAACAATGGCTTTATAAAACTAAAATAATCTGACTACTGGCTCTAAATAAATGGTCAATCAAACTTCCCTCTGTGGGTGATTTTATTCTCAGGTGTCTATAAAACTAGTGTGTTAATTAAGGTCTGATGAACTTATGAATTATGCAATCAAATTTAACCAAAACTGCTTTGCCAAAGTTGTAAATCAGTTTGGATTTTTAAACAAGCTATTGATAATACCCCTATAAATCTCTCTGAATGTTCTGGTAATGCTCTAAGATGAACAAATGATTTTCTCAGATCCATAGATGGCTCCGTCTCTTTTCCTTTGCCTTCCTACTTTACCTTCACTTCGTTTCTGTACTCATCTCCGCATATATCTGTCACACCCCTAGCTATGGCGCATATCCTGCTCTCTTGACCTTTCATTCCTCAAAGACAAAGTAGAAAGAGAAAGGGTGATTGAATATTGTTTCAAAGCAATTGAAGTGCAGGACATGCCAGAATTTTAGATCCCTAAAGTTGAAATCTCCTGTCAGTTTGTCTTAAATTGCTCTTTGAATCTGTTCTGCACTGTGGTGCACTATTTTATATCCTCACAGGCACCATGAACAGATGAATATGTGTCCTGCAACAGTTTTGATAAATGTTTTGAAATGCTAGCCCACCACTAAACAGTTTCTTTTAACTTCTCATATAGAAAACACTGATCTTAATTTTCTCTTTTCTGAAAAGCCCCCCATTTTCATTATGTTGTGTTTTTAGCGGGGCTTAATTTTATAGCTGTCTGAATGCTTTTAAAAGTCCTCTTGGACCTTGGCAGCCTTTCTAGTGTAGTGAAATTAAACTAGAGCTCTCTTGCACTTCCACTCAAACTTCAAAGGGCCCAAACTTTGGCATGGGAAAGGCATTGAAATGAATTGTTAAAAATATCCTCCTGCAGTAGTTTATGATTAACCTTATGTGTGTGTGTGTGTGTGTGTGTGTGTGTGTGTGTGTGTGTGTGTGTGTGTGTGTGTGTGTGTGTGTGTGTGTGGGTGTGCGTGTGTGCGTGCGTGTGTGTGCGTGCGTGTATAAGAGCACGAGTGTGTGTTTCATAGGATAGAGCTGACATCAGAGTTTGGGGGAGAAGATTTATGAGTGTGTGAATTAGAGTGTGATTATGGCCCAGATTTAGTGGTGAGCAGGGGGGAGACGGCAGATCTCCATATGAGAGCCTCGGGCCAGTGTGACCAGACAGACTTCAGACTCACTTCTTCCTATAGACAATAAATACACGCCCTGAGCTAGTGTGCTAAACTGATGCATTATCCTGTTATGACACCACAAATATATTAAAAAAAATGTATTTTTGTATTTGTATTTCTCTGTGTATGTAGATAAAACTATATATTAAGACAGAGAGACTAAAATCCTTAGCTTAATGAATGCATCTTCTTCCACTGCCTCCTTTATTTGATTGTTTTATGCAAACTAATATGTTTATGGATCCACTGTGACTCATTTTAAGTGATTATGACGAAAGATATTTTCTGGGAATTGCGTTTGTTTTGATCATTTATGCACTTTCCCTTTTGCTTTTCTGCTCTTTTCAAACATTCCACAGAGGGGAAAAAAAAAAGAAATAACGATTTCCAGAGTTGTCTGTTATTTAATGCAATCAATAAAAAATAAAATAACATTAATATTTTAATAATTATATTTTGTTTAATATATCTATTTTTTTTTTTAAAGCAATCAGTGTTTATATCTTGAAATTAGGACAGTCACACATTAAAGAAATTCTTATAAATTTTCAAAGATTTTTTTTACTGGAAATGGGTTAAAGTCATGTTGGTAGATGCACTACTTTTGTCTGATTAACTTGATTTTTTTAAGGCATTTGATGCATTTATTAGCAGAGAAATAACAAGAGAGGAGAAAAAGAAATAGGGCCTAACTGACAATGTATTTTTGGAGCCAATGCCTACACCGATTTAAGGTACTAAAACAATTCTGATATCAGTTTATTGGCCAATATTAAGTATTAGTGGTAGGATTTTCCATGCAGACATCAGTGCACTGAAACAGCAATCTTCACTGGGAATTACATTTTTTACAAATAGCTATTAAACACACACAAATGGAACAATTTATCATATCTCTGCCAACATATACAGTATGCCAATTCCATGATAGTCCCCATTTCTGCCATTAAAATCTGCTCTCTAAACAGAACCCATGCCTTATAGTGTATGGGCTCCTCTGCCCTTTAACATAAAGGATATGTTCACTTCGTTCCATGTCTTTTACAATTGAAACAATACTTCCATGGCCAGATGTACGCTGAAAGCCTTTTCTGGCTTTATTCATTCCTTCTGTTTATACTGGCCACTAAAGATTCCTTCCTGACACGCTTCCATTGGAAGAGATCCATCCCACAGTTCTGTACTAACATATCTACCACAATTTACCTGAAGTTCATGTGAGGCTTCAGCTATGTGACTTAATCAAATCAAGTAGGTGTCCTCTTAACATGTCTGTACAATATGCCCTCCACTCTGTATCTCCTTGGACGCTGATTCGCACAGAGGGACAGTAACACAAAGAGGGAATCTTGTACTAAAACGGCTTTGGAAGATATCTGATTTATCTAGAAGATTTATACTGTCTATAGACAAATAACAGGATATATTGTTGCCGCCTGTCTCTTACGTTGACCAGTATTATTACATGATATAAACACTGCCTTAACCCCTCTATATTAATAGAAACATTTAATATTATTTAACACATTTAGGAGTCTCTACAGAAAATCTATATTTCAGATTTGCTTTTCAGCACTGTATATAAGTATTAAATCTAAACCTACAACAATCCCCCACTTGTTTTTTGGGAGTGTGCTGAAAAACACAGATGACCTTTCATAGTGCAGTTTGCATGTGTTTATTCATTTCACCACTGCCACAATTTAATAATCCTTCAGGAGTCAAGCTTTCCATTCCCACAGTGTATTATTTTTCATTGTGCTTCCAATCAGCCTCCAATTATGGTTTTCTTTCTTCAACGTTACACTATTATAGAGTTCATTTATGTATTAGTTTTTTGGTCCCTGTGACGTTTTCCAAATTATTTTGGATGCCTACCATGCTGATCGCCATCCTTCCCTCTTGGTTTCTTTTGGTGACGGGAGCTTCTGAGCTTGGATGGATATGAGTTGGGATTGGGAACGACAGGACCATTTTACCTTCCCGTAAAAGTGCTGTCTCCAGAACGAATCCCGTCCTGAGGGCTGAAGCTGTCGCTGACAGTGCACCAATGATGGGGATGATGAATGACAACAGTATCGGCAGCACAGGGTGTACGTTCTCTCTCTGTGTGTGTGTGTGTGTGTGTGTGTGTGTGTGTGTGTGTGTGTGTGTGTGTGTGTGTGTGTGTGTGTGTGTGTGTGTGTGTGTGTGTGAAACTATTGTCTAAAAGTGAGCAGGGAGGCATGTATCCACAGGTTTTCAGTCTGTGCATGCCAGTGCCTGCAAGCATCTGCTCCAGTGTGCTTTATGGCAGGATGTCAGCCACCGTTCACACACTGATCCTGATTGCAGTTCCCATTATAATATAAGAGGATACCCACTCACATGGAAGCCATCAAATCATGGCCAGGCAGAACAATTGGCTCAAACAAGGAGACTGACGTTGATGGATCTATTACGATCCAAACTGGAGGCGAATGTAGAGAAAAAAAATTGCCTCGGATTCCAAACTTTAAAAAGGATGTCATTTGTTTTTCCTGGCTGTACTTTGGAGAGAGGAGTGTAACTCAAGCTCTGGCTGCAGCAGACAGACACGGGCACACAGGGAATGTATGTTCTCTCCGGCTCAGACGCCCTGTTGACGGAACTCCTGGGAACTCAGAAAACAAGACCGCGGACGTCCAGGCAGGAACAACCGCTTGCCCAGAACGTTGATTGATCTTGGCCGAGTACATCGCAGCTCTCCATTGATGACGGTGTTGGGTGTTTACAGTCGTGTTTAACCGAGGACGGGGGAAAGGACGACAAAACTGCTGCAAAATACTCCTTTACTGATGAGGTTTTACATTTTATTTGGTGTTCTTGGAAACAGCTGGTTGCAGCGTTTGCGTGAAATGCCTGTTACTTGGAGCAATTTGGCAGGTCAAAAGTCTTACAATTCAGTAGAGTTTTAGGATTACTGGCTGTTTGTATAACTCATGTTGTTGTTATTGGCTTGAAATGTTGTGTCGCCCATTGATTTGTAAAATGCTGTTCTGAAGGCTCAAGTTTCGGCAATTTGGCTTTCACCATCTTAGTTTTTATGGAACTCAAAGTGACCATATTTGGACGAGGTGGTGAGGAGCCAGGAGTGGATCTGAATGAGAACCCCATTAGACTATGCCCGCCCTACCATACCGAAAAACTGACTGCAGCCCAGGCCTGTCAATCAAACCAGACACGCCCCCAAACATTCCTCTCTTTGAGGCCTTATATCTAATTAGTTATGGAATTATTTTCAGAAGGATTACCTTCCACTGATCAGAAGGAGTGAACTGAGCTAATAAAACTATCATTACTTGTGGAAAAAATGTTATTGAGTTGGTATTTCATGAGAGCAGTTGATGCTTTTTGAATGGGAGTCTAATAGAGCCAACACCTAGTGGCCCACAGGGGTATTGCACTTGAAAGCACTTCTGTATTGGCTTCTCTTTTCAGACCTCGAGGCTACATCGTTTATATATTGTTTATATAAAGTCTCTGATTAGAACACATGCATGAACGATGCAAAACTGCATGTATTCTACCTTTAAATCTCTTCTACGGAGAGTTCTTAAGAAAAGGACAGACAAACAGAGTAATGATCATAGCAATTAGCTTGAATGTTATGTTTGGGGTTCCCTCTTGCTATAGTGCTATCATCTTGATTCACCATGACGGTTGTTAATTTTAAAAGAATTTCTTATAAACATAACACTTGAACTGATGACAAGTTTCAGAACAGGAAGTAATTCATTACTTCAGAGACTCCAGATGTAAAACATGAGTAGATACACTAGATAAATACACTGCTCTACATCTGTTGTATCTGATGGTGACGGTACATTCTTATTACAGATAGTATAACAAATCGGTGGAGGAGCAGAGCTGACCTCAGGTTTGATCGACAGCGTCCTGGAAACTTAAGAAAACCACATATCTTTCATTACATTTTAATTCTAATGTTTCTTCCTTCTATTCTTCCTAAATGTTAATAAAATAACCATTTGGTGATGTCAGAGAATGAAATCTAAACTCCTGCCATCAAGTTGTCCTGCTTAATGACTTCAGAGCCTTCTACAAGCACAGGTATTAAACAGATGACTAAAGTAATTGAGTCACCTCTATCATCTCATGGTGGGTATGATCATGTCGCTGAGCCCTTCTCCCAAACAATCAGTGGTGTGGTCCGAGTGAAGTGTGTCACCCCTGACTGACCTGAAAGTGGCCCGAGATAATGACAGCACCATGGCGACAGCACTGTGGTCCAGAAAGGAAAAAAAAAAAAAAATACTTTGTCAAAGTGCTGTGTCCTTGTGAAAACCACTCTTTTTTTTTTTTTTTTTCTTTGTTATGATGTGTTGTCTGATTTGGACCAGACGAGGAAACAGTGGATGGGGAAGACATGAGGCAGGGAGGATGAGAGGACAGAGAGCTGGAGAGTGAGGGAGGAGAGCTGGGAGAAAAATATGGGAGCTATCAACACTCACCTCAGCAGAAAAAACAGAGCCATGATGAAAGCGAAGAGCAGAGAGGAGGGGAAAGACTGACAGGCACAGACAGACAGAGAGTGTAGGTTAAAATGACGGAGAGACAAGCAGGCAGGAGAACAGAGAGAACGAGGGGGTGCAAAGTGGACAGCTGCGATGAAACAAGAGACTATAAAGAGACAGAGGGAGAGACAGGCAGACAGACAGACATCACACCCGTCTGGATTCATCCTCGACGGCTTACATGGCAACAGGTAAGAGAAGGAGACCAGGAAAAAAAATTGAAAAAACAAATGAGCTGATAGTGCCGAGGTGTCTCTGGGAGGGGGGAGGGCTGCCAAGCTGCATGTTTGCCACTGCTGGCTGTCAGGCTGGTGGCTCAGCAGTCGTCACTGTGCTCGTCTCTTAAAATGGAGGATCGCACCACGAGGACCACTTCACTGTCCAAACACTGGTGTCCGCACCGCGAGCACAAAGACAAAATGAGCAACGAGTAGGTATCCAATAAAAGGAATACATTATGATGGTATTAAGTGATGCTGAACACATCGTGCCATTATAGTTTTGGAAGTAATATTATGACACCACTTCAGATATTACATACACACTGTTACAGTCAGTGTGTGTGTGCACTCCGCATAGTGGTGACAGGATGTCCATTAAGTACCACAAAGGTGTTCCTTATAACTTTAGATCTTGTATACAAGTCATCCAATTGGAACCTATTGCATTACAGCTGTTATGTGGTCACCCAATGTGGGTAGAGCAGTCTAAGGATGGGCACTTTAAGCAAAATTACTACTCAGTATTCTCTGTAACTATTATAGATTGTATATGAAAGTGGACATAGCTTCAGGGTCTGACAAGTGATGCCAAAGTGAAAGTGCCTTAAAGTGCAATACCACTGAGGGCCGCTAGGGGCTGGCACCAAAAAGTCTCCAGCTCCAATAGATTTCCATTCAACTTGTCTCATGAAATACAAAGTCAGTACATTTTTTCCACAAGTCATAATGATGTCATTCGCAAAAGTCACTCCATCGGTCCATCAGAAAATAATCCCGTCCTGAATTAAATATTAGGCCTGAAAAAGTGTTGTGTTGTGTGAGCGTGTTTGTTTGATTGACAGGCCTGTGGTGCAGTCGGGTTGCCACTATAGGTGGGCGGGCGCAGTGTCCTCGGGTTCCTGATCAGATTCGTCGGTCCTCTCCAGCTTGTCCAACTGTGGTCACTTATGGCTCCAAAATGGCGACAGCTGAAATGCCGAGCTTCAGATCGTCAGTTCACTAACCGATGGTTGGTTGCCGCTTAGTAACTATTTGTCTATCATTCGAAGAACGTTTCTTTGTCTTGTGTCAAACCTATCCAGTGACTGTTGATCTGAGGATGAACTGTCTGCTTGGTGCTTTGCTCTCAAATCGTTGTGGTAGACTTATGCTAGCTTTTCTGGGCAGAATTTGCACTGCACCTCATTTTTGTTTATTTTTTCAAAGGAGTTCCACAGAACTTTTTGGATGCTGTAGTTGTCTTTTCATGTTTCTGCTGTCTGTACTGAAACATCTCATCTCAAAGAGCCACACATGTTTTTTTTTACACGTTTTTTCTCCTTCATCTTCTTTTGTTGCTTGATGATGGTTGGCAAACAGCTTTTACGTGCATTACTGCCACATTCAGGCTTTACTAGAAACAAGAAAAATATATATTTTGCCAAGACAAGATAATAGTTGTAAAAACGTATTTGATTATTTTATGAGGTAATGGCCCATCTGGAGTAGGTCTGAGTGTCGCAAGTCTAAAACTTGTCATAAATGTGTTGCGAGTAGAAATAAAGCGTGTAGTCAATTTGTCCTTGAACCATATAACCAAATTATTATTTTTTTTTCTTTCTTCTATTGCTGCTTTTTTCCCACCATATCTGCTTGTTAAATGATTGAAATAACTGACAGTGCTTCAAGCTGCTGACACTGTTTGTGTCCTCTCTGTTTAGGTCGACCTCATTTTGAATAGCGACAGTCTGGCTGTGATCTGGTCCCGTTCCAATCAAGTCTCTCTTTATTGAAACTTTGTTTATGCACGTCGGGTTCAGGTTTGTTTTTCACAGGTCTGTTTGGATGGGCTGGGTTATTTCAGTTGCACTATATTCAACCATTCTTTAATAGCTTTTCCTTCAGTTTCCCCCACATTTGTTGAGTAGTGCTGGATAGGTCTTGGCCGATGTTGCGCAGGGTTTTATTCAAAATGTAATTCTAAAAATGGGACTTCGGGCTCCTTCACAGTGACGGGAAAATGACAAACTTGATCTTCTCAGTAGTGTCAATTTTCCTCAACTGCTTTTTAATTCCTTCTCACTAAAAAGACCAGTATGATTTGATATTTTCCAAAACCATTTGATCTGTTTCCACCTTTACTCTGAACACTTTAACACTCACATGGCCTGAATACAGGTCCAGTATTCTGTACCTGCCATATTATGGATGGCAGAAGCCCATTCTGAATCAGATTTGACAAACTTAACATAGTTTAAAAACACAAAGCCTCACTATTCAAATAGTGTAAACCATTTAAAGGTGCCAGTACCACATCAACAGCAGTTATTTGCTCTGTAGTGAAAGTGCTAGAGACTTTCAAATACAATCGAATACCTACTTAACTAATTGTTTACTTAAGATACATGGTTAAAATGTTATTTTATACATTTTTTAAGCAGCCAAACAAATATAGGTGTTTAGCTCTGCTTCCATCTTAAATAAATTCAAATGCATGTTGTAAACAGATACAGATATTGAGTTTGAACAGACATGAAGGAACACAAGTGGTTGCTTGGTGGGACGATGAACTTTCTGATCTTACCCAGAGATGACAGACCTGAGGAGAAATGTTGTGTCTTTGCACTTGTATTTTTTCATAGTTATGTATGTGAGTGTACTTAGTGTGTGTGCACGCATGTGTGTGAGTGTGTGACCTATCCCAGAGAACTGTTTTCACAGGGGAAATATGGGGCAGGAGGCAGCAGCTGGTGGGTCTCTATCCATGTGTATGTACGTGTGCGTGCGTGTGTGTGTGTGTGTGTGTGTGTGTGTGTGTGTGTGTGTGTGTGTGTGTGTGTGTGTGTGTGTGTGTGTGTGTGTGTGTGTGTGTGTGTGTGTGTGTGTGTATCTGAGTGCATGTGTGGTCGCCCCTTAATGATTATTATGGTTTAACTCCCATTTCACGGATAGAGTCATTACACTCCAGATTTTTCCATTCTCCTGGCAATGGAAAGGAAAACATATTCCCTTCTGTCGCTTATTGCTGAGACCTGGTCTTTTGCTCTCACACTCTGAGACATCAAAATCACACAATCGCACCGAGACACCCACCCGCAAACACACACACATACACACACACACGCATGCCCTATGCACACACTGGCAACATATGACGAGCCAATATTTGGGTTTGCCCGGTACCTCATACGGCGGTGGGTTGCAGGGTGAGGGTGTGTATATGAGAGCGACTAATCTTAATAAAGACCGCAGACACGTACACAAACATTCACATGGCTTGCTGTGAGTTACCACGGAAACCAACCGCCAATTGGGCCCTCCTGTATTTAGGGACAATCAATCACCGTGACAGGCGGCTCTGAGCACCTTGCGGGATATTTGGGTGGGTGGGGTCAAAGAGAAATACAAGGGGTTTCCTGATGGAGGGCGGGTCACTTGTGGCATGTGCTTAATCACTGTGACCTTTGACATCTTAAGGGAAGGCCACTTTCTAGACACAGTCCGATGACATTGATCACAGCGTATTGCACAAATCATAAAACGGCTGAGTTTGAGCGCAGGGGTCAGAGTGGTCAGTGGGGGCATGTTTAGGCATGACCCTACCTGTGCTCTTTGGAGCGCCAAACAGGAGTTCAGATTCCTCCTACAGATGAACCCTAGTTAGAGGTGAAAGGTCAAACTCGAGGTGAGAGGAGACTTTAAAACATCTTATTAGATCTTTTAGAGACGTGGCTCCTGCACATCTGTTTGGGTTTTCTACCGGCTCGTTTTGGACATGGTTTCTGGGAATAGGTATCTGGATGGAGGATTTCAAAAGAGCAAAAAAAAAAATAAATGCAGATCAGATTTCTTTGGAGACTTTATATCAACCTGAAACATTTTAACTGAAGCTTTATGTGTCAAACAAGCTTGGTTATCTCTTGGGAATTCAATAAATTATGTTACAGTCTGTATTCAATAGACAGCACAAACTAACACTGAAGGGCTGACAGCATTACAGTTTACATTGTAAATTCAGTATAATGTATAAATCCACAGCTGTATCTCCACCAGTGCAACAACAAAGTCAGACTACACTCATCACTTTGTTCCCCTTTCATCCACTTTTTTATATTTCAGTTCTTGTAGTTTTTTTTTTTTGGTTCTTTCAGATTATTGTTTTGGCTCAACAGAAACAATTTTGAATTTACCAGATATGTACAGTAGACAACATGTACGCCCATGTGTTTTGAGCCCAAATGTTTTGAGTCCAAGTAGCAACCCACCGTGACAACACACAGTTGTTTGTGAACTGTTGCTTTGAAACCTCAATTCTGGCATTTTGGCTGTCGCCATCTTGGTTTTGTGGAGCCAGAAGTGACCATACTTGAACGAACTGGGGAGGAACAAAGGAAGTATCTGACTGAGAACCTGAGGACAGAATGTCCCTTCCATCTATACAGTACCTGAAACCTGACTGCAGCCCAGGGATGTCCATCAAACCAGACACGCTACGTAGCTCTCTTCAAGGTCTAATATATAATCAATTATTTCATATTATATTATATTATTTTCAACAAGATCACCAGAACACTGATCAGAAGGAGTGAATTTAGATAATAACATTAAAATGACTTGTGGAAAATAATGTATTGAGTTTGTATTTCATGAGAGAAGTTGTTGCTTTTTGAACGGGAGTCTGTTGGAACCATACATTTTCTTGGAGCCAGCCCCTAGTGGCTCTTAGTGGTATTGCACATTAAGGCACTTCCGTATTTGCCTCACTTTACAGACCCGTACGCAATGTTCATCTTTATAGACAGTCTACGTTTGCACTCTAACCACCAGGATTTAAGGCTTTTAATATGAAAATCTAGTGGAATAAACGTGAAAGGATTGAATTACTTGATGAATGAAAACAGCATTTAAATCAGTGAAGCAGCGTGGCCAGTATGACATGACTCCCTCGTTTTACTGGTAACATTCCAATATACATAATACTGATATGAAGTATATAGATAAAGATGTCAGTTTGCATTAAGTGAGAAGCAGGTAAAATCAGTCATAAAAGTTTATTCATAATATAATCCTGCTCCAACTCACTCAGTACTCTGATATATGTTGATGCAGCTAGTTTCTTTTCAGTATGCTGATGTTTCTGTGCATTAAGGGTGATTCTTTCAATATTTAAATACATGTTGCGTAATACGATTTGTCATTCAGATATCTGTGTGAGCAACAAACCAATTATCTCATATTCTGATATGTGTCGATGCAGAAAGGTGGCTGTTGTAATATTATGTTTCAGTGCAGCACAAATGCCTTTACATTGTCCTAATGTCTACTAGAAAAAAAGACAACAATCTACCCATTGCTATATGTGATCTGTTTGAAGTAACATGAAGATATTCATATTCTGATATGTGTCGGTACAAACAGGGCCTGTCACGAGTACCTGCAATAAAGTGACTGCAGAATTTAAATTTTATGCCTCACATTTAAAAATATTGAAAAATGAATATTACATAATATACCTCCTCATATCATAATGGTCTAATTTGCTGTCCATAAAATGGATTTATGATTTATTATAGGATCATTCTAGTATTAGTCAGTGCTAATAAAATGCATGTAAGATTTATGTGTACAATGATGGTTGTAAACTGTGACTTCAAATGCCCTCTGATAATCCCCATGATGCACTATAGATAAATGTCCAACATACCGTAGATGTGTATCATGTGGTGTTCACTCTGCGGTGTGTCAGCCAACAACAGTGCAGCTAATTGACTGACCTGACTCCTCCCCATTACCTTCACCCCTCCTCTTTCAGTGTGATCCGGGGGAAATGGTATTACAGAGCAGAGGTTGTGTTGACAGAGACCGAGACAGCTCCGAGCACAAGGCCGACCTTTCACCTTTCACCCCCCTGCAACCTCCCTGAAACCTGGAAACACAGGAAGAAAGCAAGGTCGCCCAGATGAGAGTGTCTGTCAGCGCGCGGAGGGAATTGAAAGCAGGTTCAGAGTAAGGGAGAAAAAAATAAAGAGAATCTGGGAATGGGGGGGGAAAAATCTGCAGAAGGAGGAACAGCGAGGGTGATGACATTTGCGCGGAGATATAAAAAGGAGGACATTTTTCAATTGAAAAGCGTGCTGAATGAATCAGGCTCGTCAACCAGTTGGCCACCAGCTCCTCTGAGGAATCCGATGAACCGCTTTTGTTTTTGTTCGAGATTTAACAGAAGGACAGTCATAATAGAGACAGCCGGTTGACTTCATGCACATTGATCTTGCTATTACACAGATGACAGCAAAAATGAGGCGGGAAGGAGAGATCTGGGTTTGATATACTAGCCACCACTCGCCCCTCTCTGGTTCATATCAAAGTCTGAGACGGTAATGGGGAAAGCAACACTGTCTGTTTTCTTTTGGGTGGTTCAGTCCGTCTGGGACTCCGCTACCAATCCCCCTTTTTTTCTTTCACTCAAACTTTGTTTCAGACGTTTTTTTTCTTTACGCTCCGAGCAAGTGACGTGCCCTCGACGACATCAGCTGCAGCCGTTATTTTAAATGCTTTCAAACATTTGCTTGTTCCGTCTGCCTTTGATGTCCTGCTTTATAAAGCGTCCCGTGTTAAATCATTTGTCCCGCTGCTAAGTCTTACCTCATGCCAACTGGAATTTAGTACTGAATGCCCTCGGCCTGTGTGTTTTCATACATACCTTTATTAACTACCTTGTATTTGTATTGTGCGCTGCTGCATGTGCAAGGTCGTGCGGGTCGCGAATGGTCGTGATTTTCCAGACATAAACAGCCGTGCATGTATTGTATAGAAAACAGTTACATGGAGCGCATCTGTTTCTACTAGGCTGCATGATGCTGTGCAGACCTCAGTGAGCAGGAATGCTTTAGTGTCTTCGGGAGGCCAGTCTATAGTGGGCACTTTCCCTCTTCTCCCCATATATGCCCCTGCTGTATACATACTGTAAGCTCATGTGTGTGTTTACAGTATCGAGGTTTGCTGCAGCGCTGTGATTAGATTTCCTGTTTACGCTGCGTGCTACGGGAAAAGAAAGTGCACTCCTTCAATTTCATGCCCCTGATGTAGAGGTTGGGGGTGGAAGGGGCATGGGGTGGGGTGGGGTGGTGGGGTGTACCAACGGGGCTTGAAAGGGAAAAACAAACAGCATGGCGGACACGGATATGCAGCCACCAGAATCAGAGTCACTGAAGGGACAATATCGAGAATCATTCGTTGACCTGTGTTTGTTTTCATTCTTGTTTTTGATTCAGTAACACCCCCCCCCTTCCCCATCCTCATCTTATCATTATAAATTCATAACCCCATTTAACCAACCTCAGGAAACGTCCTTGCTCGCTAACGTCTGACCTCCATTTCTCAACTCCGTCCCCAGCTGTGCACATCGTGTGACCCCGTTCTCACGTCCAAAACTTTCCGAGCTAATAACGCTGTAACACCGCCACAGCAACAGAAGTGTCTTTCACTCAGTTTCCAAAAGCGATCTATGCCATCACGTCTTGTGGTTTCCCCCTGTGGTTTCAACCTCCACGCCCTCCCAATGAACAAAACATAACATCGAATGATCAGCAAGGAGAGAAGAGGTAGCCCAGAGGGGGCTGTAGGAGGGGGGGGTAAATCACCTCGTTGACAGCTGCCCTTTTACTGTAGGTGTGGATGTGGGACGTAGCCTCCTTGACCTCGCGGGTGAGGCTGCTCGGGTGGAGATGCTCCGTCAGAGCTGGGGGTAATTGTCCTGTTTGTCTGCAGTCTACATGTTTTCCTCCCCGCTCATCAGAGGAACGAAACGACAAGCGCCGTGACCCCTAACCCTGCAGAGGTCGGGTCCCAGCGGGGATGAAGGCGGAGCGGAGGGGAGGTCGTGCTGCAAACATGTGGTCGGCTCGTTTGGGGCAAGCAAAACGTTTTTTCTTTAATTGGCCGTGCAATCTGCCACAGCTGGGATGGATTACGGGGGAGAATTCTTCCCTTGAAAGGGAACGGGGAGACTGGCATTCAGCGGACTGTGAACTGGGACGATGATTAGGACAAGGAGAGCCAGAAGTAGCCAAATCAGCACCAGGACTTTGCTACAATTGACTTGTATTGACCGGCCTCTTGAATCCAAACATGAAAAAATGGAAAAACCTTAACCACCACAAAGCGGCTGGACAATGCGGTGGACTGATGTTGCTGCCCTCCTCGCCAACATGCAAAAAACAATCATGCTCTCAAAACTCGCCGCAAGTCATATAATAAAACTGCTTAAAGAGAACATCTTACTTTGGTGTATTTCCTGTTTGAAACTTAATGTTGGGTGAAATATAACTGCAGGAGGGATTCTTGGATGTGTAAAACAACAGGACTTCAGCCAGAAAGAGGCAGTTTTATTTGATGGCTGAGATGCAGCGGTGGACTTGTTCAGAATTCCTGATGCTTTTGTTTTCATTTTTAAGTAAACTTAATTAGATTTTGATGTAAAATAGAATAAAGTGTCATTTAAAAAAGATAAAAGGCTACCAGAATAACAGAAATGACAGCACAGACCTCAGAAAGGGAAACCTGCTTGTCTTTATCATAACTTCTTTTACAAGGATCCAGCTGACAGACTAATATATAACATCAGCGCTTTATTCGGAACATTTGTACACATGCTTAGTCATCCAATGACATAATCAGCCAAACACATGGTACCGATGCAGTGTATAAAACCCTGCTGATACAGAGTTTCAGTTGAGCTCTGTATCCCCCCTGCCCTCCGTCCTCCTCCACCACACACACACACACACACACACACACACACACACACACACACACACACACACACACACACACACACACACACACACAAACAAACACACAGCTAAACCTAACGGAGTGCATCCATGAGGTGAGAACACGTCTGACAGGGCGGTAGTCTCGTTTGAGATGAACTGCACCTCACCTGGCGGCAGCAGCAGGGGGCGGAGACGGACAGCTGCAGTCAGGTCGGACAGTTTTCAGCATTCAGTCCGAGATCCCGAAATGTTATCAGACCCACATATCAGTTAATATACAGTCTCCAGTTCTTTAAATTATGACCCGGGAACCTATTAAAATGCTGTACAGATGATATATGACCTTTGTTTATGTTAAAAACCTCCATTTTATGTGAATTCGCATGTTTGTTTCTGTAAATAAATCGGCTGACTACAGAATTAAACTGGAACATGAATGAATTGTCAAATACAGGCAAAAACATACAACACAATCACAGATTTCAGTATTGAAGATGGTCGCGCCTGTATTCTGCACTAGAATTCTCACATCCCATTTACCAGACGTTTTTAATATTGTTAAATACTTCTGGTATATTGTGGTATATACATTCCGATTGATCTGTAATTGGAATCTTTTCAACCTCTGAATGATGAACATCTCCATCAATCAACAACATTTACTCTGTTTGCACAATAAACCTCCAGAATCTATCTAATTCTGCGTAGACGAAAGATTTCTTTCAGATTGCTGAGCCAACATCTAAACCAATCAGCTGTTAGATCAGGTGAGAGCCAGGTGTTTCCCATCATGCCCTGAGGCCGTGCAGTCTGGAGTGTAGCACCAAACTGCTGCGTCCTTGACCTCGCGTTGTTATCATCGACAACTTTAAATGACGTCAGAGGAAGTCGGGCTCAAACTCCGACAGAAATCTAACCAGCATGCATTGTGCGCAAATTTGATCTCAAAATAGCCTAATCTCCCGTTTTAAGCAATATATGACAAAAGGGCAACTCGGGACAATGTCCGAAGAAACAGGTCCAGAGTTCACATGAGAAAACCCCGACAGAAAAACAGAACAGCATGCGGACGTGTTGAAGTAAAGAAAACGTTACTTAGCCAACTTTTACATGTCCGTGCAAATCTGTTCCTAATCCAAGCAGGACTTCACGCAAGATGGTCTTCCGCCAGCTACTTCCTCTGTACTGTCATACAGAACCGCTATCAACATTTCCTCCAAGGTTTTCTTGGCGGCGTGTGTACTTGAGATGTAAGTAAATGCAAATTAATTGCAGTAACATCTTGAGGCCATTTGGATGGGGTCAGAGGGTGAGAACAGAGATGGCGGGATGACAGAGGAAAGGAGGAGAGAGAGAAAGATGTTTGCGTGTGGAACAGAGAAGGAGAAAAAAAAACTGGGAGACATTTGAAGTTGGCACGGAAAGGAGTCACGGATGCAGACAGACAGAGGAAGGGAGAACGGGATTTAGGAAGTATATTGAGGAAAAGGTGCAGATGTGGCTGGATATCGACAGCAGGGTTGGAATTGCTGGGAGACGTCATCTGGAGAACGTCTTCATTTAATGTACTGGACACGCAGATATGCCCGTCTCCACACAGCTGTGTTCCTTACCGTGATATTGACGAGCAGCTGGCTGCTTCTCGCCAACCCTCTCCCCCCTCCCCCCTCCTCCCGATCCCGCTTCGTCACAACCGCATTGACCGCCGCTTTCCTTTGACCGGCATGTTCAAAACGCTCTGCTTTAAAAGAGGCGAATGTTTACGCAAAGCATACCACAGTTTATCAAGGTATTCGCCCTCGCCGTGTCCTCTCCTTTATTGCATCGCCTGTCGAGTGTGCATGCGTGACATTCCCAGCTGTCTGCCTATATCCCTCTGACAGTGAAATGTGTGTGTGTCTGAGTGTGTCGTCCGGGCCATGCGAGCTTTATAATTTCCTGTGTCTGTTTGCCAATCCATGCACCGCTGTGCTAATCTACCCTTTATGTGCTTCTTCGGCTTTGCAGGTGTATCAACAGCAATGTGTCAAATCTGTTTACTTCCTTTGCCATTGTGTATGAGAGAGAGCTCAATGCCTCAATGAATTGCGGGGATGACTGAGAATGAGAGCTGACAGGTCTTTGGGTATGTGTGTGTGTGTGTGTGTGTGTGTGTGTGTGTGTGTGTGTGTGTGTGTGTGTGTGTGTGTGTGTGTGTGTGTGTGTGTGTGTGTGTGTGTGTGACTGGCAAGCTCCTCTCTATTACCCAGATTGATTAAGGAAGTGCTCAAGCTCCCACTTAGCCATCACCGCTGACACCGAAGTGACCGTCTCATAACGGACAGAGAAAGATAAGCGCAGTGAGGGAGAGGGAAAGAAGTGTGGAGTAGGGCGGAACGAGAGATGTTTCAGCTAATCAGTATGTCTAAGAGGACTGCCTTACTTTGTCTGAGAGCCATTTTAGCCAGACAAAAAGTTTGATAGATGTGTTTATCGATGTGTGTGCAAGTGCCTATCCTCCCTTTTTCACTTTCTCCTCCATCAAGTCATCCGTTCAACCCTGAATCTCATCAAAGGCCCCTTCACTAAGCCCCTTTAAGGAAATTTTACCTCCAATTTGGTAATGTAGGAATATAATAGGTCCCTGGCTATTATCCTGCTCCCTCCTTGTTCTCCCCAATGCTCCGTCCCTATCCCTACCCCAGCAGTGGCCTCAGTGGACTTTAGCATTCTTAATCCTGACAACTTTCATTAAAACTAGTCGGATAATCCACAGATTTCCGAGGGAAATTCCTGAGGATGGGCTCTTTTTTTTTTTTTTTTCCCCTTCCCACTCTCGTTGCTTTCCTCCTGACTCCCACCTCCTCACTATTGGGGTCTAACGTTTCGCTTGACTCTGCAGGAGCAGTGTCATTTACATAGTTTTCCCTAATCTTCCGTAAATCCCCGGTTGGAAAGAAAGTTAAAGCCTGACGGGATGCTTCCCTGGGAGTGAAAACGGCAGACAGAAAGGTACTGGCGGCAAAGAAAATATTTCAGTTGGGATTTGATTACTCCCAGCCACTTATGGGCGAAAATAAGCAAGGATCCCGCGGTGAAACTATCCAAATAAAGTGAAGGGAGCATCAATGTTTTGAGAGCACACATATAGGGAAGATTCTTGCCTGAGAGCTCTGTGCCTTTGTATATTTGAATGACTCCACTGCAGCTTTTTCACGTTTATTGAAGAGGATTGTGGTAAGCCAATTCAAACCTGTTAGCGAAGGAGATCCTTCGACCTCCATTAGGCTTGTCAATATTATTGTGGTCAAGTTCAGGTGTTAGATATCATGAGTGTCTCAGTACCGTGAAGCTGTGGGGTCGTGGTTCATAGTCTTGGAAATGATGGTCAGGAACATGTGTTTCTCACAGAAGCTCCAAGCTAAGTAAAGGTCAGGATTTGGGATGATTCCCACCTGGACAGGCCGGCACCTGCAAGAACACGTGGCAGGATATGTCAAACTAAGCACGTAAAAAACAAAATTCCAACATGGTAATTTTTTTCGCTGCTTCAATTATGTTACACTACAATCCCATTTGTTGTTTATGTCTGTTTTCCAGAACAATATGTCAAATCAAGTTGTGATTTGATGCTGCTATCAGCAGGATAAAGTCATTTGTCTGTGCCTTTGAAAACCGTTATGAATCACTGTTGACAGAGAAATATTTTTCATTGTGTGGTTAGGATGGTTAACAACAATAGTTAGGATAACAATCCCATTATTAAGGTCAAAGAGCTGACACTGGGAAACAGGAAGTGAACAGTGGACTTAAATGTAAAAGATGTTTTGTTGACCCATCTATCAACCTTTCTCCCTTAACTTTCTCTTCTGTTCCCAACAGTCCACCACTGAAACCACTAGTGCTGTCACTTGGTTTAGAGAAGATTGTCACCAATATACACCCCACTGTCCACGTTCCCAGTGTGGATGTGCATCCAGTCTCCAACAAAGTAGATATGTTGTCACAGTCACTTCTCAAATTTGCACTTCCCAGTTCCTATTCTTTTGCTGTCTGTGTAGTGTGTCTGGGGTATTTTGAGGTGTCCCTTGACAGCACACAGTGTAACTGTGACATGTTGTACTTTAGCACTCTACGAACATACTGATAAAAAATACAGTGGTCTGATGCATAACTATCTAAAATTATCTCACTTTTATTTTAAATCAGGAACAATCTGATCAAAGGAAAAGATTAGATTATGAATCTTACCAAGCAGGCTATGCCATCTTTTAGTGCTTGCCAGTTTTGAATACTACTAATACCAAGTTCCAGAACCTTTTAGAACCCATATACGATCTGACATATGGCCTTGTTTGAAATGTTACTTATCTGCCCCAACACCCAAAAAAGGCTAGTTTCATTGTCCAGCACTGCTTTCGAGGTTCTGACAATGGAAATGGCTGAACAAATGTACAACGACATGAAACAAAATGTGGAGTATTGGACCCCACTGCAAATGCAAGGGCACTAATGGATGTGCACCAGCCAGAATTGCCCTGCATGTACCGCACCCACCTGCACGCTAAAATGGTGAGAGCATGGTGAGAGGACAGCGGCAGGTCACAGTGTAGCTCCTTGGGAAAAGGCTCGGTGCTGTATGCAGGAGAGTGACCTTCCGCAAGTGGATGAAAAAAAATGAGTCTATCATTAAATGACAGGGATGTGTAAAAGTGCCAAGCATGCTTATTACCTGGGCTTTTCCTACATGTATTAGCTGTCAACATGTCTGAAAGGCTCAAGGCCCCAGTTCTTGGAGGAAGTATTACTTTGAATTGAACCAAAAATAACTGTTTCTTCACAGTTCCAGATGTTTCAGACATCACAAATAACACATGTCTAAGTCTCACCCCTTTTGGTTTTAGGCTCAGACATCTTTCCTGTCTCTGTTTGTTACTTCTTCCACTGATGTGAAATACTGGGCATGTTTTGGCACATATTTTTAAGAATCTGTTTGGCTCAGCATTGATGTACTTGGCAAAGAAGTGTCCATTTCCCAGACTGCACCCCATGTCAACACCACTGACCCCCTTTCACCTCTCTGCCATCAGGTTTTCCTCTGTCTTTTAGGAAAACCATCTCTTCTTTTTTTAGCTTTTGGTTGCTACCATGAATTTGACCTTTTGTAAAGAATTAACATGCCTCAAATGTATTTAAATGACACAGCGGCTGGCAGTGATGTGAATTATGTTTTGCTTTGGAAAAACTGCACCGTCCTGTGAAAACATGCAGCTGTTGAACGTACGCACACACGCACGCACGCACACACACGCACACACATGCACGCACACACACACACACACACACGCACACACACACACACACACACACACACACACACACACACACACACGCACACACACACGCACACACTCAATTCCAAATTCATGACACTCTCCTCTCCTTGACAGCCAGACAGAGGTTTAGATTTTATACCACATGCTGGTAATTTTTCAATATCATAAAACTCATTTTTATTCCTCTCTCTCATTGTCTCTCATTTTTAAGCCAATCCCACGCAGTGCTAAAATGTCCAAGGGTGCTTATAAATAATGAAACCGTCCGAGGTTTAAGTGTAAACACTCTTCAGTGTGAGCCAAGTGTGTGTCTGTTTGCAAATTAAGCTCCATAGTTCAGTTGGGAAGTTTTTCTTTTGGTGATGGGTCTCCATTATTCTTTCTCCCGTATTTCACCACTTCAAGAGATTGAACCAAAAACATGACATCATCCACCTGTTGGCTTTTCTCCACCACCTGCATCTAAAATTTAAGGAGATGCTCATGTCTCAGTATTGGCAGTCGTTACCAATTTCTCTGTCCAAAGGTGTAATTTCTGCCTGGAGTTAAACGACTGGTACACATTGTATCTCTAGCAGTTTATCAAATGTTTGTCCATCATACTTACAGTTGAAGTTTTACTGACTAAAATCTCCCTTTCGAGTCCAGCAGCTAAAATCCTCATGAGTGAATATACTTCTTAGTGCATGAATATACAAACGTATATACTCATCTGGATCACTTTGAATTGTTACATTGTGCTATCAACAGTGAGTTTTACATGCAGCAGCAAGAAAACTATTTTTTGCCACAGGTTTCACCTCTCAGGCTGAATTCAAACAGCCCTCTGACAGGTGCAGGTTTTGTGGCTGGTGTATGCAGCTGAGTCAGGACTGAATAAGTAGTCCTACTGCCTCCACATATTTTTTGGGGGAATATTTTTTAAATTTTGATTGACAACCAATAATATTTTTTTTAACTCAAACTGGACATTTGTTTAAAGATAGGGGAAAAGATAAAGGATTTTCCTTTTTCTGGTAAAGACGTAAATACAGCAACCAATACGTAGAGTCAAATTAATCAGTTTGTTGGGATAGTACACTTTTGTCCTATAAAAAAGGACAAAGTTATACTTGCAGTTTCAAGTTTGTGGTTTTACTTTAAACCATCATTAAGGCTGGGTAGAGGTAAATGTGAAACATACGAGGTGTACCAGCAACAATAAGAAATAGTCGAACAGTGTAACACCCAAACCTGCTTGTGAAGATGGATTTAAAGTAAAACTGAGAGCTTGAAGTACAACATATGCTCCAGTGCTTGTTTAAAGGAGCTTCGAGTCCGGGGTGAAAATGCTCTGTGAAGACCACTGCACATTGATAATAGTGATGCAAGTTTCTTCTCTCCAGTAAAACAGTGTCTGCGTTGCATTCTCTAGGAGAACATCCAAGACAATTCCTTGGGCCCCACTTGTTCGGCCAGAAACTCTGGGCTTGAACCTGGATCACAAACAGAGCTCTCTGGGCTTTAAACACGTCATAACTGCAGAGCATACATTTGTCATCCTGTAGCACTGTGTAACCTCCTGGAACGCAACACAATGTAAATCACATATCATGACCATTAGTGGTACAAGTATTCAAACACAGACATCATACATGTACGACAGATGGGCACAGCAGAGAGGACAGGAAAGGTTCATGGGCTCTAATGGTATCTATTAAAGAGTAAATGGGGTGCATCTTTTTCAATAGGGGGCTCACTTTCTTTTTTCGTATTTACTTACGCTCTTGAACCTTTCTCTGCTGAACATGCTCAGAGGCCCTGTACAGCCCCCATCCGTCGTCCTCCCAGCTGCTAGTCCCTCTAAGTAGAGCCAAAAAACATAGAGGGGTCAAGCATCATCGTACACGTGGATGACCCCCAATGTAAATAAAGTGGCGCAGAGGGGACATCTGATATGAAAAGTTTCTGTTGATCTTTACAATGGCACAATAGGTAACTAGTGAATGGAGTAGAAGCGGCAAGATTTCAAAGCAAGATGGGGGAAATACAATAGAAGCAATAAAAAAAGAAACAGCAGTTTAGAGTAAGTAAGAGTTAATCTTAAATATTTACTTTATATATATAAATGATAGATATCAACAAGTAGTAGCATTTCAGTAGTACTTTCTAAAGCCAAAGAAATTACACTCCATAAATGAACCTCCCTAAATCTATAAATGTAAAAGGAATTTGTCAAGCGTTGCAGCCATCATTGTGTTTACTGTTCCATTCATCATAACAAGGTAGAATATGCTACTTCTTCTAATGTTTGACTTACATATTACGAGATGGGATGTGGCTAGCTGGTTAGCATGCTAAGTTCAGTACCTGTGCAACACATTATATATGTCCTTAACATAACATCCGAACTGATATTGTCACAACTATCAATCAAAATTTAAAGGCTTTTTATGAACATTTCTCATGTCTTCATGTAAGTTGAAGTGACAAAGTCATAGGACTACATCTTCTAAATCTGATATCGATCAGTGTCTGAAGCTGTACTCCCTCTAGATTTATCTGAGCCAACAGTCTGCCACTTTATTGGCTCTCACTAAAGAAAAGTGCTATTGCCCACAAACCTGTCATTTTTACAAAGGTGAATAAAATGAAGCATCTCTGAATCACTTCTTTACAGTTGGACAAATAAAAGAAGAATCAATTCAAAGAAACGTTTTCTGTTGATTAAATATTGGCTGGTATTTTTGAACAGCAAACGTTACTGAAAGATATTGCAGTGGTTACATCGTCGAACTTATGGAGTAAAAGTCAAAAGCGCAGCCTCAGTGACGCTCATATATTCGACTCCATTTCCAGTGATATATAGGGTGTTCCATATAAAACACAGACTTGCGGCATGCTGTGGTAATACCTCTCCCTTCTTGTTCTTTCTTCTCATCCCTCCTTCTCATTCTCACGTTCTCTTCTTGACAGCAGGTCGGTGTTCTGCTGACAGAGCCCATTTTGGGCTCCCATAGAGATAATGTTAATGGGAGACAGACTGCTCCCCTCTCCTCTTTTCTCCTTTGCTCCCTCCTTCACCCCTCCCTCCTGTCTCTCCTCATGGATCCCACAGGAAAGCCTGGAGCAGCAGGGAAAGAAGGAGGAGGTGCGATGGACTGTCTCTTTCACCATTATCAGAGGTGGTCTGTGCGCTCTAATGACAACTTTGGTGCTGACATTACAGTAGAATGCAGCTACACAAGATAACTCACATGCACACACTTCAATACACACAAATATGCTGCCTTCAGGAGCACCTTGTGAACTCTCACATCCAAGTTTAGAAGCTGTTAATGTGGCCTTATTGTCTTGCTCTAAGTGCTTTGGGAAATAGAAACAAACAGATCCTGGGACAGTTTCCTTGGTGGCTTTTGTTACTTATGATAAAAATCAGACGAATAATGTGTACTCCATAATCCTTTAATAGTAGATAGTAAAATGATAATCACGCTAGTAATACAGATCATATAATATTGTAAAAAATGCATATCTTGTAACCAGTTTTTATTGGTTTTGTCTATACGTAGCTATAGAGAGGGGTGCTGAAGATGCTGCAACAGCTATGGGTAGACTAGTGCTAAAGTGCTATTAGATTTTCGTTATCTGTTGCCGCACACATTTTTCTTTTATTATTGCGTCCAGTCATATTTTGTCCTTATGTATCTGTTGTGGCAGCGATGTTTTGACCAGACCCAGACTAGCACTCCAAAATACTAATGTTAAAATGCAAGAGCACAACACCCATGCACCCCCTACTAAAATTCCTCAAGCATTGTGTTTGGACGACTTAAAAATCACAAACAAATGTTAAAAGTCGTCCATGTGCAAATGACTACTAACGCTATGTAGACTGCAAGGTTTCCATCCTGCTTCTCAAACAGGGCTTTCTACAGTGGAAAAAAAAAATGCATTGGTTAAATACTTAAAATTACTAATTATTTATGGTTTCCTGACTAGGGACCTTTTGTAGTTATACATGTGACTGTTGTTCCTGAGAGGGTGGGAGCAGCATGACAATCCCACTGAATTACTAAAGGCTGGGACCTGCTATCCCAGACTGCACATACAGTAGATAAACTTGCACCGATGTTGTAAAGAAAAAGTCACTTTTGCTTGTTTTTGTTTCCATGTGAACAACAGTTGGATTAAACAATCAGCTGTGTGTGGGTTTCTTTAAACCAAAAGTATGACCCTAACCTTAGCGAGGCAATTTGAGTTCCCTACACCCAGCCAAACCTCAAGCACAGAGGTGGAGGATGAGACAGTTTTGAAAGACACTGACCTACATTCTAACTGAAAAGTGAGGCCAATGCAGAAGTGGCTTAAAGTGTAATATCACTGAGGGCCGCTAGGATTTGGCACCAAAAAGCTTTTTGCTCCACAGACTCCCATTCAGCTTCTCTCATGAAATGCAAAGTCAAACCATTTTCAGTCATAATAGTGTTTTTTGCTAGATTCACTTCTTCCGATCAGTTTTCTGGAAGTCCTCCTGAAAGTAGTTCCATAACTAATTAGATGACTCACTTAAAAAGTGGTATATTTGGCGGTGTATCTGGTTTGATTGACAGGTCTGGGGTGCAATCAGGTTTCCGCTATAGGTGGGTGGGCATAGTGTTCTCTGGTTGTCAGTCAGCTCCTCCTCTCGCTCCTCCTAAACTAGTCCAAATATGGTCACCTCTGGCTCCAAAAAGACTAGATGGCAACGGCCAAAATGCGAGACTCGAGGCTCTAGACCGATAGTTCACTAACCAAATGGTGATGTCCTGGTTGGTTGAAAGTTCATGTTTGGATTGTCTTCAAACACAATAGAATGAGGTGTGATGAGCCAAATGGTTTAAGGGGCCATACCTTGCATTGCTCGAAGTCCTCAGAGTCCATGTTGCATAGCTAAGTCAGGGGTAAATGAGTGGGTAGCTCACCAATACAAAAGCATCGCTGAAAGACAAACTTAAAGTCTATTTAGAACACTTTAGTCTTTGTGTTTGATCTATAATCACTTCAGTGAGAGGCCAAAGCTGTATTTCTACTTCGAAAATATCTTTGAAAGGGCTGCTTTATTGTGTTTTTCTCCCCAGTGACTCTAATTGGTTTGAAAGCAACACCCAAAAACAGCTAAAAAAAAAAGAAAAGGAAAAAAAAAATCCTCACGCTCTCAGACTGTCTCCATCTTCAAAGGGAAGTTTCTTGTCCCTCCCCTTGAATTATAGTCACTGCATCACCACTTCCAGATCCTTCCAAAAACTATTGCACACCAGAGTGGGAAATTCCAACAAAAACCATCGCAGCAGGGAAGGGGCGTCGTGCCTTCGCAAACAGGACGATTTCTGTGTGTGTGTGTGTGTGTGTTTGTGTGTGTGTGTGCGTGTGTGTGTGTGTTCAATGAAATATCAAAACAAACTTCAGCAGACCCCATTTCCACAGCCCTCCACCCCATAATCCTTTAAAAGCTTCATAAAGATTTAAAACAAAGTGTTTTTAAATGACTTCCCTGATGAGAAAAACATCACCCAAAGAAAACGGAGAGTGCTGTTGTACAAAGTGCGATACTGTCGTTGCTTCACCGTATCTTGAGACCGGCAGCGGGAGTGTGTGAGTGGCGAGCACAACAGAAATAACTGGAGAAAAAAAAAGAGTGAAAAAACAAAACAATAATTGTTATTTTCGGGTTCTTCTTTTTCTTGCCAGCTCCTTTTAGCAAAGCTTTTGCGCCCTAAAGTGTTTTATAGCCCAGCGGCTGCCAAGAGTTCTTGGCCTGCTGTACAATGAAACTGAACAGAACTGGGCTCAACAGGCGCCCTGGGAGCAGAACAACACATCAGGTCCAATTAAGATCAGTAGGTGGAACTTATTGTAACCTGCGACACACTCACACCCCCTGGTACCACGGACAACAGAAAGAGGGGCTTTGTGAAACTCTTGGCTCTGCATGCCAACGGAAAGCAAACCTTGTCAAATGAAATGAAGAAAAAAAAAAGAAAAAAAAAGAATCTGGTTCAGTCTGTGTGGAATCTGTGCGGTGGTGGTGGGGGGGGGGGTGTCATAAAATGTGATTGGTGGGTGCAAGGGAAAGGTAGAGGGGGGTAGGAGGGGGTCACAAACACTATTGATGTATGTTTGAGGGTGAGCATGTCTGTATTGGAAGTCATTGGTGCCCCAGTTGGAGGACACAACATGCTTGAACTCGGTGTCTACGGGCTTATAAATCCAGACCAATCAGGCCAATTCATTGCCTACAAGACCCATGGGAAATGGAGTTGGACCAGCAATAAAAAGAATACATGAATAAAAAGTAACAAAAATCCCCCCTGCTCACTTTCAGCCTCTAAAAGGGTCATCATTAAACACACTGTTTTCAATGGTAATGTTTCCTTCCTAGTTTTTAATTTATTCTTTTTTTCAGATAATAGTGTAAAAGTGGAACGGAGAGATTTTTGAAGTTGTCCCATATTATTCTTCCCAGGGATAAAGCCGCAACACCCACTATGGGTGCGGTTCATAGTTGACATTTCAACAACTCACTGTTCACATCTGATGCCCACGATGAGTGGAACAAGTCCCTTCATGTTGTGAGGTGGAGGTTGGTTGTGGTGGATGCAAATCATCCAGACCTAAATTCGCTGTGTGATTATATTGAACTGGTCACACCCTGTTTAGCATTCTTACCAGTCGTTGCATCCTAACGGGAGTAATGCTTGGGTTCAGTTTGAAACTTTCCAAGCAGCCTTTAACCAATCAGCATCGACCGCAGCTGCCATAGTTCGAACTACATTGAGATACTTTTGAGTGTATTTCAGAGTGGCTGAACAAACCTCAGTGGAAACAGGGTTTCCAGGGTTTTCACCAAGTACATTTTGAAGTAAGCAAAAGTGGGCGGGGGCAAGAAGGTTCTGGGTTCGAACCTCAGCTGGGGCCTTCCTATGTGGCGTTTCCATGTTCTCCCTGTGGCTGTGTGACTATTCTGTGGGTACTCTGGCTTTCTCCCACCATCCGAAGACATGCATGTTAGGTTCATGGTTTTGAATGGTTTTCTGTCTTCTGTCTGTCTTTCTGTGTTGGCCATGTGACCTATCCAGGCTGTGCCCACCCAGTGACCGTGGTTAGGAAAGTGTGTATAGGTAATGGATGGATGGAGGAAGCAACACTGTTGCATACTCAAAGGACTTAATACATTATAATGCTTTGCTTATGCTAATCGGGGTGATTTGTGAAAATGTCTGTAAAGGAGACGGCATCAGACATGCTAGGTAAGAGCTGTGTGATGTAGTTTCATTGTGTTCATCATTCTTTAGTTGTCAGTAGATGATATTGTTAAAAAAAAAAAAGAAGAAATATTTGGCCGGTGAGCAGTTTTGCAAATACAGTATGTGTAATGTACTGTACTGTAAACTAAAGTTATTGTTTCATAAAATCGAATCTGGGCAGCATTACATTTCCAACTAAACCTACTTGCAAAGTGTTTTTTTTAAGCAGACGGGCTCGCCTGCATCCAGGCACACAGGCACTCCAGCGAGTGCATAGCTCACGCTCTCATCTGTATTGCCCTCCATGTATTAAGAGAGTGATGTCTTTATCATGGGGAGAGGTGGAGCAAATTGAATGAGAACAGAGAAAATATGACAATGCTCAAATGAAAGGGAGGCCTTTCAAACTCAGGGGAGACATGAAAGTCTCCCCCTCCTCCTCCTCTCTCTCTCCTTTGCCTCCTTTTGTTCTCTCTCTATCTCCCATGTTCCCTCTCTTCCCCATCCTCCCTTTCTGGCTCGTAATTGTACATTCAGACTCAAACTGTGAATGCTAACAAGGCTTTTAGCCACACTGAATTAATGCAGCCAGTGCATTTCACTAATGTGCTATCTTTCAAATGTCACCTTTTATGTTGTTGCTGTGACTACATCTTAGCAACCGTGCATGAATTTTTTTGGGTTGTTCAGCTCAAATTGCCTTTGGCAAGTTCATATAGTGACAGACATCTAATACGTCCTCATTCCCACCGGTCGTGGCTGCTGCAGATGGTTCTTTATTAGGTTAACTTGTAACAGTTGCAACTTTCTGGTAATTATAATTTCAAAATGCATCATAATGCCATCAAAGCACAATAAAATTACAACGAGTGGCCAGAAAAAGCTAAAATCATTTTACACTTGTGGTCACAGCGTCCAATAGCAATATAAATACAAGGGCATGACATAACGAAGCCAACCGTGGTTCGAATTACAGCAGAGCTGAGGAGGACACGAGCGCCCCTGAAAGTCTACAATGAGACATTCATGAGAAATAAATAGTAGTGGTAAAGAAATGTCAATGTTGTGTGTTAATTTTCTCATTACATACCAATTAGAAAGAGATCACAGGCTGCAGTTACAACAGCGTGCTGCAGCAATGAAGGTGATAACGAACACTCTGAACTTCCAACTCAGCCCGTCTTCCTCCACGTCGAGCCCAAAGCGGCTGAGCAGGAGACCTGACTCCTTTCAAAGGAGTCTCCAGTTATACGAGTCAGTTCCTGAACTATAATGAGTCCGATCTGTTCAGTTTTTATTAGATCGACTTGCATGATGTAGGAAGTGTTGTTGCCTTGTCACGTGTTGTTCATGTTACCATAATGAATCTGAGACGACAGACAGACACAGTCACTTGGGTCAGTTGTTTGCTTGCTTTTAGTGGTTGTAAACAAAACTTTAGGCTCCAATTCCAAAAGGGAAACGAAAAGGAAAGTGAAGAGACTGCACATGAGAGAGAGAGAGAATGTTTTTTGCAATTATAAAAAGGGTCAATAACATTAGTTCTGTAAAAGATGTTAAAAACGGAGGCGTCTCTCTACAGTGGTGCAGCACAACAATCAACAGGCTGATCCAGCGGTGGCATGCTAACGGAGGAGAAACCAAAACTACACAAAATAAACCCCTTTCTTTCCCCAACAGAACAACATCCAGACTACTCACCTGAAATGAAATACCAACATGTGACCTCTACTGCACCAGCGGTTCCCTGTGACTGAAGGCCGACACCAACCCGAAGCTCTGACAGAGATCAAACTGCGTAAGTTGCACCTGATATTAGAAAACATAAAACAATATAAAAAAGTCAATATACAATAAACGGCAACCAGAACCTGTCAATCTCCATGTCGTCAGAAGAATTTAATAGTACAGACACGTTCTCATCTTTCTACTGCCACTAGTCCTGGTCTGTTATGAGCCGTTACAGAAGAAACAATAACTTGTTGGCATACCCACATTTTATTCTTCAACAACTATATTTGAGAAAAAGTCTCAACAAATTATATAGTTCCATAAAATCCAAAACCTCAGGGTGAATTTGCTACCTTATACTAATCTAACGTTTAAATCATTTTCATTTAAACAAAACTTTTCTTTGGTTTATCAAGGTAACACATGCACAGGGACGATCACAGGAACAGGAATGAAATCTAATACACCTGTGCTCCATGAACCTGTTGAAGGGTACTGCCACCTTGATTGGCCAAATAATGGCTGGCTTCTAGTGTCTATCTGCTACACATTGTAATGCAATCAAATATAAAAGTCCTCTTACATTTGTTGCCTTTGTGAATTCAGCCCTCGCATGTATACTGCATCATATTATATTGTAAGGTGTTTCTACCTATCTGTAATATGTCGGCTCCTGTACGTTTATTATTTAATGTATATTATTATTATCATTAGGTGGACAAAATAGCAGAAATACAGCACAGTAAAACACTACTAATCAGAGCACCAAAACTGAAGTAGAAGGGTCAAGAAATTGCAAGGTATTTACAGAAGTTTTCTGTTGCATTGCATTTCATCATGCAGGTGTTTCTATATCTGGCCACTAAAGACACGTTGTGAGGGAAGGCAGGAGAAATGGGATTTTGACAAAACCACTTAAAAACCCTCTGCATTGTGTTTATTTATCAGCGAATACAGTGGGATTATATCGGCATTTATGTCTGGAGGGGGTAAAAAAGGTTTTAGGGGAGTCGTTCAAAACTGACGACATAGGTTCTAAAGCACATGCTGCAGGTGCATTTAGGATGTCCAACTCTTCGTTTATGAGTTCAACAGCAGATACTCTGAGCGTAAACTAAGGTGCGTGGTTTAAAGGAGGTGTACCTAATCTCTTGATTATTACAAGTATGTGTTGGGCATGACCTCTCAGCATTGGTAATGTGTCCAACATTGTCTCACACCAACGTCCTGTTTGCCCCACATTAGGTTTGCTCCAATCTGGTCATGCTGGTATCGGCTGCCTGCATCACGACTGACTGTTGTGCACGGCGATACATCACGTTAAAGCATCCGATTTTAAAAAGATATATTTTGGTTATTTATTTATTATTATTATTCTTTGCACTATTGTTTAGTTAGTTTTAATTTAATTTAATTATTCTATTTTATTTAATTCTATTTTATTGTATATACTGTGCATTTTTATATTTAATATTTGTTTACTGTTATTTTATTGCTTTCCTGTATCTATAAATGTTGTTGCAGTGAAAATATTTCCCCTTGGGGATTAATAAAGTATCTATCTATCTATCTATCTATCTATCTATCTATCTATCTATCTATCTATCTATCTATCTATCTATCTATCTATCTATCTATCTATCTATCTATCTATCTATCTATCTATCTATCTATCTATCTATCTATCTATCTATCTATCTATCTATTTTGAATCCATCCATGTTTCTGAAGGATGGGCTGGCCTGAATCTAGTTGAACCTTTTTTTTTTTAAACAACTGTCTCAAATTTGCATCGCCGCCGGTATGAATAGTTTTGATGCGAAATAGACTGCCGGCAAGTATTTCGCATTTTCGTGTCGTTTATTCATCCCGCCTCCAGACTGGCAAAGACCCTAAGACTTACATAAAACAGTTACTGCACAGGATTCTGCATTAAAGTATGAAGTATCTCAGTGCCAGTGATGACTTTGAATTGCAAATGTTATCATAAAGTTATTATGAAATTAATCCATCCCAATGTTGCTTATGTAAAGGGGTGCAAGACTAAACAAAATAGTGCTTCCTGCAGATCTGCAAATCCTGAAACTTTCCCAGATAAGATCTGTAATCTTAGCAGCCAATAAAATCGGTCATGAGCACCTCTCCAAGCACGACTAGCATTTTGTTGGACCCTCACCTTGAAAAGAAAAACTTCAATACACTTCCTCAAATATCTCTGCATAACATATATAAAATACAAATGACCAAAGAGCACCTTTATTACCCATAGTGCACTGCACATGAAAGCTTTTTGATGTACCGACGATATTGTTTCGTCCTCTAAATCTATATACCTATAAATACAGCATCAATCTCTCAGACAAATAACCCTTCAAGTAAAAACAAAAGTATGTCACCTTTTTCTGACCCCTTCCCTGTAATAACTTGTGTACACTCGTTAATTAAGTAAGCATACAATGTGTGTGAGAGGAGGTCTAAATCATGTTGCAAACCTGCGCACTGACATAAAAGAGTAAAGGTTGGGGCGAAGTCAGGAAGACACACCTGTTCGTCACCTGAGTCCACCCCCTCTGGGCTTCACGTGATGAGTTCAAGGGTCAGAGCAAACTAATGAGGGAATAGAGGGTCATAGTTGAGGGACAGCCCCTCAGGAAGCTACGTTTCTGCTTCCCTGTGATTGTATCTGAGGGGATAAGCAGCATTACAGCTCAGTCAAGGTGGGGATTTAATCGGGAATTAAAATCAGACAGGGAGAAAACGAGACAGCAACCGTTTCTCGACATTTTTACATTGAGAGGAGGGATGGGAAAAGATGAAGGGAAGTTGAAAGAGGAAAGTAAAAGAAAAAAAAAAAAGCTGTTTTAATCTTTTGATCCTTTCACCTCCCATCAGCTCTCGTATCAAACAAATTACCCAGAACGCACCCCTGCACACATCAGTCTCATTACCCGTCTCCCTCTACACAGAGACACTGGGTAAATAGCACTGTCTGTAGGGAGATGAAGAATCAACAACATAATGAGACTGGTGATGATGAGCTCGCTGTTTGTGTGTATGTGCGGATGTGTGCGTGTGTACATGTGGTTTAAATGCTCTGCTTGGAATTTGCTTGCTCAGATCAGGGTTTGAGTTTGCCCTGACTCAAGAGAGCTCCTTTAGACTTAGGGCGGCATGAGAAACACTGAAAAGAGGAGACGTAAAACCTTTAATTTATTCCTAACTTGTTTATCAGCTTCGATAGAAGCCGTGTGGAAGAGTTGCATAAGAAATCCGGGCGGATTGAGATTTTGTATTTGATGCGAACCATGATCTTTACAGTCTTAAGCCTGGATTTAACTGGTGGAGTCTTGTTACTCTACATCATATTTGTTTCAGAGGAAACGACATGAATTGTGTTTTTGATGCGACACAGAGGCAAACCATGCAAACTTTTGAAATGTCTATAAAATAAAGGATTAGTAAAAAAATTATTCAGACAAATTTGGGTAAATAAACAGTTTTTGCATGTCATTAGTCCAAATTCATCCAAAATTCTCCTTTTCATTGCCCTCGTTTGGTCCCTCGGCCTCCAACAACATCCATCTTTTTAACGTTTCGAGTCACAGCCCCTTACAATCTACTCCATTCTCCATTGTCCACCCGTACAAGCCAGTCATTGTCCTTGTGACACAGTGACAAGGGAACCTCGATGTCAACACCAACAGTGTAGGGCAGCGGATCACTATGTCTGGCCATGGGGTTGGTCAAAGGTGAAAGGTCAGAGGTTAGGGAACAGTCGCCATTAAAGGAGCCTGCTCTGTCAACACGTTTGTATATAGCAGGAAGGGACAGAGCAATTTCCATCAGTGTGTCATGTCATGTGATGAACGGTGCACACGGTAATCATACGGAGAGAAGTTAATGGAAATGGAATGATGATGATGGAAATGAAACACAGTACAGTATACTGTAGTCTCTGTTTCCTTATTATTTCCCCTCGTCTCACTCAGTACCACTCATACATTATGTCTTTTTTTGTGCTTATTGTTGGCGAGGAAACGTGTTTGTAAAATCTGCGTGGTGTATTGTCAAATTTCCTTTAATTGGAACGAAAGACTCCAGCCAAGACCGGAAAAGGAAAGGTTGTCCACATACTTTTGGCCACATAATGTACTTTCATTGGGTATTCATGACTTGACATGAATTTCTTATAATCCGGCATTTGTCGTATTACTAAGGAATATTGTTTTTCATGGACAACCATATCCATCAAGTCACTGAGTGAAAGTAAGTGATGTCATAAAACAGACTCCCAGAGTGCATGATTGAAACATGTCTAACATCACTCAGAAGTGAAGGCCAATTCTCCCTCCAGACTGAGAGCCAAGCAGCCGAGAGCTGATGATAGTAAAGTGAGGACAGACCGCTGAGACTCAGACCGAGGGTGGTCGGCAGGGAGGGGAGGAGGAGATGTGAGGGGAGAGGGGGGGGGGCGAAAGTGATAACCTTGTCTCTCGTTCATTGCTGTCTGCTCAGTGATTTAATTTGGTCGCGCCGTCACACCTGAGCTAAAGCTCATCCATCACAGGTACTGCAAGATCCCCCCATCGCTCACACTCTTCTTTCCATCCGTTCTTTCTTTTCCATCTTTTTCCATTCTTCAGTCCCATTCCTGCATTTCTTTTATTTCAAGGCTGCCCTCGTCTCTCACTGTCTATCTATTCAAATCTGTCTTAAATACGCTCTCTCCATCTAATTTTTGTCTCATTCTGTGCAGTCACCGTCTCTCCATCTCTCTCTACTGTGTACATCTACTCAGAAACAATCCGTCATTCTTGGGATTTTTGATTATATAGGACTGCGGTTATTGGTTGGAAACTTAAAATCTACTAAAACCCAATGATGACGATGATAATAATGTTCTGAAATGGTTCGTTTTATCACCATAAAGTCTGTGATATCTGATCATGGTGTTTTTTTCAAAACGTTTAATCAAATGTTATTTAACACAATTGCACAAACAGGTATTCATGTGTGATTGCAGGTATATTCCACATTTTGACGATAATTAGTGAAACAACCACCAGCAGTGATCTCCGTTGGACTCATCTCAGTCTGAAAAAGTTCAGAAATGTGTCAAATGGTATCTTTAAAATCATAAGAATGAGTTTACGGGTGCACTGGATAAATACATGTATTCAGAATATATGTTTTAGTTCTCCAGCATGAGACAGAACCACCCTGTATTCTGTTGTGACAGTCTTAAATCCCTTACCACAATTAAAGGACTGATGTAAAGATATATTGTAAAAATACTACCATCCTTACCATTTAGCAGCTAAGGAGACACACTTTTCTCAGCGGGTTTGCGGAGACCAAATTAGAGCTCAATAGAAAATTTGATTTTCATTTGCCAAGAGGATAAAAAACAGGACTCCAAATAAATCCTTACATTTACTTGTGTCTGCTGGATGTATAAATTGCCATCTGCTTGCTGAGTGTTTGGCGATCCTGCAGCAGGCCCGTGTCTGGCTTGTGTCTACAGCTTATTGCCCCGAGAGAGGCCACAAAATCAGTAAATGGACTTCTAAGGAAATTGTTGTTCTTTAATTAATGTAGGAACCAAAAACAATGAAATGTCAAAGCAGGTGAGTGTCGTCAATTCGAGAACACTCGGATTCATCTCACTGAATACTGATGTTGTGGCTCACATGGGGTAAAGAATGAAACGGATTTAAAAAACCTTTCAAGTGAGGCCAAATATTAATTTGAATTTCCCTCAATGTCACCAACTAAGCAGCTTCTTCTACAAAGCAGCCAGCTTTTAATCCAGTGTGTGTGTAGTTAGCTGTAAGGACCTGATTTAGGACTAAACTAAGGAATGGTGCTGGTTGGAGCAGCAGCTCATTAGCAGAAGAGCTGGTGAAGACAAAAACAACACTCAAACTTGCCTGTAGTTTCACTTTTATATTAAAATAAAAGTATAGATTTAAAGGGAAAACAACTTCAACAAAAATGTATTCTTTGCTATTGTTTACATTTCTGGATAACTAATAAAAGCTTACCTACGTGTGTTAGGGCATATGTCAGGCTTTAATACCATGTATTTATTGAATTACCTGTAAGGTTGCACCAATTTCTTCACTGCATTTTTGCTGGTGCAGCATATTTACAAAAACAAAATCTTCCTCCAAGCGTAGCCCCATTTTTTTTGTGTCCTTGTGTTGTTTCTCCGCAGGTCTCCATGTTGTGCTAACACAGGTTCACCCCTGTGTCATTTTGGTACAGTCCGCAGAGCACCCAGCAGGCGTCCTGTCTCAGCCTGGGCCAAACTAATCAACGCATCCTGCAGGGGACATGTGACCCCCCCGCTGACAGAACGCAGGAAGACACCGCACACCTGAGCTCAGCCAAGCGAGCACGAGGCACACACTCGTACACACTGCACGGACACACTGAAGTGCATTCACGCAGATTCGCGGCTGTGCAAACAGGGCACTGCCTGTTGGTACAATGTTTGCAGGAAGACCCGATATCGTCAGAAACATGGCAAGAATCCTCAAGTCAAATTTGCTTGTCATGGCCTCTTAATGGGTTTCAGGGAATGAAAGAAGAGAATGAAATGTTCTCACATCTGCGTGTGTATGTGTTTGCTGGCTCACTGTCTCACGCAGCGGGGACATCAATCTCTGAGAGGACCAGTTACCATGGTAATGGCCTGGCCACACCAAAGTGGCTCGAGCACTGTGGTTTCTGTGTGTGTGTGTGTGTGTGTGTGTGTGTGTGTGTGTGTGTGTGTGTGTGTGTGTGTGTGTGTGTGTGTGTGTGTGTGTGTGTGTGTGTGTGTGTGTGTGTGTGTGTGTGTGTGTGTGTGTGTGTGTGTGTGTATGGTTTATCACTGAAAGTGTCCCCTCAGAAAAACACAGCACACCGGTTTCCACCACTTCAAAGGACATTACATTGACTTACATTCATTTCCTGAAGACTTGCATCAAATCTTACCGGGAGCTTAATCTAAACCTAACCTTAAGCTCTTAAGTCTTCAACCCAAAATGTATTCATTTACATTATAGGGACTTGCTGTTTTGCCCCAAAAGGAAGGAAACTCCCCACAAAGTGATTCAATTGTATTTATGTAGAGCCAAATATCAACATAATCCACCACAAAATGAGCCAATACAAGCACACAAAAGTTAAAATTCTGCCCGATGATTTTAGCGTCAATTCAGACCAAATATTTGCCACGAGATGATTTGAAGCTTGCAGCTACCCCCAATTCTCCGGTCTGCAACAGTTGAAACCCCTTTACACCAAATCAACAAGACAAGACAGTGTAACATCTCCACAGCAACGGTTCTCTGTGCTGTGTGCAAACCGTGATTTTTCTTCCTAACCCAAACAAAGTAGTTCTTTTGCTTACACCTAACTAAAGAGCCACCATGTCACATTGAACCCAAAGCATGATCTTTTCCTCAACATAACCACATCGTTTGCTGGTGCCTTCACCTTGTGCGTCTTTAAGAGATGAGAAAGGCTTTGACAAAATGAGAATGCGTTGGACCAACACCCTGCTAGCATGTTTAAAAAGTAAGTAATTACTGTGTCCCTTCTTGATCTGGACTATTCTAAACCTCCGGATACATAAATACATGCCAGCTTACTTATCTAAGTGCCTATTAATTACATTATGGACATCACCTGTGAGAAAAGGGATTGCTATTGATCAGATGCCTGTAAGCCGCTGATCAATTCATTAAGCAGTCTGCTCTCAGGCCTCGGCATGGCCCTGCACCGCGCTAACTGATTCTTAATTAGCAAATACTCTGCAGGCGTACACAACGCAGGACCTGTAAGTGTGTGTATGGGGGAGTTAAGTGTATGCATGTGCGTTTATGTGCCGCGATGCCAGCAGCATGTGTGTAGGTGACTGTGTTTGTATAAATGTGTGTGTTTAAATAGAGTTGGCAGGCTACACGGTGGGCTGGCTGGCAGGATCGTGACCTGGTGGCCCCGGAGGGCAGAAAGCTGGCAGAGAAAACTGTCTCCCTTCTCCCAAGCGCACTCATGTTCCTCAAAAACAGCTCAATAAACAAACCCCCCCCCCCCAAAAAAAAATGAAGTCTCTGCATTTCTACAGTCTACAAACCATTTGCCTTCAGTTCAATTAATTTGAAATCTAAAAGGAATTTCTCCTCGTGTGTATTTTCTACCAAGCGGGATGTGACAGCATTGCCACAGGGAAAAAGCAGATGGGTTTGGAAATAATATGCTTCCTGAGTTAGCTAAAGAGACATGACAAAGTCCTTCATCTGGAAAAAAAAAAAAACATCTTCAGTACGGCATGCTGACTGAGGTCGTGCTGGTTTTCCTCCACGCTTCGCCACTCGCTTAAACCGTGACAATGAGATTTTCGGACTGGAATTAGACTGCGGTTGTCATCCAGAGGGAACAGTGGGACATTGTATTAATACAAAAAAAAAAATACAGGCTTGTCTTTGCATTCACTCATTTTTTCGAAGGTGAAGGGTGAGTTGAAAGAGATGTTACAAAGAGTAAAAAAATAAAATCCTCATCGTCTCCACAGTTTCTCCCCCTGCTGCTCCTCCTTCTCTTCTTTTCTCATTCTGCCACTTCTCTTCTCTTCACCCTCTCAAACTCTCTCAACCCCTGCCTTTTCCCCTTAGACGAGAACCCTAGATAACCCCACATCACCACATCAAAGAGGAGATGAGAGGAAGATGGATAGAGGAGGCAGAAAGGAGGTGGAGTGGGAGAAACTCAGGGAGGCGCATCAACAAAGGTAGAGGTCAGAGGAAGAGAGGGCTGATGAGGAGGAGGGGGAACACAAGTGGGAGAGAAGTGCTGAAGAAGATGTGAGCACCTGAGCAGGATTGAGATATAACTGAGCTCTCCATTAACATCACTGTGTGTCTCCCTTAATCTCTCGGTGTGGCTCCCTTTTCTCTGTCACTCTCTCACTCACACACACACACACACACACACACACACACACACACACACACACACACACACACACACACACACACACACACACCTGCTAACACACACAGTCTGCACATCCACAGTTTCTTTCTGTATGATAGCCGAGCGAACGGTTCAATTAGCCGAAGCTGTCAGGGCCTCCGTTTCTGTGCCCGTCACTCTTCAGAGGGTGGAGGGAAGAGAATAAAGCTGTCCAGGAGAAGCAGCAACATCAAAGCCCTTGTATTCACTGAGTGGTGCGCTTCACTATGATATGTGTGTGTGTGTGTGTGTGTGTGTGTGTGTGTGTGTGTGTGTGTGTGTGTGTGTGTGTGTGTGTGTGTGTGTGTGTGTGTGTGTGTGTTCAGCTGTAACATCAGTCACCACCATACTGCCCCCTGTTCCAGCAGGCAAGTGAAAGGATAATTAAGCAAAAGACATTTGCTGACATGTTCATATTTTCGCCCTCATGGATTCATCTACATATGCATCTTATTATACTTTATGAAATACTTACAGCTCTATTTCATCTACTCTGTTTTGATTTGCTCACTTTCCGTGGTTCCATGGTTTAAAGTGTTATTTTAAAATAGAAAAATTATTTTTAGATTCTTACTCTCCACTTGGGAGCCTGTGCTGGGCGCAGGTGTGTGGATAACAAGCAGAGGACAGAGGAGCAGGAGAGATCAGAGAGAGTGGAAAAAGAGATGAGCGGGTGGACGACGAGGCTGCCAGCGCTGCTCTCATGTCAGGCCGAAAGAATACACGAGGTGAAAGATCGGCGACCGCTGTAAGTTGACCCTCGCTGGGTGTGAGGTGGAGAGTGAGACATGGAGGGATGAAGGGCAGGCCGAGGCAGAGGGGGGTCAGGAGAAAAGAAGGGTAACAGAGAAGAGAATGTAAATTTAGAGCCGTAGACCACAAAATATGATATGATACTGTATATCCATGACCAGATGTTATGGAATAAATGGTAAAAGCACTTTACAGTTTGCCTCCCTTTCTCCCACTCACACACACACATTCACACATTCACACACCAATGGTGACAGAGCAGCAATGCAAGGTCACCTGCCATCGGGAGCAACTCGGGGTCCAGTGTGTTGCCCAAGAACACTTCGAACCCCAAACCCCTGGCTCTGCCCATCTATCGCTCACAGCTTCAGTCTTCACTGTACTTACAGTCTGGAAACCCTGTTCGCATTAAAGGTTTGCTGAGCCACTCTGAAGGACGGACCTATCAGCGACCAGTGGGTGTTGTTATGTGCAATAATGCTGAAGTAGTTCCAACAATGGAGGTGTGAGTTTCGGCCAACAACAGCCGGTATACGGTGGCCAAAGCCGTTTAGTTAAAGGCTGATCCAGCAGTTTTCAATTTAACCCAAGGTCTACACCCATTAGTTTGCAACGACTGGAAACAATTGTCAATGGAGCGTGAAGAGACCTATATATTCATTAAGTGAATTTGGGTCTGGTAATACCAGAATAGTTTAGGTAAACTGACTTTGGTTAAATCTGCGGTCAGTTTTTCTCTCACAGCCTTTGAACCTAAAACTTAAATTTCCTTTTCATTGTGTGTACTCCATACGCACCCATAACATTTAAATCTTCTGCAACCCAACTCCAATCCAGCCCGAAGCATTAAACAAAATGTCTTTATTTAGGGAGAGGATTTTCTTCTCTTTCCAAAGCCCCCACAAGACACAAGACTGGAACCAAAACTCAAGTGCGCTGGCACCCGTATTTGTTCCACCAGTCTGTCCAAGATTTCTCTCCCTTTCTAAAACATCGAGTGAGCAACCCAGTTTGTGTAGGATTTGGTCATGGGAAGGACCTCCGCATCGCTGCCAGAGCAACAGAAACGCACACAGACAGAGAGGAATAATGCGCGCAGATACTGTCACACTTGGAGTACAAAGGCATGCACTCACTTCTTGTCTCTGTAAAAACCTTGGCAGTATGAGTGTGTGTGTGTGTGTGTGTGTGTGTGTGTGTGTGTGTGTGTGTGTGTGTGTGTGTGTGTGTGTGTGTGTGTGTGTGTGTGTGTGTGTGTGTGTGTGTGTGCGCCGCCTAGAGAAGGTGCTGATGTGGGTGAAACAATGACAGGTTTGTTGCTTGTGCACCCTTTCCCCCTCCGCATAGCCTTGCGGTAGAGAAAAAGATTGTGTGAGTTCTCACAGCGCCTGCATACTTACAAACACACACACACACACACACACACACACACACACACACACACACACACACACACACACACACACACACACACACACACACGCGCAACATCCACCCTCTCATGCATACACACACATGTTGCATATACAAACACACACAGATATAGATCCTCTGATCTACAAACACCATGTAAACCAACAAGAGGAGGATGTCATTATGCTCCCGAGGAGCTCACGGTGTAATTTAAAAAGATAAGAGAACAAATTAACGGAGAGTTCTTGATGTGTTTATATTCAGTGAGCGGGCAGCGGGAAGGTTATTTTTTTTAATCACGACAGAACTTCAAAGGAAGAGCAGCAGCAAAGGAAAATGTATTCTATCAAGTGTTTTCTTAACGGACCATTTAATTCAAACGTCATCTGTTCAACCCACAACATGGCAACATCAACCAAATTCGCGTTCACATAGTTTGCAGCTGTATGAATAGTTTCAGTCGTGTATGGGAGGAATTATTATGATTTATCGTTCCTAGGAGAAGCAAACAGCTAAACCTGATCCGCTGTGGAACATCAACAGCAAAAGTGGAAAAAGGTTCAGACACCAAACAATCTGTGTTTTGATCCATGTTTGGCCGTTCACTTGCATTTTGTTTGCTTCCTCTGCTGATCTGGGTAGCGTGAGTACAGGGGGATGAACTCAGTGGTGAGATAGGCACAGAGGACTGGGAGGTTGGGGGGTAGTGAGGGCAGATGTTGGTATTAAATGGGCCAGGTGAATTTGGAGCTGGGGAAGCGAAGCTGTACATGAACAACAAATATATTGTTTTAAGGGGTTTTGGTTTGGGTGGGGGTTCTACATGTGGTGACTCAAAGAAACCGCTTCTTTTCTATATCAATTAAAGAAACCTGCAGCTTAGAACAGAGGTTCCCAAACTTTTCAGACCACAATGTACCGAACCAAATTTCCCAAGTACCACTTTCCACTGCAGATAGGTACCCACGTTTTTTGTTTTTCTTCCCCCAAATAACTTTACTTTGACTCGTCTTCGGCGTTGAAAAGTTTGTCGAACCTGTCAAATCCAGCGTTGTCATTTGACTCTCAGACACCGTTGGCTGCAGTGTGTCTTTAAAGCTGCACAAGGCATCCTTGCATGCCGGTGACCAAAGAGATGATCAGCAAATTGCACACAGCAAAGTAAGTTTGATCAATAAATCCTGGCTGTGATAATTCACACAAAAGAAAACCAAAAGAAGGCAGAGAGAAAAAGCTCATGAGATGTGACCTCTCACTTCTAGTGAAACAATACCAGAATTTCATTGGGACAAATTGAGTCAATAACAGGGGGACGGGAGCGAGTGGTACAAATCAATAAAGTTGTGTACTTCTGCAACAAAATCTTGAAAAACTTTATAGGACCAAGAAGTGCTACGGCCACGTATTTCGAAACTTTATGGAACTACTGCTGGTCGGGGCGTTATTTTGTTTCTGTGTGTGTGTGTGTGTGTGTGTGTGTGTGTGTGTGTGTGTGTGTGTGTGTGTGTGTGTGTGTGTGTGTGTGTGTGTGTGTGTGTGTGTGTGTGTGTGTGTGTGTGTGTGTGTGTGTTAGACCCACAATCCCAAGACAACAAGGGGGAACGTGACACTGGAACGCTAGGTTTCACTTAATCATCTCCTGATGCTAGTGTAAACACTGAATCTGATTTGAGCTAATTGGGTTTGTAGTCAGGGTAAATAGTGTAAAAGGAAACTGCTCGCACGCACATTCGGCACAATCAATCCCACTCACAGCCGCTCCGTCGGTCCGTTCAGTCCTTATTCTTTCTTTTTGACTGGGAGGACAAAATGTCGAAACCAGTGCCAGGTACCCCCCCTCCTCCCCCACCCACCCACACACACACACACACACACACACACACACACACACACACACACACACACACACACACACACACACACACACACACACACCCTTCTTTCCCCCAATTCCACTGATCCTCTGTCATAAAAAAGGCTTTCTTTCCCTTCAAAGTCACATGTAATTTCCATAAGGTTGTTTGGTTGGACCATGAGTTTTTCCTGCTCTGGTATTTGGGTAATTTGATTTTTGAGAAAAAAAGGCTACAGGAATATGGAGAGGGAGAAGGGATGCTATATATATTTAAAAGAACCTTTCAATCGATTTCCTGGCTTTGGTTTCTGAGATATTTGCGGTTATGGATCTCCTCACTCCACTCCACTCCACTCCCTCTCCCTCTCCCTCCTCCGTCCCCCTCCGCCCCCTCCTCCTTTTGGCATTCGCATCGCAGTCTTGCAAAGTTTTTGCCGTCCAACATCTTGTCACTCACATCTCCCCTCTCTGCCTCTCTCATCATACTCGGTAATGTAGTCACACTGATTGCCTTCTCCCACTAATCTAATTCTTCCCTCTTTCAGCCCCCCTGAGACTTCGAGTGGGTTCACATCACATCCATTTCAATGACTCCCCCATCCCATCCCATCCCACTCCACCCTCCTCCCCCTCCTCCCTCCACACTCATGACAGCACATCCTAACTTTGGATTGAACAGAACCGTAAGCTTCGCCTGCCTTAACCACTGCGATCACATTACCGCCTTCACAAAAATAAACCCTGCCTCAACTAACTTCTTAGATCTCATTATATATCCACAAAAAAACAGCGGACTCCAGTGATCCACATCAAAATGAAACCCAAAGGGGATCCTACCCACCAATTAAGATAACATTTATTCCCAAACAGCAGATTCCCTTTATCATAGCGTTAATTTTACTGCAGCAAATGTAATTAGTGCTGGCATCAAAAGCAGTGACTATCACTATGTGACACTAATTTGTTCTAGATTAGCTGTCCCGCTCCCTATCGAGCCATATGGCCAGATATTCAGCCTGCAAAGAAAAGGAGCCTTCAGAGGAAATTAACAAATAACTTTGCTCAGGGACTTCAAATCCCATCGTGCATTGCTAATCCATGTGTTTCAATGATCAATGGCTGCCCGGGTCACTGCGGTCAAAGGTTGCTAACTAGACTTGTTAGGGATCAGTGCCCCTTTGAGCCGAAGAGACAGGCGAGACAAAACAAGCATTTCTCTCCGCCTTCGAAAAAAAAAAAAAAGCAAAGAGAGGAAATCAAACAGTGTCTCCAAGACATAATAAATCAATCTCTCTCCTTCAAGCAAAAGAGTGAGATTGATTATGTGGATGCACATAAGCCTTCACGTTTTCCAAGTCTGAAATGGAAGGATAAACAAAACATGAAATTCAATAGTTTTGAAAAAACCCTGAAAAAGGGCACTTTTCCTTCAGATAATGTGGAGACTGTCTGGTCCTGCCTGTGTTTTCTGCCTTTTGACAACAGGGAACATCCGCCACACAAAAATCCCTGCTGTTGGAATAAACTCAAGGAAGGGCCGCTTCCAGCTGGGCCCTTTGACCTCTGCTCCTACAGCGTTGTTACAAAGCCCATTATTCCACCACTCACATCGAACTCACGCTCTCCATTTCAAATAGTAGCCAGCCGTCGGTGGTGTCAAAACCAGCCAGACAGAGATGTGTAAACACAGACATCGGGATCCCACAAAGCTCCCCATCGCTTCCTTGAATGATTGAATGCAAATGAATCACAAACAATGATCTTCCCTCACAGTGGGGAGAGGAACGGTGTTTGCGACGGACTGCGTATGAGTTTGTTGCGATCATTTGAAAATCACTCAAGGCATCCGTTGAGAAGCAGCAAACGAAGCTTCATAACCAGACCTGCAGTTCCACCGAAGGAGGAGTACAAATGGAAGATGGCTGGATGGTTATTTCTACCAGTGTTTATGATTCTGTGCGTTGATTAGTGTGTTTAGTTAATATGTGCCAGCCACAGCGTGATTCAACCTATGTGTTCGCTGTTTTCCATTTTATCTGTGAATTTTGTCAAAGTGTCGCCATGTTTGAGAACAACCCGCTTTCTGCAGATCAGGTAGATCCATGAGCGAGTGTGTACCTCTGTGTTGGAGTGTGTTTGTGTGCATTGGCTCATGGTTGGGTGCGTGCCCACTCGATGCCACAGGTAGCCGTGTGCTCAGTGGAGTGTGTGTCGCTACACCTGTTCTCCCCTCAGGGAGGCGCTGTCCGTGTCCAGCTGGCACAGCATAGCCGGGACAGAGGATTGGACAGATTGGATTAGCGGTGGGACATCGGGACAAGCACAAGACACGGCTGAAGGTGAAGGCAAAAACAGAGGGAATAGGAAAAGTACAGAAAGAAGAACAATAGCTGGGAGCTGCGTTGATGACAGATCATGCAGGAAGCTTTGTCAAGATGCTGAGGAGGGTCTGTGAAGGACAAATATCTACAAAAATGAAGTATGGTTTGTATCTTTGGAGCTTGATGAAGCTTGCACATCCTTTGAACTGATTCATATAGAGAAAAATGCTTTTATCTTACAACATTGAATATTCGTTGTATTGCGGTTGTCTCAGGGTGATAACATGAAATGCACACACTGAAAAAAAGACATGCCGTACACATCAAGCGTTAGATCCACTGTGCATGAACTGATGTTGAAACGACATCGCGGCTGCCAAAGAAACATTTAGAAGCCACGTTTCCAATTCCTTTTGAACCCTTTGAACTCTCAATTTGGGACCGTGATGTGAGAGAAGGGCTATATCTCTCGCACAGTTCTTGATGTAAACATACTCAGATTAAAGCTGAGACTTGGCACTTTCATGTAGTATCTTTGATTTGATGGAGTGTACTAAAACATACAGCATGAAGAACAAAAAAGTGCGTGAGTGCCCAACTCCTATGATCTGGACTGTAAAACATGACCTGACTCTAGTGGCATACAAAATGCAAAGGCTGCAGACATTCTATCCATTGTGTAATACATAGGATTTCTAAGCTCATATTCAAGACACAAACACTCGATAAGCTTTTATTCTCTGGATGTTAAACATTTCCAACTCCAAGTGTTTGGATAAAATCTGGCGTCCTTCACAACTACCATAGACATCACATGTGAGCACAGAACACTTTGCTTATGAAGTAGTTTTCACTAAGAGGGACTCATACTAACACATTTTGTTTTACTGAAGCAGTCTAGAATGTTTTGTTGTCAAACACAATGCAATAATGAAACAGAATTTACTTTTTAATGTTCTACTGTATTAGAGGTATGTAAATAGAGGTATTCTATTTTGTTTCTATGTTCAGTAATATAATATTCGGAGAATATAACATTCAGGAATTATTTTGTTACAGAAGCAGTTTAGGATGCTTTGTTCAATTGTAAAATAATCTGATCCAGAACTAATTAAACAGTTTCTGCTCGAGAATGTTCTGTCTTGGACTGGTCTAGATATTATGTTTCTATGCTCTATAATATAATATTTTATTAGAAAATTACTGTAGATATGATATTGTAGGTTAGAGCAACCCATAAAAAAAACATAAAAACATTTTGTTTCGTAACATTCAATTCTAGAAAGTTATATTTTGGAAAATTTAGATATTGTGTATTTGAGAACATTAATTGTAGAAAAGGACATTCAATTTTAAATGAAATTGAATTAATTATCTTCTAAAACATGAAGACTCTCCTCCAGATTGTTAAATTGAGTATCAGAATCTAGAATATGACTTTACATTCTGTAATGCTAAAAATAAATAGAAGAAATATTCTACTCTAGAACAGAATGATTTTTCTAGAACTGAATGTTTATGAATGCCAAATTGATCACATGCATTCAGTTTGTTGAGCAAAATTTTCCAAATGATTTTTTTTATTTTTTATCATAATGTTTAACAGAATTTCTTCTAAAATAGAATATCATTTTCTAGAATGCAACTTTATATTCTGGAGAATTGACAATTTTTTTGTAATTTATTCTAGAATTGAACATGCCGCCTGGATCCACCTCCAATTATACTGTAATACATTTAAAAAAGTAAAACACTTATTAATTGTAAAAAGTAAATATGATTTTAAAAAACAACAACAATATGTAAATACATTTGGTCTTAAAGCAATTTCTTCCATCAATGGTGATGTCAGCGATATCAGTCCATGAACGGCCTCTTCCCTTCACTAAAAGTGAATTGCGTAATGGCTTGTAAGCCATCTTGATAACATAATCTCTCTCTGTCTTTGCTTATATCTAAAATAGCTGTCTGTATTTATTTCTTTCACTCTCTGTTCAACTCATTTCACTGTCTGCAACTTCATCTCTCCTACTTCCTGTATCCCGGGACTAGTTAGGGCGTGTGTGTGTGTGTGTGTGTGTGTGTGTGTGTGTGTGTGTGTGTGTGTGTGTGTGTGTGTGTGTGTGTGTGTGTGTGTGTGTGTGTGTGTGTGTGTGTGTGTGTGTGTGTGTGTAGCTTCCCTCCGTCCTGCCTCCAGGCTGAAATGTCAAACAGCGGACTGTAATGTCTTTCTCTGCCTCCATATGCAGTTGTTAGCTAAAGTACTGCGACAGCACTGCAAACAGCCGAGGGGGTCGGTCACTATACACACACAAACACACACACTTTCTCTTTCACGGCATATTATTTGTGCAATGATAACATATATGAATCTGTATATTTAAGAGACACACACACACGCCTGAGAGAAAACAAACATTCCATATCTCATTATTTGGCAGCTGCCTCATATCCATCACCGTGTTTCAGCTCATTCAGCGGGGAACACATGCAGGACTTACTGGGCCGAGGCAACGCACACCCACCCACACACATCCACACCCACACCCACACCCACACACACACACACACACACACACACACACACACACACACACCACACACACACACACACACACACACACACACACACACACACACACACACACACACACACACACACACACACACACACACACACACACACACACACACACACACACACACACACACATAGTATCACGTGCATAATTCAAATAATGTGTTTGTTTGCTCACTCATATACAGTAAAAAACAGAACAAATATCCACATGGAGATGATTTACATAATGTACTCATCCTCCCTGTCTTCCTCTCACACACAAACACACACGGACACACGGACACACATACAGACACATCCCTTTAGCTCCATCCTATCTCCCTCATTAGGAGAGCAGTCTTTCACTCTTGGTCTCTGGAGTGTCCTTCTATATCGCCACAGCCTTGAGGGATTCTCTTTCTCACTCCCTACTTCTCTCTTTTTTCCTTTTTTTTGTCTCTCCTCTTCTTTCACATTTTCACACACACACACACACACACACACACACACACACACACACACACACACACACACACACACACACACACACACACACACACACACACACACACACACACACGCACTTCACTTGCTATCCATAGGCCCTGTCCACTGGGAATATAGCGCAACAGAGGACGGAAGGTAAAACAGGAAACAGAGTGAGAGCTGAAAGTGATAGTGGGTAAAAGAGATATGTAGGCTGAGAGGGAGTGAAAGAGGAGAAGAGAGGGAAGAAAAGTAGGGAGGTAGGGAAGTAAGATGTGAAAGAACGAGACAGTGAAAGTGGTGAAAGGGTGGAGGAATTTGAGTAAGAGGGGCCAAGAGGGTACAGAGCAGAAAAAGCAAGGTCTTCGAGGTATGGGAGTGGGCTGGAAAGAAAAAAAAAAAATATGTGCCAAGTACCCCAGAAATGAACTGCTGGGCACAGAAAAAAAAACAGAGACTTTGCACACACACACACACACACACACACACACACACACACACACACACACACACACACACACACACACACACACACACACACACACACACACACACACACAAGAATTTGAAATTGAGCCGAACTCAGCCCTCCCTTTGAACCAGCGGCTACACCCAATGTAGGCCATTCCCAAACACTTTTGAATTAGGTCCCGCTCTCCTCTCCCCAGAAAAGAGGAGCGTGAAATCGACCAAGTCAAAGCTTCAGCCTGAGCTGAGCTGATTTCCTGTCATTGTACCAGAGGCGGCATCTATCCAATGTGATTCTGCTGTTGTGATCGGGGACCGAGTTTGTGCTTCACCCTCAAAATTCTTTAGGAGTCGCGTGTTACATTCGGGATAATGCATTTTTCGGGGGGGTTTTACAAGCAAGAAGATGCGTGTTAAAAGACAAAAGCTTGTTTAGGTTTGATTCAGCAGTTTTGTAGGCTCATGATAATATCAGCAGTTTTGGATGGTAATACATTCTTGATATAGTTTAGTTTGATCATTTGTACCAAAAAAATTTTTTTTTAAATACTTCAAATGTGGAGAGTTCACTGTTTCCCCATGTTTTAACAGCCTCCTTTGAGTTATATCCGTAATTTCTCACCTCACAATGTACTTAAAATGATTAGCACCAGTGCAGGTAGTAGTTTTGCATTTATGAATTGAGACAAACAGTAAAGTCCAGTTTCTGTGTGCAGAAACGTGTATATTTCATTATTTATAAACAAGCAGCTTGTATGCTTCAACGAAGGTGTGAACAGAACAGCGTGTATGTCCACTACACGTTTCCAACTTGGACTGTGTTCAGCCCTAAAGAGGAGGATGAGGACGACGAGGAGGATGAGGAGGAGGATGGGGCGGTGGACGGTCGTGTAACGTGTCAGTCTGTCATGCAGGAGGTCACAGTTTGTGTCCTGTCACAGACTAACAATTAAATTATGCCTTTTTGTCACCTCTTACCACAATCCTTTCCTGACGCTGAAGATGCCATGCAGACATGTTTACATTCATATCAGAGATATAAAACTACGCTCTTGATAATAAATTGTGTCTGATGTGTTTTTTTCTTTCTATTAAAAGTTAAATGACCTGTTTACAAATTCTTAAACATATACGCTGCCTTTTTCAATGAAAAATCCAGACTGCCAGCAACGATTCTCTACATCCCTCCTGTCTCACATCCATCCCTTTTCTGCTTTTGTTCGGAAAACTCAGAACAGCTTTACCTAAATGGTTCGGCAGGGACGAGTCTGTGAAATGTGGCAGTGGTTTTGGACCCACGGGAAGGCTGAATAGACGAGAACCAAAACCAGACACGCTCATGAGAGAAACCGGGACAAACCGAGGGAGGGTTCTGGACTCCGCTCTCCTAGAGGTATGCTGGTTTCAGCTCTGTTTTGCTTTTGCTGCATTAAGACCCGAATGCTTTGGCACAGCGCACACACACTCACGCAGACACACATGCTCCGACTTACTCACCCTGGTGTCTCCGCACTGCGTATGGTTTGCATTGGTTCTGCTGCTGGCTTTTGTAAACAGAGCTAACTGGTTGTGTATGTCTGAGTCCTACGAGTTCTCAGACTTCTGAATGAAAGGCTCGCTGTATCTCCCCCGTCTCTCCCTCTCTCCTTCTCCCTCTGTGTATCGCTCTCTGTCTCTCCGCTGCCCTTTGACCCGCTTTACCGTGTGGGCTGTCACGAGCGTGTGCTCTTGTCACGCGTGTTTAGGTAAGTCTGGGACATGTGATCCCTGCAGGCCAAGGGTTATACACATTCACTGTCGTCCACTACTGTTGACTGTATGTCTGTTGAGGACAAAGATGTGGGTGTGTGTACCCATGAAGTTTAGCCTCCAGTCTTCGAATGCATCGTGGTGTCTTTGTGAAAGTTAGGTACATAACATCACACTGACACATGGATTAATAATGCTGCTAACTGTCTCCACAGTTAAGGGGAAGTTTTAGTATTTGTTAACTTGGGTGTCACTGTCACATTTTTCTGTTTATTTACCGTCTCAGTTGCAGAGATGTGGGAAACAAACTTGGGTGCAAAAGATTTCCAAAAAACTTAAATTCTACAGAAATCCTCTCACATCTTTGAGTTTGACAGAAAGTCCTCTTCTGGAAATCTGCTCTTATAGCAAATTGCAGCCAGTATTTCAAAAAATTAAGATCTAGATAATTCTGCACTTCTTTTAATGTCAACATTAAGTGCCAAAGCAGACAGTTATGGAGCAACACTATGATTCAAATGGGGTTGTGTTTCTGACCACGTGCTGGATTTAAGTCCAATATTCGCCTACTTTTAGCTCTGTTTTTGGTCTTTCTCGTTGGAATTTCTGATATCTGATCATAAATCCTAACAGCAGGTACTTCACAGTGAAACCCACTGTTTACAGCCATTTGTCCACAAACAGGTGCCTGCTGCAAACAAAAAGGACATTAAGAGAATAGCGAGAGTGAACCAAAACAGTAAAGTAAAGGTAAAACAAAATGAGAAAAAATGAATGGCATCGCTCCATAAGGCACGGCTGGTATGGATCCAAATTCACGATCCTTAGTGGATTGTTTACAGTCATTCCATCCAAACGGGTGTGCATCGCCAATTAATTTTGAAACTATTGGCGACCCCTTTCACATTATAATTTGTTTTTCATGGTGTCGTATGATCTCTGTTATTGAACCCTAGCCCTAACCATAGTTTATTACCCTAACCATGACATGTCCCTTATTGTAACCATACCCTTGTTACCAAAGTAACCATGTAAAGGTACAAAAAAATATTGTTACATGTGCATAAATTTTTTTTTTTTTTAAATAAAAAATAAAAACTGAACATAATGTGGGCTTTTGAGGAATTAACCAATATAGACATTCTTATCTGGTGATGAGGTTACACAGTCAATCTCATCCAGTTTAGTCCACAGTGTTGACTTCCTTCCTCGACTGATTTTGATTTAGTTTGTTTTCAGTGCGTGTTTACGAATGCAAAAGCTGCCTCTGCACTATAAACGAAGACTATAGTTATGACTGGATGCTAAATGCCTCTGGCCCCAGTTCGACACTATTGTTCCTGGAATTGACGTTTCCCAAAACTCTACAAAAGAGGCGGTGGCTAAAATTCTGCTGTAACTAATATTTATAAAAAATAAAACTATGAGACATAGATCCAAGTTTACAAACACTGGAACTCCACTTTAATGTCCTCCTCATAAATTAGAGACAGAGAAAACAATATTCATACTTGTTGTTTAATCACTAAACAGATCCAGATTGACGATTAAGACTGTGTGTGGTTTGAGATGGGAGGGGAGGCAGATTATGAACTTTAGGGGGTTAGGGGTTACATTTTATCCTTTGTTTTGTTCTCCCTGTAATTTTAGTTGTCCTTTTTAAATTCTGATAAATGTAGCTGTCCCCCAAGTTGGCCTTATAGGGACAATAAAAGGGGATAACTGGAAGATGATGTGAACATGCAAAATACACACATATACACACAAAAAGAAACACAAGAAGGGAAAAGAGATCCATAAAATGCAGATCATTTGCTCCAAACACTAGTGTGGGACTTCAAGCTGAACTTAATCAAGTTCTAAAAAGACATGCAGATACACAAACATCCACATCTTGGCCACATTAAGACAGCCCCCCCCCCCCTCACCCCCAGTCACAGGTATTGAGGTCAGCACATAGACAGTGTGTGTGTGTGTGTGTGTGTGTGTGTGTGTGTGTGTGTGTGTGTGTGTGTGTGTGTGTGTGTGTGTGTGTGTGTGTGTGTGTGTGTGTGTGTTTTGATGTGTCCCACCGGTGTCTCCTTTCTCCAGGAGATTAGGTTTCAGCCATCACTGAGGCCTACTAATTAATGTCACAACCTGCAAGCCGTGTCAGCACCAATTTACTGCATACACACACACACACACACACACACACACACACACACACACACACACACACACACACACACACACACACACACACACACACACACACTCTCAGGCCTACAGACACCTTTTCACCTAAAGAAGGTGACTCACAAACACACAGTAACCGCACACACACACACACACACACACACACACACACACACTTCCTTTCCTCACCTGTCACAATTAATGTCATACTTTTGCTTCTGACTTTCCTCCCGTCACTCTACCCACACCTTCCTCTCCTCCGTCGCCCCACCGTCTGTCTAGTTGGACTTTCTCCAGTGCTGTCCTCTTTCACCTCGCTGTCACTACCAATTCTCCACCTCTTTCTTTCCCCCCTCAGTGCCGGTTCCTTCTCCCCTTATCTCACCTCTCCAAGCGCCCTTTCTCCCTTTGCTCCCGCGAGTTCTCCCTTCTCTTTACCTGTCGTTCCCCACATCCAGCTGGAATTAATGCACTCCATCTCCCGCTTCTGTTCCTCTTTTCTTCATCGTCACATCTGTTTACCGACATCATGTCATCACCCTCTGCTGTCGGTCCACTCTTGAGAGGGATACAGTAGCCTAGACCAAATCTAGAATTTAAGCAGGATCTCCGCAGACTTTATTCATCAGGTGTAACTTACAGGGAGTACAACTCAGCTTGTAAAAACAGTAATAATGTCTCGGGTGAGTCTGGAGGAGCTTCGTCAAGTTGGAGAAAACTTGAAATGAGAGCTACCTCAGCTTGTCCTTAGAGGAATTTTTAGACAGAAAAAGTTTCCATCAGGACCTACTGGTAGTGCCTGACCCATACTAAAGAAGTTTCGATCCAACTTTAGTTCAAATTTTAACTGAATATCCCCAAAAAACTAAATGCAAATGAATGCACGTTTCCAGCCACTGCCAGTATGCAAATTTTGGAAATTGGGCACATTGAGAGAAACAGTTGGTGGCACCAATTCTCCTCTTGGGTGCTATTAAACTTTGCATGTAAAGAAGGTGCCAAGGTTGCAGAGTGAGGTACTTTCATTGAAGAAAACCGACCTCGGTGTTAAGAACAGGAAGGCAACAAAGTCTGCCTCACGTCTACGTAGCAGAGCAACCGAGCGACGTGTACTTGATATTAATGAAACTGCATGCTAACCTGTGTTTCTATGCCGACATCGGTCAGCACACAGAAACAGGAATCAGTCCACCGCCAATGTACTTGGTTTTAACTTTGCTTTCAACGGTGCACCAACTTTTCCTTCTCAGCTAAGCGTAAATATATCTTAAAAAAAAAAAAGTATAAATGCAATGCTCTGTGAATGATGGGTGTCCATTAAGACAGAAAGTTGCATACAAATATAAAATATTTACATTATTAAATATCAGAATAAACAACAGGAAAGTTTGTTTCTTAATGTATAATCTCTATTTTGTAATTGTGATGTGATACATGCCATCATTAAGATTTACTGAGTAGCGTAACGTCCCTGACATGATTTATGTATTTAATAAGTCATCCAGATGAACATCACTGACTGAAAATTCATTCTTAAAAAATACAAACATTTGCATAAGATGACTTCAGTTGAATGTAGATATCTACACACACACACACACACACACACACACACACACACACACACACACACACACACACACACACACACACACACACACACACACACACACACACACCATGCCAGGATGCCCAGTGTGTTGCTTTCCAATACAGTCATGATTTGATGTGACTTCGTGTTTAACCACATTATTCCCTCCCGCTCGCGATCAATACGCCCTCATTTGTCCAGCCGGTCGGACAAACTCACTCAACCTCGGATTTTGTCGTGGTGTTTTCATGTCGTGGTGTGTCAGTATGTTAATGTCTGTGTGTGTGTGTGTGTGTGTGTGTGTGTGTGTGTGTGTGTGTGTGTGTGTGTGTGTGTGTGTGTGTGTGTGTGTTTGCCTCTATCATTAGCCCTAATGATTGACAATGTCCTCCCATTTCCACCTCCCCCCTCGCTCCTCCCCTTCCTTCCCTTATTGACCCTCCTGTCAGCGGCCTGTCACTGGGACTTCCTCATGTCATCAATAGCAGGACTTTATCTAGATGGGCAACCCCCACCACCCCTCCCACCCCGTCCTCTCATGTACCTTATGGCTTATCTGGGATACAGTCAAGGAGGAAAGCTAAGTGTTTGTGTGTGAATGTTCTTATATTTCTCTCTTTGAAAGGTCGACGTGTCCTGACAGGGTACAGCGGCATTTCAGGGGGTTTGATTTCAGACATCATTTTAAGTTTCAGAGAAGGATTTTTACTTAAAAATGCATTGTTCACTCAGTGAGACATCATAAAATGGATAGTGTGTCTTCAAGATACTACAAAAACGTGGTCCAGTTACCCTGAGAAGCTAAATTAAAGTGTCTGAAATGCAATATATTTAACGTCAAAGCTGAATCCTCCTCAGGCCTCTAAAACTCTTTCAAATTAAACAAGAAAAGGACAAATAAGTGGCAACTAATGTTACGAGAAAGCCTTAACCTTTAATTAGAGGGTACCCGTAGAGATACTTTTAAGGCATCATAATGAAAACAGGTTATTTAGATCTGGGAATTAACAGGCAATAATAATTGATAATAAAAAATAAGTGCTGAACACCTGTGCCCTGCAATGAAGAATGACTGCTATTAAATTAATTGGACAATTTAAGATGTTTATTGTCTTAAAGAGTCAAACTCTCATTTTGGTAGATGAGGTGTCACAAAAAGAGCTCATTTGCTTCCATGGTACACTTTTATAGACATCACTTGTAAAAAGTCAGATTTGGAATATGGTTGAAGTTATAAAGAAAAGAACAAAGTCAGTTACGTCTTGTGTCTGCTGCCTCCCCAGTATACTGAACGGAGGATGACTCTGACTGTAAGACGCTTTTCCACTATCCGTTTTTGAGAAAATTAGTTTTTAATGATAACGAACGCTTTTGCACTTGTTCTGATGGTAATGTTACCCTGAGATATCATTAATCCACGGACAAGACTGTCCTCGTAAATGAAGCCTTTTCTGTCGCGTAAGTGAAACAATATGTAAAACCCAGTCACAGACTCACAGCCTGCAGTCAGGCTGATCAAACCAGTCAAAAATAATGTTCTCCAATATCATTTTTAAGGCTGTCTTTGCGTGCTCATCATCTGTGAAAGCCATAATTCTCAGCTGTTTGCCAGATTTTCCTTCTGCTTCAGTTTTTCCTGCTGAACGCTGGGACTCGTTTTCAGTCGTCATGAATTTATTTCCACCGTGGCGGTAAAACGCACAACAGGAGCAGTCAGAAACTCCTGCAGGTTTTACTGGGTGAGCCAAACACCAACAGAAAGGTAAACTGTAAACAACCAACATCTGACGTTACAGCCCGTTCTCGCTCCCAGGGTGTCAAATACTGCCATTTCGTCAGAGATACGCACAAGGTGCCCTTTGGTATCGACACCGTGACCACCCAGGTCAAAGAAGGAGGTCATGTGACTGGTTAGAAAGAGTGACAAACTCTGTGTAATGATGAGGTTCTGGGTGGATGGATGGGAAAAAAAACACCACTTTCACCCAAAAGGCCGATATTAAGAGTCCGTGAGAAAGCAAGTCAGTCAGAATTTCTTTGATAAAACTAACTTAACTTTCCTATTAAACTAAAATAACTGACATTTTGACAGTAAGTAATGTTACTTCCATAAAATTACTGGTTTTTAACTTCAATCATTTTCCAAACCCAAACCAAGTCGTTTTTAAACCTAAACCAAACCGAACTACGACCGTATCACATTTAACCCAAGTCGTGATATTTTAACCTTACCCCTTGGTTTTTGGTGCCAAAGGGCACCCTGTGTCTATCTCTGAGATGCCAGCCGCAGGTGACAAAACGGCAGTATTTGACTGCCTGGGATGAGAACAGGTGTGATGGTGTGAACTATCCAGTCCTCAAATATAAGACAACTCCCACTTTTTCAAACCTAAGTCCAAGAATAACGATATCGTCATATATTTGGACAAATACAGTTGGAGCACATTTATTTAACTCCTCCAAGAAGGAGATACAAGGGTTTATGAATGCATTTTTAACTCCTTTTATTGGCACCACTGAGTGTCACAATTACAATATTGTAATTGTGATAATATTTGATTTTGATTTTATACACTTTATTAATCCCCGAGGGGAAATTTCTTCACTACAGCAAGGGGGCTCTCAGGGGGGAGATGCTGCAGCAGGCTGCCACTAGCGTGGCGCCAGGTAACCTGACCTGAGGTGCATGTTTTTGGATGATGGGAGGAAGCCGGAGAACCCGGAGAGAACCCACGCAAGCACAGGGAGAACATGCAAACTCGGCACAGAAAGGCCCAGGACCGGATTCGAACCCGGAACCTTTTTTGCTGTGAGGCGACAGTGCTAACCACTGCACCACCGATATAAAACATATCTTTACAGGATAAACTATATATTGTAACTATAGACAAATAGCGTAGCAGCAACATTGTTGTGTTATAAACAGGGGTGCAGTCCTGTATGGTAAAGTACTGGAGTGCACCTGTGATGTGCGCAGAAGAGACATGAATGGGTTCACGCACTGTTCAAGTTGTGGTTCATTTCTATAGTTATGTAATGAGTCAGTAATTAATAATGTATCAATAATGTAGCCTACGTAATAAAGTCAAAAATATAGTCATGTTTGTTCTGGACTAATTATCTGAATGTTATTGTCCAATTTCAGTGACAATATGTTCCTGCAAATGTTACACACAAAAACTTGTGTTAAGAAATGAAGCGTTTCTGTCTACTGAAATGCTATTGGGCTTTTAATTACGAGATAAAAGAAGGATTAACATGTAATGCGGTAATTTTAACAGGGCAAACGGGAGCAGATCAAAAGGAGGCTTTGAGTTGACGTTGTGAATCAATCAAAAACCTCATAAGTGTCAATATTACAACTTTGACTGCTTTGTTTGCTTTCATTGCCTCTCTTGCAAGGACACACGCTTTAGAGATGATTGGATCTTCAACACTTAAAAAAAATTAAATTAATTTGCACTGGAACAAGTGATCTGTGAATATTTGATTTCCTTACTTGGAGAAAAAAAGTGGCGGAGCTTTGTTTTGGTGCACTCTGGCAGCACTTAACCTATAGTTATAAATCATTTACATATTGATTAAATGCTTAGAAATGCTGAATAAGGAAGAGGTGTTCCCTATAAAGGAGACAAATCATGGTCAAATTATTTAGAAAAAAGTCACTTTCTCCTTTTAAGTACAGTTAAACTCATGAAAGAGAGTCACATCCAGTCCATTGTAGCCTCTCCAACTGCAATTTTAACAACACGTGTCTGGTGGGTGTTTTCCTGGGTTTGAAGTTTGACACTGTACGGGTGATGGTGTCTTCTCAGTTTGCAGGTTGTTTGGAATAAATGCCAAAAGGAACTGCATTGCCAGTCAGAGCAGCAAGTCACCATGACTAAAGAGCAAAAAACACCTACAGAAACGTAGGTTTCATTATAAAAAAAAAAATCAAAGAAAGAAGCCTTGCTGTGCTGGCCGTACTTTAAGGATAACTCATGACATGCAGCACAAAACAGCACAGTGGAAATCAAAGGGAGGGTTACAGAGCTATAGGGCACAATGCAGTTAGTGCCCAGTTAGTGCCTGTACACGCAGCGTTCCCAGTGTGTGTGTGTGTGTGTGTGTGTGTGTGTGTGTGTGTGTGTGTGTGTGTGTGTGTGTGTGTGTGTGTGTGTGTGTGTGTGTGTGTGTGTGTGCGTGCGAGAGCGTCTGTGTGTCTGATGTCAAAGAGCGTCAGATTTTGGGGTTCTTTCCGACAGTAGTTCCAAACCTCAGTGTTTGACACCAGCTCTGAGCCTCCGTATCGCTCCCCCTCCCATCTCCTCCGACTCTCCCCTCACGTCTCTTTCATCTGGGGTTTGGATTCTCACTTCAGTGAAAAGCGGGCGAGAGAAGAGACGACGACAGAGAATAAGGGAACGAACGAAACAGTAAAGAAGAACGTGAGAAAGGTTAAGAGGTATTACAAGGAGAGAGGAGTGTGAAGAAGAGAGAAGGAGAGATAAGGGAGAATGACAGATGGGCCCGAAGAAGAGAGGGCTGCTGGGTTCAGCACTGCGGCAGAGCCGAGCATATGACAGCTTTACAGTGGGCTCTGTGTGTGTGTGTGTGTGTGTGTGTGTGTGTGTGTGTGTGTGTGTGTGTGTGTGTGTGTGTGTGTGTGTGTGTGTGTGTGTGTGTGTGTGTGTGTGTGTGTGTGTATATCTTCGTTCTCCTCTACAAGGGTGTTTCTATGTGTTGGACTCTGTGCGTATGACTGTGTGCGTCCTGGCGAAAGCCTTTGCACAAGTGTGTGTGTAGGAAACGTGTGTGTGTGTGTGTGTGTGTGTGTGTGTGTGGGTTTGTGCACGGGCTCATGTTCGTGTCTTGGCATGGCGCCAGTGTTTACCTCGGGCCTTTTCTGTGTGTTCAAAGTAGCTGGAGGGACAGTTCCTCCACCTGTTATCCCTCCATTCATCTATCTTTTCTCCCCAGCTCCTGTCATCCGTATATTGACTTAACCAGTAATAAATCACGGCCGCTGTGTGTGTGTGTGTGTGTGTGTGTGTGTGTGTGTGTGTGTGTGTGTGTGTGTGTGTGTGTGTGTGTGTGTGTGTGTGTGTGTGTGTGTGTGTGTGTGTGTGTGTGTGTGTGAGTTGCATGTTTGCTTTCGTCGCAGCACATGTTGGCTCAGCGCTCAGGGTGGATTTTTCACACATCTTCAATGCATTGAAATTTGTTTACATGTGTCGCAGCACTCATTTGCTCATCGCTGCTTGTTCTCCGATTCATCACCCCTCCTCACCCCCGCCCCCCTCACCCCTCCCTCCCGGTATGTGAAGGTTTCCAGAAATAGGCCACGCTTTGACTAACATTACCCCCAAAAAATTTCAGTGTGTGTTCATGTGGGTATGGTTGACATAGTTTGCGCTTTTTCTTCTTCTTGCTTCTCGCTCCAGATGAATTCCCCCCTCCACATTCCCTCCACATTCCCTCCACATTCCCTCCTTCTCAGCGTGCAGTCGTTCCAGCTCTTTCTGATCGCCGTCCTCCTCCCGCCGGTCGTAACTCCTGCACTTCCTGTTTCTCGTGGCTGTGATGTCTGGAGCCGAGGTGAGAGGTTGCGAGGACCAGGTGTGCTGGAGCCGGCGTCGACCGGTCCGGCTGCTCCGATACCTTATTCTCTCCTGCTGTTAATCTGGCACGGCGCGAGCACATTTTGTTCTATTGTTCTCTCCATGAATTAGGTGTTATGCTAAGCTGCTTTGTCCGGCTGCCACGATTTCATGAGATGCTTTGGAGCAGGCTTTTGTTGGCAATTAATAGTGCTTTGTGTATCACAGACAGCACGAACCTGGCAGAAATAGTTTCAGATATAAAAAAAAAAATTCTATATCACTTTCTTGTAAGGTTATATTACAACAAAGGTTGTAATTAATCGACAATAATAGTGTACTCAGTTGCCAGGTTGAAATTATTATTATTATTTTTAAATTATTAACGATGTTTTGTAATGTATTCTTTCTACAGTCGTAAATTTAAAGAAAATCATTGATAAAAGGAAAAAGTGTAGGTTTAAATGTTAGTTGAATGAGAAAATAATTGTACAACAATCTACTGAATCAACAGTTGTACAATTGTTAATACTTTAAGGTTTCACTGAGAAGGTCAAAGGTCAAATGGACCAGATGGATCTCTGATTAATTAAAATGTTCAAAAGAAAAAGTAATGTTTGAGGTGCATAAGCAAAAGTTAGAGATTTCTTACAACCTGGCAGCCCAAACGTTGCCCCTTTAGAGGGATTATAATATATTAAACATTAACATTAAGTGGTAACTAACAGCGATGTCACCCAATGACGAGCGCTGAAGGTGCGAGTGATTAATCTGAGTCGATCCCCGAGGACTATATGCCCAAGAGGCCTGTCAATCAAACACACGTCCTCAAAAATATAGCTTTTTGAGGATTAACATCTAATTAATGGGATTTATTTTGGATGGACTGCCAGAACTATGAGAGAAAGGAGTGATTGAGCAAATTACACCATTATGACTTGTGGAAGAAATGTATTGACTTTGTGTCTCATTAGAGAAATTGAACGGGAGTCTACGGAGCCATTGCAGTTTAAGACACTTCTGCATTGGCCTCACTTTTCAGACTCGGAAGCTACGTCCAATTTTCTGTACAGTATTGATGCATTAGCTTCTTGGAGGGCTAAACTGGGTGAAAGCTAACAACCACAAGCATTCAACCACAACAGCATCCGAAGGCTTTTTCTACTTTGGATTGCATAATATTTAATGTAACGAAAGTCGTATTGAAGACAGGGAGAAATAAAGAATCCGAAAGCACAAACGTGCCCATTAGCTTGTTCGCTAACAGAACAATAAGTTCATAGGCTACAGGTTTATATAAAATAGCTTTTTTTTTACCATAAATTCCTATCTTGTAAATGTCTGCAAACAATTCCTCCTTTCAAAAAGAGGTTCCTCGCTTGACGTCATGTCTTTACTGTCCTTTAAATCCAGTACGTCTCGTGTGATCAAACGGCTGCTCTGTTTGGAATCTGCTGCAGCACATGGTCAGTCAAAACTTGTCAAACATGGTGAAGTAGTTATAAAATAAACATTGTAATTCACCAGATGCAGGTTTTTATATTGCAGGATGTTCCTGATGGAAGCCTGTGATCTGACCTGTTCACATTTCCTGCTTGAATAAAGTGTAGAAGATCATCATCTGTGATCATTTAGTCAATAAAAGAACAGGGGCCATTTTAAAACTCCGTGGTGAGATATAATATCCTGCATCTTCAGTCTTCACTGCAGTCTTTTGTACCTGAACCTTACCCACGTAAAACTTCCTCAACAGAGCCGTGGTCTCGCTGTAACACATGTCAGAGATGTTTTTTTATTGCTGTAAGGTCAGAGCAGTGCCGCTGCTTTGAGTTGATCCAGGGAGGAGAGACGGGGGCCAGCGGAGGAGCCAGAGCGATGTGGTTGGCCTAAAAACGGTCGACGTGAGATCGTGACTGTCACACATCGTTGACCGGGAGTCATGGGTGACGTTTACTTTCAAAAGCATGTGCCGCAGGCAGTAGGAGCATGCAGGACACACACATTCACAAACGCATGCGTCGTTACAACCTTGTGCCCGGGGCCAATAACCTAAACACACAGCATTAATTCACATCTGATTTGGCTATGGAAAAGGACATTTAAGGTCTGCTGTCTTGTCTTTAAACCGCTGAGGTGGATCCCAACAGGGCAGAAAGTTTAATGAGAGGCCAAGCAGAAAGGACATGCAAAGCCGGCCGGGGGGGTTTAACAAGGACTGGAGGAAACGTTGGATCAATGTCAGATGGACGTTGATTTAACGTTGCATGTGAGCGGCGGACGTGTTGCTGATGTATGGGAGGTTTTACAGGGTTTAGGGAAGGTCAGGGACTCTGGTAAGAAGGAGGTGGATCAGTCGGGAAAGAGGAGGGGACAAACAAAAACAGAAACTGGGACGGACGACATAAAGATGAAAAGAAAGAAGCACGTGGAGACTGAGGGAGAGATTTGGGACTGCCATGGGAAGCCTGCATGTGCTAACTTGTGGCCTGTGACATACCATTTGAATGACAGAGAGGGAGCAACATTGGAAACCACAATGTGATCTCTTTTCTCCTTCACTCAGTGTGGGCTGTCATGCTGTCTCTGTGCCCTCTGCTTCCAGTTTGTCTGTTTAGACTTTGGTTGTGTGTCAGCAGATGTGCATTTTCCCGCAGATGTCTTTGCGGTGTCATGCTTGAACGTGTCTGTGCTGTGGCAGATCAGTGAAATCTGCTATTTCCCCTGATAAATACAGCATAATATGGCATGTTTGCATGTGTGTGTGTGTGTGGATGTATTTCTGTACCGTGTCCCAGAACACGTGCTGTAATGTAAATGTCAGGCCACGCTGAGCCTCAGGGCAAACGGGCCACATAGGGGAAAGGAGAGTTTAAAAATGACTTTTTCTGCACACTATTTCAGAAAACGCTCCCCTCTGCTGCTGGTGCTGTGTCGTCTGACTCTCCAGGCACATGCAGAGAATTCCTACAACCCAACCGTCTCACCCACACACGTAGGATGTGATATTTTGTATGCGTCAGATCTCCAATTTGGCTGTTTAGACCACCTTTTGAAGACTTTACCACACTGGACTCCCACTGATTGCTTGTGATTTGTTGCTGAAACCCGAGTAACCCTGCACCTCAAAGGTTACATCCGGTGATGCTCTATATTTTTCTAGTTTTATCAAATCACATGAACAGACCAATGCCAACGATGACCTGATCTTCTCATAACTATTAGCTTAACTGTTGCACTGGGTGAAATGTTCCTTTATTACCACAAACATAACTGCTGGATTTTATTTGGAGTCGGTACAATATACAGCTAGCCTGGCGCTTCCCGACTATTGCTCACAGCTTTGGTCTTCGGTGCGATTAGAGTCTGGAAAGCCTGTTACATTAAGGTTTCTGAAAGGCGGACCAATCAGCAGCCAGTGGATGGGGCTAAATAAGATGATGTTGAAGTAGCTCCAAACATGGCCATGGTGGTACAGTTTTTACACCCAACATATGGTATATGGGGGTGATTGATTAAAGGTTGCTTTAATAGTTTCAAAATTAACCCTAGGATCTATGCCAACTATGATGCAACAATTGGAAACAATCCCCAATGGAGCATGGTCACACTGATCAAATCATGCTGTGAAATTGGCAGTGATGTAACAAAGGAATACTTATTTCTATCAACGTTTACTTCTGCTACACTACATTTCCACTTTTACTGCATTGCATGTCTTCTACCAAATAAAATATAAATAAATTTGATAGCCCAATGATACAGACTGCCCGCAAGCAAGTTTGATGAGTCAGTGGTCGTAGCTTGCAAGCTACATTTTGGGTGAATCACTTTAACATGAGGGGCAAACCAGTGCGCTCAAAGCCCCGGTTTAGTTTTTATTTCCACTCAAGCCTAGCCATGCGTAGATGCTTGGGAGTTGATTACCATGACTACTGAATAACATTTTAAAAATCAAATTTAACTTGTAGCCACAGTGGCCTCAGTTCAGCAAGTGTCCCTATGTCGCTTTAAAAGCATAAACTTCATTCTCAAACTTCTGACTGCTGTTTTCTTTTAATAACACCATTTTTACTTTCAACACTTAAGTACATTTAATATCAAAATTACTTTTAATCCTTAAGTGCAGTAAATATCAGATATTTGCAATCAAGTAATTTTCTTGTAGGTGACTTTTAACTTTTACTGAAGTCATTTTTTTTGGTAAAATATCTGTACTTTTACTCAAGTGTGGCTTTCAGGTACTTTTTACATCCCTCGAGTAAAGGTTTGATAATACCAGGCTATATAATGCTCATATGGATTGAAGTGGATGCAGCATCCTCAGTGGCTCTGATCATGTATTATATCATAATTAGTGGCTTATACACTGACAAAAATTTTTTTCATGTCTTTACACTTGTTAAGACATTCTTACATTGCTGATCTTTGAACCACCATTCACAGCTGCTTGTTAAAGTGACCATCGTCATGCTGCTGCCAGTGTCGGTGTTCTTTCGCTGTTCTCTTTAGGTCAGTTTTTGAACCTGGTTGTCTGAGATTCGGTCCCTTTATGTTTAATGTCTGCTTATTTTTCAGCTCACATTTTGGACCAGTGAAAACTTTGACTGCAAAAAATCATCACAAAAAATGCACCACAAAAGCATTGCTGGCAAATTCACTTTTTATTCGTGAATGATGTTTGTTAAAAACTACATTACCCAGCTGCCTTAGTGAGAGTTCTCCGTTTCATGAGATTTGCTGACACCAACCAGTAGCCTTATCTTTGACGATTTGTCTGTAACCTATGATTTCAACAGTTTTTCTCGATGGTATACAAAATTAAATTCCGATTAGTTTGATTTACATCAAAAATGAGAAAACTAGTCCTTTTCCTGAAACCCCTTCAAGGACCCCTCTTTGAGAACTGTTGAAACATGACATCCCCTTCCCTCCACATAAAGCACACGTTCCCGTATCAGCACCATCCTCCAACTCTGCAATCATCAGCTTGCCGTAATGTTTCGCTCTCCTGTTCAACTTAACCTGTCTCAATTAATCCAGGAAGTCCCACTGAGATAAAGGATCTGCCCCATCTCGGCAGCCAATTGTCACTCTCCTGACGAATCCACTCACCTGGTTGGCTAGATTGCAATCAGTGAGGGTTGATTGAAAGGCAAGGACACAAAAGGACAAAGACAAAATCACTTAGGCAGCCTATTAGGCCTGAAATGGGTTGGCCGTTCACAACAATACAGTAGGCGCTGATAATCTGCTGCTGATAAGGAGGAAGAGGAACGTTTGCAGGGCTCAGGGGGGCTGTCAAGAAGTGTGTGTGAGTGTGTAGAAGTGTGGTGCTGCTCCATAGATAATGCACATCCATATGGAAGCAAATTATTGCCATAGAGATTTCAATCTTCGCAGCTAAATACCTTCTTATGAGACTAAATTCCTGGTGTTGATACCACTGAATATATAACACTTGAAAATATTTGTACTTTACCGAAAACATCTGATCAGATCAGTTTAATTCTCTGTCTTTTTAGGGTTTAAATATGGAGTACCTGACATTTAAAAACGATATTTAAATTTCTTAATTTCAACATGTGAAGTGCAAAATAGGGTTGTTCAAATTCAGCTGTCGTTAAAGTTTAGATGTAAAATTTTGACTGGATTGGTGATTTTTGATATCTTACATGTTCAGATCTGAATTTTGTCTGAAACTGACTGAGACAATTTTAAGCACATTTTATGACTCTTGACTCATATGTTTAAATTTGAATTGGACCACATGATTCTGAGCCAATCCAATCCAGTCTTTCAGTGTGATATTGTGAACTCTACAGAGTATATATGGAAAGGAAGCCAATCGGATTTCGCTCCGTTCTCAATTGGCCAATCGTTCTGTTGCTTTCAAAACTGAAATCTGTTCTTGTCTCTTCTGCATCAGCTGTCATGACAGGACGGTCTGCTGTGACCATGGTTCCTGTACTACACACCTGCTTTCAATATGATGACATTACAATGGGATCTAATCACTAAAAACTCTCACATTTCACTTCTTCTTCCTGCACATTACTATAAAATCTTGTATTCGCTCACTCAGATCGCTTCTCTCCGGATTGAAATAAAGTTTACAGAATTGCACAGCTTGAAAGTGATTATTTTCAAAGAGGGGAATTCAATCCACATTTTGGATTTGCTGAGCTCCAGGAAAGTGGAAAAGCAGAGTATTATTTTGACCTCTTAAAGGATGACAGGACAAACTGCCTGATGAAACTGCTCTATCGCTGCAAGCCTCTACACGGCTATACTCTACCAAAATACAATACATTTTGTAAAGGAAGGAGCTCCACTCTCTAACACCACTGTCAAAGTGGACTGAGTGTTATTGTGGTTCCCACATCTCAGACGGAGTGAGTTTCAGTCGAGCTATTCTCGTGTCAATTTCAAGAATCCTTCATATCAAATCAATAAAACCAGCTTGTTGCAACAGTTTTCAGTCAGGATCTTCAGTATTTGGATCAAGAAGCTCATGAATAATAAAGTGAGGCAACTATAGTCGTGGATGCCGTCAGCTAGATATTTATCAACATTTTGATGATTTTTAGGTTACAGACAGTTTCTATTAAAGGTGCTGTGAAATTGGTTGTATTTATATTTGAGTATGTAGAATTGAGTAGCTGTTAAAACAATATATGTATAGCTTACATGTGTGTGTGTGTGTACACATATACAATAATTGCGTGCCCAAAGTCTTAATTTTGCTCTCGGCCCTTGTTTCCTGATCACTATGGCACTTGGATTACCACCAGATTTCCATACAGTACAATACAGTCAGTTTAGCGCAAAACCTCAGTGATCTTAAAGCTTAGAGGGCCTGAGTGGAAGCCCTATAGAGGATTACGGTCCAGGTCTGAGGTCCCTTATTTTAGAAGAGAGGCCAGGAATGTTTTACATCACTAACGCTACCGTAATCCTACACTGAAACGATATGCTTGTGAGCATATACTGCTTGTGAGCATGTGTGTGTGTGTGTGTGTGTGTGTGTGTGTGTGTGTGTGTGTGTGTGTGTGTGTGTGTGTGTGTGTGTGTGTGTGTGTGTGTGTGTGTGTGTGTGTGTGTGTGTTTGAGGGAGAAAGAGGGCACAGTCGGTGGCTCGAGAATCTCCGAGCTTGTGTATGCATCAACAGTCAGGTGGAGGTCAACTGGGTCCGTTAACAGATGGATTGATGCAGGGATCAACGGGTCACTGTGACTGTGTGTGTGTGTGTGTGTGTGTGTGTGTGTGTGTGTGTGTGTGTGTGTGTGTGTGTGTGTGTGTGTGTGTGTGTGTGTGTGTGTGTGTGTGTGTGTGTGTGTGTGTGTGTGTGTGTGTGTGTGTGTGTGTGTGTGTGTGTGTGTGTGTGTGTGTGTGTGAGGAAGAGGAGGGGAAGGGGGAGAGGTCCAGTGACCTTCAACAAATGTTTTGCAACTGATTTCTGCCTGAAGGTTAGAAAAATACTTGCTATAATGAATCTGTTCCAGCATGTTCACAGTGCAGCTTCTTTGCTTTTTTTTCCGCCACTAAGACAGACACACACACACACACACACACACACACACACACACACACACACACACACACACACACACACACAATATCATTTATTTCTATGGCAGGGAATTCAATTTTTACACAGCGGAGTTTACCCAATTTCATCGTGTGGATTGCTGATGTTTCAGGGTGGCAGGAGGAGGCAGTGTGTGAGTGCATGCAGGAGGCATCTTTTTCTTCACCACATGTACAATAGCACGTGGCATTCATGTCTGCCTGCATTGATTTGTGTTGGCGGATGTGCCTTTTGTGAGAGGTTAAATCCACCGCTGTCTAATGATGCTTTCATGTTGTCTGTCTCTTCATCTCCCTCTCCGTGTCTGCCTTCAACCCTCTCGCCTCTAATAAAGAGAACGGGGCAATATGCATCAGACATCAAACGACATCAAAGCCCACGTCCTGTTTACCTCCAATGCTTTCTATCCTTCGTGCACTCGCTCTCCTTTATTTTTGTGTGATTTTCACAAGCATTACTCGTCTGTAGACGCTGTTTGATGTGGAGCATCAGCAAACAGTGTCTATGTGTGTGTGTGTGTGTGTGTGTGTGTGTGTGTGTGTGTGTGTGTGTGTGTGTGTGTGTGTGTGTGTGTGTGTGTGTGTGTGTGTGTGTGTGTGTGTGTTTTTGCATTTATACACCATGGCATTGTTCATGTCTAATATAGGCAAGTCAGTCTACAAGTCACCATTGGCAAGCGGATTCTCCATACTTGCATTGCACCTATACTGTAACTGTGTCTGGAATCATGGGTGTCCCAGTGGAGAACACCTGTGGAACACAAAACAGAGGAAAAACATGCTTTTATGTTCCATCCTTGCTGTCTGTCTGTTTTCCCTCTGGACCGGTTGCACCTGTGGTCCGTCGGAGGTCCGATGCTTCTTCATTTTTCATTATTCTGGTCAGCCAGCTCCAAATGCCATCCAAATTCATCACCTGTGACAAATCCATCTTTCCACCCTCTTCCGATTTTGCTCAGGGACATTCTGCATTTTTAACGACACACAGCGATACAATCCTTATTTTGTGCTTATATTGTGTCAGTCAGACGAACAATTAGATGTTGCCTATAGGTGCCCTTTGGAAAAACCCAAATTAGAGGATAAACACACACACACAAAATACTACATATCAAGACCCAGAAACATGTTCTTGTGATAGTGTAATAAGATATCTGAATGAGAGATTCAGCTTTGATATGCTTGCATGAATCCAAATTGAAACATGACAAAATTATTTTTCAAATCCTCCTAAAACAGCTTTAAAGGTGTTTAAGATAGTTGCTAATGGTAACATGCTAATATGTTGACAATGAACACAATAAACACAAAGTACAGCAGTGGAAGTATCATTGCTTTTGCTGGCTTTTGGTCATAAACCAATATCCTGGACACAGTGTATTCTACCTGAGGATGGTTTTAAGTGAATTATTAAAGGATCACAAAAGATTGTAATATTGATCCTTGTCAAATGTGTGGATCAGATTTAATTTCATTAAAAAACACTCCACAATATAGTTAACAACCATATGGTTGATGAGGAAAAGGGGGAATGCCAAAGTCAGTTCAGTTCATCGTTCGTGTGCACACAATCTCTTGGAAATATAAAGTGCAATACGAAGGGGTAAACAGAGAGCGCAATGAGAAGGTTTGACAGCAGGGAAGGACTTCGGCAATTACACTCTGCTGCGTCTTCTGTTTACATGTTGGCGTGTGATGATCAAAAGTGAGAGTAATGTAGATCCTCTTGATCACGCTGTGGGTTAAGATGGTGATGGGGAGGAGGTGGGAGGCACAGTTGTAGGTCTGTGAGGCAGAGCGACTGAAAAACAGTGATACTGAAGAAACACGGGCAGATTGGCGTTGTCACTTTATATAAATAACAACAAAGGGAAAGGCATTCTGACAGCCTGGGAAAAGTGACAGAGTAAACGAAAGTGCAGCAACAAAACAGCAGGATTTTCACAATGAAGAAGTGAGAGGGAAATTATCTTTATGGAACCTTAGCCAAAGCTTCATTTGTTGAAGTACCTCAGTCTGCACCAACTGGTCAACCAATCATTGGTTTTGGAAAGTTAAAATAACTGTCATCTGATTCCTCCTGTTTAGTTTTAAAATCAGAAAGGTGTGTGTCTGTTGGAGGGTGGGTTCAGAGGACTTTGAACTTTAGAAGTATACTGACAGGTGTAGAATTTAAACAATAAGGTAAGTACATCCGGGATGTTTGGGCACCCATACATAAGTAAACACGAGATAGCCTTTTGCGAGACACTAAGTTTAATGGTTGGTTTTCTTCTTATTTTGGAGATAACTCAGAGATTTGTTATGGGTTTTGTTCTAAAAAAAAAACACAAGTTGGAGTAAGTTTTTTTTATTCATTCATATCTTGGGGAACATGAATGTCCGTAATTTCAAAACCAGAACTGTCCACCTCTAAATAGGACTCCATAGGTATTTTTGCAAGTCTTATTATGACCCACAGGTACGTTTTAAAGTGACTTCTAACGGTCATATAAATAATGAGAATCTGTGGCCTCGGAGAAGTGACACAGTTCAGATGATGTCTGTATAATGTATGTTTTTCCATTTTAGAAGGAGGCAGTTTGGGTTAATGCTTCGAAGCCACACCGAACTTTGGTGCCACAAACCAGTGTTTGCTTCCCGTTTCCTTTCACGAGTCAGGACAGTTTTTTTCAAAGTGCGTTTACTGTTGCCGTGACAATAAAGGTTGCATAACTTTAAGGAAGTTGTACCTTTAACACACAACATCACTGTAGTCATGATTAACTTTACCTCGCCCTAACCAGGTGGCTTTTGTGCCTAAACTCAACCAGGGTCGTTAATTCAGAAAACATTCATGTGGGTCATATTTTAAGAGTAGAAAAAAAACCAGCAATTGTCAACTTCAAGGGATCTCCAACGTTGTCAGGAGTCATCCTCCGCATACCATTGATAACTGTACCAAATTGTGTGCCAATCTATCCAGAAATCTATAAGATATTATCACTGGTGACCACAAGCTCACAGAACCAAACAGCTTACACGTTTTTTTTTTTTTTTAAGTTTTTCAGCATCTCTCTTTTTAATTTTACCTGCAGCTTGACTGTTTGACGTAATTAGCCCACTAACTGCTTAGTTAGCTCGCCGACAAATATTTGGTTTCGGGATTGGTTTGCTAAAAACTCACAACACAACAACTGGTTATTGGAACAGTTCAGATTCTCTGAATCCATTGTAACATGGCATGATGTAATGTTCGTCGTGACCAAAGCGTTTTGACAGTACCTCTTCTTTCAGACATCGAGGCTCGTCCGGGGTCAGTCAGTGAATAGAAATGTCAGAGTAAAGGTGTGTGTGTGTTGGATCAAAGAGTGTCAAGGATGTTCTCAGGAGCTCAGCATTGACAAAGACGTGTGTGTGTGTGTGTGTGTGTGTGTGTGTGTGTGTGTGTGTGTGTGTGTGTGTGTGTGTGTGTGTGTGTGTGTGTGTGTGTGTGTGTGTGTGTGTGTGTGTGTGTGTGTGTGTGCGATTGTGATGAAGGGAGGAGTCCTGCCTTCCTCCAAGGGCCTGTAACTCAGGGTTTTCATCAATCACTCCTTCCCCTTCCTCCCTTTGCTGTCCTCTCACTCCTTTAATTCTCTCTCACCCCGCTTCTACCACATTCCTCAATCAAACTAGCTGTCTGTTGGGTTTTTTTTGTTTTTTTTTGTAGTTGCCTCTTCTTCCTCTATGCCCTCTAACAATGGTATCCTCATAAACTTTTTCATGTTTCTGTCTGCCCTCCCTTGTCTTCATCTTCCTTTTATCTTTATCTCTTTTTTTCTCTTCCCTTCTCTGTCTCTCCCGTCACACTTGTCCTCATCACCCTATACTTTAGCTCCAGGTGAGTCCCGTTGTGGCTGTGCGGTTTGTGCAGTGCGCTGCCAAAGCGTCCCCCCATAGCCGTGATTTATGAGTGCTTTTACAGCAGGTATGTTTGCCTAACAATCACCTATCAAGGTGAAATCCGTCCTCCCAGCTCTTCATTTCCTTAAGGACTTTTCTACGGACCCCAACTGTCATATTCAATGACCCCGTCTTTAAAAGAACAGTCCAAATAAATGCTTGTAATACAGCACTCGCACATATACCTCCACTTGTGTGCCAAATATCTTACAAATTCATTTATGTGACTGATTTGGGACATGAGGGTTTTGTGTGTGTGTGTGTGTGTGTGTGTGTGTGTGTGTGTGTGTGTGTGTGTGTGTGTGTGTGTGTGTGTGTGTGTGTGTGTGTGTGTGTGTGTGTGTGTGTGTGTGCGTGCGTGTGTGTGTGTGTGCCTGCTGTTTGAAAATTCCTGTCAATCTCAAAGTTGTTATTTCTGTTCACCAGGGTGCCAGTAGTGCCCTCCTATGCACATATGCTGTGTGATATATGAGTAATAGGTAGACACAGGCGCCTGTTTTCTTATATACAGCTGAGAGGATGGCTGCCTGTTCTTTGTTATGGCGCTGTGAAGCTGATGTAAAGCGGCAATCAAACATAAATTCTGACTTTTGTGTGTGTGTATGTGTGGAAATAGACGCTATTGTGAAATCAGCCTTCTTCTATTTGTTCTTGTTTGTCTGTTGCATTTCGACCGCCGCTTGAACTTTGCACGAGCACAAATTTCTCCCGTTACACATAGAAAAACATAAATTAGTTTTCCCTAAACCCTCAGCATGAGCTAACTCCTGAGCATTAGTAAGAAAAGTTGTCCTGCTGAGTTCTCTTGCTAGCCTGGAACAAAACGCTGGCAGGGGAGGTTGAAAGAACTTCGGTGTAACGTTAGAACCGACGTCGGGGCTGGGACTGTTTTTCATTTGCATCCCTGAGTGAAGTACGAGGCAAGTGAGAGAGGACGGAAAAAGGGAAGAGGAAGAATGAGGATGAAGAGTCGTTTTGAAGGATGTTGTTTGGAGGGAAAGAGATGTAAGGATATGGCGACATCCTCCTGCGGGGTGTTCGCTAGCTTTGAGGCATCCTCGGCTCTTGAAGCGCTCACAGACATGTGCTTCATAGCACATTTAGCAGTATGTTGATATAAGTCCAGCAGCATTCACAGACTAATAAGCAGGTGAGGGTAGACAGGGAAGGTGCTGCTTGTATAGAGTCATAAACCTTTCTCAGATATAAAGTTTCCAAACACTGTCTGATTTGCTATCTGCATGTGCAAATGTGTGTTATGTCTATGTGCGTTCTGTCGATGAATCCTCCCCATCTGTTTTGAAATGTGTGCCGACGCTGCGTTCGCTCTGCGGTCCTGTGTTCATTTCCACACGCTGCTCATATCAGGTTCTGATAGCTGTTTATATCCATTTGGTTGTAACCCGTATAGTATTTCAGAGTGAAACTGGCAGTGTGGAAAAGACATGCTTGAGCAACAATAACAAAAGACGTCACATCTGTTCTTTAAATATCACTTCTTCTCGTTGGAAAACAGTCTTTGAAACTGAGCTAATCTGCTTGGTGTTCGTCCATCGTTAGAAAAAAAGTTTTACACCTTTTTTTTGCTATTCACACTGTTTCTAAAACATCATCCCAGTGACGAAGGGAAAAGGGCGTCAAATCAGCTGCCCTGTGAAAAAGAGTTTGTTGTCTTTTTTTTTTTCTCCCCTACTGATTATTTTTTCAAGAAATAAATTCATAATGTCTTCGTATGGTGGACACAGCTTACCATGCTTCACTGCGGTTCATTACCAATTGTAAAGCGCTGACTCACCACTGTGAGTTATAGTCTCGGGTAGGATGGCCTGCTTTGGCCACCCGTAGGCTCTGTCACTGGTACACCTTCATTTACAAGGCAATCCTTGGTCTGCTCCCAAACTACCTGTATGTCTTCATCATGCAGAAAAGTGCCAGACAATCCTCCTTGCGTTCTCAGGACTTCTTTCTGCTCGCTGTCCCAAATGCCAGAACGGAAATGGGAAAAAGGGTTTTTGTGTACTCTGCACCCTCGTCATGGAATATGTTGCAGAATGATTTAAAACTCAAAGAACTGATACCACTTACTGCTGTTAAATCTAAAATGAAAGAAATAGAGGCAGGTTCCCAAAAATGTCAATGTTTTTAAATTAACCAGGTTACGTAACTGACTCTTAACTTTTAGTTTCTTTTAACTTGTCTCATTCTGTGTTCTTCTGTCTGTAACTGTGTTTCTTTTGTTGCTGCCTGTCTTAGCCAGGTCTCCCTTGAAAAAGAGATTTTTAATTTCAATGGGACTCTCCTGGTTAAATAAAGGTTAAATAAAAATAAAAAATTGTCTAAAATAAAGTGTACTGAAGTATGTCTCACAGCATACTTGTTTTTCTGATTAACAGTCTAAAATCCAAAGATAATATTTACATTTATAATCATATAATTAATTAAGAGAAGCAATTTTGCGAAAAAAAATCTATTCTTTTTTTTAGTTAAAGAAATTACATTCTATTATGCTATCATGCTAATATATCAACATCTTTATTATGGCTTGTCAGACAGGTCAGCTAAATTAAAAAACTATTCAATGAACATGTCTTTTCTCACCAAGTTTTACATTTTGATTTTACTCTGTTACGGTTATGTAGGAATTTTAACTTTCCATGAATAAAAAAAATGTATAATAATTCTAAAAATCCACTTAAGTTCACTGTAAAACAGATTTGTCAGTATAATCTTCTCTCTGTTCAAATCTCCACACAATCTGCATGATATAACTGTGTGTACCCTGCACTGTATTACAAGCCGCTCTCTTTGAATCACTTGAATCCACTTAGTTCACTGCTGGTTTGATTAGCTGCAGGTTTGAACGGAGTTTAATGGGCAAGTGTCAATGATCACCTGGAAAATACACATGAAATGTTTATGGACACCAATACAGAAGATTCATAGCCAGAGGTCAACAATGATTATGGTTCATCCCACTCCTGTTGAGAGGTACATTTGAGACAGACAAAAGAAAATGCAACCATCCACTCCTCTACACCTAAAAAAGAAACCGTCCAAATCTCTGAATGATCCTGTGTGCATTCAAGCCTCGTCCCTTACATTTTTTAGCCTCTGTCTTTTTCAAAACCTGCTTGAAGCACTGAAAAAGTAAGAGAAAGCTCATTTTTGCCCAGGCTGGTCTACCCAACTAAAACCAGGCTGTTCTACTTAAGACACGTAAACTTTCGTTGTATATACAGTAAATTTAATTCAGACATTCCTCAACACATCAGTGTGACCCCATAAGGCCATGACCCCATCTGTGTCATGCCAGGGACTCCTCCTCCAGTCAGTAAGAAGTCAAGGAGCCTTTCGGATGAGAAGTCAAACATCTTCAAGTCCAGTTGCCTTTGGATAACACACACCTCACATATCCTCACAGATATAAACCCATCTGTGGAAAAGTCAAAAGACTGTTGAACACTATCAAAAGTTTGTTTATCAACTAATCAATCTGCTAATCATATCATCTCTTCTGAACACAGCATGATTGCCAGCATGTGGAGTGTATGTGTGTGTGTTTGTGGGATGGTGGGAATGGGGGAGGGGGTATGTGTACACGCATGAGTAGACAGGAGTGTGTGAACATTTGTGACCCGTCATGTGTGGTCACCATCTGAGTGACTTCCATCACGGCTGGAATCTCTTTCTCTCCCACTTCGCAGCGTCACCTGAGATGGTCCTGGCCCCGCCCACTCACCCCGAGGCATCAGGTGTGTGAGGGCCATTCATTACCTGCCAATCACCTTGTCAATAGCCTCCTAATCACCCCTCCCACCCCGGCCCACCCCCTCGACCATCTCCACCTTCCTTTTTCCTCTCTTTGCCTTTTAACAGGCCCCCTTTTGTTTCATCTTTTTTCATGTTCTCTGATTACTGTTGTTTTTCAATTTCATGGCCATTTCTTCCCCATAATCAATTTGCCCAACATGCCCATTACTTATTACTGTTTGCCTCAGTTGCAATTGTCTTGGAATTCAATAATCATTTTCGTCCTTTTCTGCTCGGTAATCGAGGCAGTGGAGTGTGTGAGTGTGTTTTTTTCTTCTCAGTCCAGTCGACTATCAGTCAGTCTCTCCTTGCATTGTGTTGCATTTGTGTGGGTATTGTGCGACCGCAGTGGCAAAACTGTGCACAGCTTGAGCATTGGGAGTCAAACAGGGCAGTGCATTAATTACACTTAAATAGATCAAAACATGCAAGCGCGTCCACACACTCTTGTACGGGGCGGTCGCACAGGAAGGGAAACCCACACAAGGACACACTGTCTCCGTCTCCGGCATTTTAATTAAAGGCCCGAACTCCTAAATGTCGTGAAAATGACACATGTGGGCGGCCCCGCTATTTACAATCCGATGAATTACATTTTCACGCCGAAAACACAACACTAATAAATCACACTTTTCACATTTAATGCAGGGTCCGGTGACAAAATATGACAAAGTTTTATGTTGGGTTTTCATTTCCTAATGGTTCAGGTCTTGCCCCTCTCATTTATTCCTTTTTTTTTTTTTTCCCCTTCCTTGTCAGCTTCCATCACTGTCCTCATCTATCCTGTTCTCCTTTCTCCTGCCTGGGCTCCCTGAATTTCCTGCCAATGTTACTTCTTCTACCTTTTCCCCCCTCTTTTTCCTCCTTCTCCTCCTCCTCCTCCTCCTCCTCTTTCTCCTTTGTCCTCTGTTTTCTTCTTTCTTTCTTTCCTTCTCCTGCACAACACACTTCTTTTCTCCCCTCGTTGGGAATAGGAGGTAATTTGGAGCGATGTAGGTTAATGACAGCGGAGACTTGCATCGGCCACAGTGGCCTGGTGTCTGGGAACACACCCGCAATCCAGACTAGGACATCTGACATCCTCCCACTGTATGCACAGTTGAGCTCTGAACAACCTCGTATGATCCTGTTTTAAGTGGGATGAACCTGTAACAAATGTTCCATTTTCTTAGTAATTTGCTAATAAAGCTGTATGAAGGTTGTATGTGTTCACATCCTCTCTACTGCCGCCCGACTGATACCAAAACCGAGCAGAGCACGCTGTCAGGCCTGAAATATTCATACATTTTCTATAGGTGACTTCTGCCCAGATCCCTCTCTGCAGGCTCGCCGAGATGTCCCGCCCCATCTGTCGGTACAGTATACAAGAACGCATTAATCAGACAGCTCCTGACCATAACAGACCCCCTCTTCACCACCCCAAACATCCCTCAGTTCTCACAACGTTGTTTGTCAATGTCCAGCCCGCTCTCCGGAGACAACACAAAACCCTCCTTTGTTTAATTGCCTCTTTAAGACGCCCCAGCGATTAATAATCTCCCCGGTGGCGGTGTGGAGGAGGCAGTGGCTTTAACGTCCCCCGCTGAGCTGTGGCAGGCTACTGTTTACCAAAACTCTCCCTTCTGCTCTCACCTCTCTGTCATCTTTGCTTTCTTTCCCTGTGATTCTCCCACACAAAGGGAGGCTGCTCAGAGCGAGGGAGGGAGGGAGCCCCAAGGCAAACAGAGGGCCCAGGCAGGAGGACAGAGGGCCATTGATGGCCGGCGTATTGACAGGGACACTGAAAGAAAGACAACCTCCAATGGACAGGAAGAGAAAGAACAGACAGAGAGGAAATGGTGGGGAAAAAGATGAGCGGCACGGTCATCAATTCACCCTCAGCTAAGGCGAAGTCCCTGCAGTTACTGTTTCACCAAAACTTCCAAACATATAAAGTTTCTGGGTACAAAGTGACGATCAGTTTAGAGCGGACAATAGTGCTAAATGTTGCCTCACAAAACCAGCTACAATCTCCTCAGCTCCTTTTCCTCAACAAGATTTTAGTCAGGAAAAAGAACAAACATTCACGAGGGATGGATCGAGCTCAGATGCTGCACGCCAACCAACGAGCAAAGCAATGGCAGCAGCCTGGATGGTGCCAAGACTTTTCTAAACTCCTCATTCATGTGAACAAGTATGTCATTGTAAATGAGGTGTTACAGTTGTAAATAAAGATTGGTGTGGACTTGTAGCTACAAGTATTGGTGAGAAGACAGTCATCTCTCCATGAGTATAAAGGCTGGTAAAAGACTTGATGCTTTCTACTGGCAAGAAGTGGCAGGATTTCACAGCAGCAGACATTTTCTTCATAGTGTTGACAAATGTGAGATTAGCAGTTGAAGTTGCACCAATGTCCTGTGTGTGTGTTGTTGTTTTTTAACACATGTCTGAATGAAGCATTACCAGGTGCTCAGACTGATCTTGCAATGGGCATCGTGGGATATGATGAAATAGAATCAAGGTTTGAGTAATAGATCTGAGAGTTTGAAGTCTCGAAGACACCAAAACACTAAAACAGTGGTTTAAAATACAGTGAGACTCAGAATAAACTTGGGACCGGTGAATGAACATGAGAGGACTGAAGGCAATTTGTGTGTGACAAAAGAGTGCTTGCAATTTTCAATAGGGAAACCTGCTCCTGGAAGATGGCAATCATTCTCTTTGCAACAATTGAGAGGCAAACAGTAGAAATTCAGGGTTTCTACCAGGAATGTTAACTTCAAGTATTTGACTGGCCACTGCATCGCCTTGCCCGGTGATGTGACATTGCAGCTCCAATGGTGTTCTTCACCGACAGGGGCTTCACTCAAACTAATACAAAATAAAGTGTTGGGCAGTGATGCTGGTGGATATTTAAAATAAATTAAATGCAGTCCCAAGTGGTCCTCCAGGCTTTTTAATTTTATTATTTGAAGAAAATCTCATTCTCATTCACAGGATGTCAAATACTGCCATTACGATTCCCCTTTAGCGTCAGCACTGGGATCAGGTCATTTGACAGAGTAGAAAGCGGGACAAAGTTTGCTTAGGAAGAACGCGGTTGGTTAGCCTCGTGTGAACCAGAACCCAATTTCACTCTGTGAATTTTTGGGTCTGGCCGTCCTCCATAGGGAATTGTTTGTGGTTGTTCTATTCCAACTTGGCATAGACCTCTGGTTAATTTCAACCAATCAGCATGCGCCGAAACCGGCCAACACTGCCACCGCTGCAACTACCTATGGCCTGTGTCCACCAAAGTGTTTTCTCCTGAGTACAGCATATTTTTTTAAATAGTTTTAATGAACATCAGCAGCTCAATGAGGTGCTGAGCGTTTATTCTGCGGTGAACGTTCAGCAATGTTTTCCGGTTAACGAGAGTTGAAAAATATTAGCACTGCGCTCGTCACTGTTATCAGCCGTCCAGTCACATTGAAGGAGGGGCGGGACAAACGCGTTAACCACCGACACTGGTCGCTGATTGGTCCGCCCTTCAGAGTGGCTGTGGTAAACACTGTTACGCTAATAAACTTGGTTTTGGGTCCTAAACCTCGGGCACCTTGTGAAACACCAAACTGCTTTGACAAAAACTGTAGTTTTTCACCTTGGGATGAGAACAGGTTGCAAGACTCAGTCAGTTCTATATTTATCCAATCAGGTGTAGTGAAGGAGGGATTCACATTGCCATTTCAGTAGAGACTTTCCTCTTAAGACTTAAAAAAAATACCTGCTCCAAGCAAAAACATACCGAGGCTCTCCAGGGCACCATCTGTAGAGTCAACTCTGTGAGCCACTGGAATATTTCCTGATATGAATAATTCATGGTAATGTTGGAATTGAATGACATTGTCACGCACACGTCCGTGACTCTTGTGAGGCGGCGGCAGGAGTCACACCAGTAAACATCCCCGTTGAATTGGGTGGCTGGAAGTCAGAGGGATAATCTATAGCAAATATCAGACCACGTCTCGCTGTAGTTTGATCGTTTTCAGTCGATGCATATCTGCTCCAGCATTTCACTGTTTTTGCCTGAGGCAAATTTGAGGCTTATTATCTGTTCAGCAATTAGCAGGCAATCTGCTCATTATCAAGCCAATTATCCTGCACTAATAGCATGCTTAATCAATCTCATTTTATCAATTATTACCGTTTAAGGAGGTGAGTGCCAGATAATGACGCAGTAATTTGAAGTCAGACAGAGTTGGAGAGATAAGAACTAAGTTGTTTAGACTGTGACAATGTGAAGTGTGTATTGTGTGATCGACTGCACATGTGAGGGAAGTTTTTCTTTTTCTTTTTTTCTTGAGCATTGGGTGGTGTGTTCTCATTGTGCAGTTTTCTGTGAATGTATATTTCTGTGTGTGTGTGTGTGTGTGTGTGTGTGTGTGTGTGTGTGTGTGTGTGTGTGTGTGTGTGTGTGTGTGTGTGTGTGTGTGTGTGTGTGTGTGTGTGTGTGTGTGTGTGTGTGTCTGCATATCTGTGTGAAGTTGAGCGTGTGGAGATGAATGGGAGTCCATGAAGCGGCAGGAGTGTGTGAGCTGGTGTGTGTTGTGCTTGTGGCGACAGCTGCTCTGAGAGCAACATTGTCCTCTGGAGATAAGAGGACAGGAGCCGCGGTCACAACTGTAAGACTTATCAAAAGGGACCACGCACCATTACACAGCTATTCCGACTGCCTAACACACACACACACACACACACACACACACACACACACACACACACACACACACACACACACACACACACACAACCCATATGGACGCATGCTTGAATAGATTTGCTTGAGTATACAGGAGGACAAATTCTATATACGTACACAACCCATATGGTTGCACACATGAACAGACACGAATGCTTTTGTACACACAAGTGAATATACACACTCTCTCCCAAAAACACACTCAGTAATAGCAGACAGCCTGCTCTCTTTTCCAAACCACAGTCATTTCTACAATAACCCCTTAATTCAAGTAATCTTTGTGTTTCCCTCACACAAACACAACTACATGCACACTCAGAAACACACACACACACAATGTTTCCTTGCCATTGCCCATGGATGCCCAGGCGAGATGCCCTAAAGGGGGCACGGAGGACAGGGTATCATTTTCAGAGGGGACCCACTGGCCCGTGTCGCCCTCGCCCCACAGGGCAGGGTATAAGAATGTGTGTGTGTGTAATGATGAGGGGGAGAGGGTGGGTCTGGGGGGCATTAATTACCTGTGTGCTTCTCCTGCTGTGGGAGGCACAAAGGTCGCCCCCGCCGAGGGGCTAATTATTAGGAAAAGAGCTTTTTAATTTACCGCTGTCTGCTGCCATTCCAGGGAGGAAGAGAACCATGTCATTCAGCGCCGCTGCCGTGTGTGTGTGTGTGTGTGTGTGTGTGTGTGTGTGTGTGTGTGTGTGTGTGTGTGTGTGTGTGTGTGTGTGTGTGTGTGTGTGTCGGGGCTGAGCGCTGAACAGCACCGAACAGGTGGCCCGCCGTGTGACCCCGTGACCTCCGAGGACATACACAGTTTATCTGGAGCCTTATTGTTTCCCACAATGCCCACACCTGTCAATCATCTGAGGTGGATTGAGTAACAGAGGTCGTCTGTCCGGTCAGATGATATAATATTTGGGAGGAAGGAAGTGGTGGAAGGACAAACAATGACGTTGTGTTACAATTTGTGCTCTGTGCATACAAAAGCAAAATTATGCATACAGATAGACGTGCAGTACAGCCTTACTTGGTTGTTTTTTTCAACAGAAGACTTTTATAAGGGATTGTACAACGTAATTTAAAAGGGGAAAAGGAAGCAACATAAACGATATGTTTCTGGTCAAATAAAGTTAATGCATTAGTTATTTATTTTGAAGAGGTTTGGAACTACATAAACAACATAAAGTCCAACTAAAAGGGGAAACAGGGCAATTGGGTCCCGTTAAGTTAAAGGAACAAATATAACCAAATGAGACTCTTAAAAAGGAGTTTTTAACTAAGTTCCCACCATAACTATAATGAAAATAAAGATTTCCTGAGTAAGTAATCTAATCAAGCAGCATTACTGTTAATTTCTACGTGTGTGATCAGTTTTAAAATATAATTAAACCTGGTCCAGTTCCCAAGTATTTTAACAAACACCTCAGCAACAAATTCACATAGTTAATGCTGGTTACGTACTGTGACACCAGACTGTGAGTTTAAGTGAGCCTTCTAAGAGGAGATGCTATTGGGTTTATCCCCTCTCACACAAGCAGCCTGAGTTCTGCTCCCAACCAACTAGCCTTTTTACTTCAGCTTACATAGTGGAGCTAGTTGGGCCCCGGAGCTTAGAGGGTAGAGCGTATACTCATAGAACCTATGGTTACAGTACATAACCAATATTCTGTTTGGAATTGACTTGGCTTTTTAAGAATTGTTGCTATCGGGATAAGGGCAAAACTGAATGCCGTCAAAGCTCGACTGGCCCATTGGAGTCCAAAAGCAGGAACACGCACCAGCTACCAGACGACTGCATTATTGTCTTCTTTATCTTTGTTGTCTTTAAACTGCCAGCTGAGGAAAAAGAGGGTGCAGAACTCAGGCGACATGCGTATTATACCGAGGAAGTGGACCTGAGGGACGGAGCCCCACGAGGATGTGAGGGGATAAACCCGACAGGGACAGCTCATAGAGGACAATCGTTATACAAAATAGAACTAACAACTTTGAGTTCAAGCTAACGAGAAGTACGTTGACGGTCTGAGAGTGTCGATCACCTCAAATGACAGATTGGCCCAGTTTATATCGTTGTCAGTCCTGAGCAGTCTCTTCTGGATTGGTGAGCCAGAATCAGTTGTCACTCCAATCAGGTTCCTCAGCTCGTCTGATTGGGAATAGGAAGTAACGAAGGGCTGCTTAACCAACCCCAAAGCAATTCAACAAAATCGGGCAGATAAAAGCCCTTAGCTCCTGAAACACTCAAGAGTGGAAAATGAAGCAGTTCAGATGTCACAACACAAGTGTCTCACACAACGTGACTGGCCCATGCCCGGTGGCATATCCGAGTTAGTCCAACATGTTCAGGGCTTGTTTGTTGTCTGCAGAGATTCGTGGAGGGCTCAAATAAATCTTAAATTCACATTGTTGACACATTTGTGAGTGCTACAGTCCTCTCTCATGGGGAATGCAAGTATTGTGTGAATTTTTATGACTTAAAAGTGTCAGCATTAACCCGGCAGTTATTTATGTTATGAAACGGGGGCCCTGGAGTCTTAATTTGGCGCAGTGGCTTGACCAGTGGAGAGGAAATGCAACTCAAACGACCTCCACATACCATTTACACTCTTATAGGAAAAACCAAAAGATAACAGGCCGGTGACCCATTGGCTGAAGGAGGACAAATGCACTTCTCACTTACTTCCATGTTGTAATTTGCAAGCTGTGCATTGTTAGCTAGCTAGCTAGCGAGGTTTTGTGCAAAGTTTGAGGGTGTGTGAACCCTGCAGCTTCACTGTGCCTCTGTGGGTCATTAACCTAGCTGGTGAAGGTCTTAAATACCTCAGGACTATAATTGAATTATTATTTCTACAAGCACTTTATAATGATTTCCAAACCCTGCCTAACACTGAAATCGTGGAAATCCTTATAGGAAATTAAAATAGTCCAGGTCCTTATACCTCAAGAGGGGAAACTCATCTGGGCATAATGAGAGATGAGATTATATCAGATGAGGGATAAAACAGTTAAAGCGGATTAAATGAGGACATGGTTTTTGGGTTATTTAACTCCAGCTTTACACTAAGAGGCTGCTCATTTTTCATGTTTGAAACTAATACTGTTATTGAAATGGACAGAAACACCTGCTGCTCTACTTTTTTACAGGAGAAAGCACTGATAATACTGCACTGCAATGTAGAAGTCCTGAGCCATCCAACATCGGTGCTGTGAGCTCAGGCTGACAGGCGCACACACACACACACACACACACACACACACACACACACACACACACACACACACACACACACACACACACACACTCATTCACACTCACATTTGTCTCACATTCTCTTTGACACCTAAACTCACTCCATCCCACCCCAGTTCTTCACCAGTCTTTTAACGTGCGCCACCGCAGCTGCACCCTGCCCAGCGGGTGGGGTGGGTGGGGGTTGAATCTGTGGATTTTTCAATCAGTGCTGGCTCTGGCTATGAGCTTCTCCTCTGTTTGAGATATTCTGTCAGGTTGCTTCCCTCCCAGCTCTGCAGCCTGTCAGATCCCGCTCCGTCTGTCTCCCCGCTCCATCTGCAAATGAGTGAATCCAACCGCTCACTCGCACCCCAAACCTCAATGCACCCCCTGGCCCGAAAACCAGCGTGGGTTCCCAGTTTCCTGACACACAATGATCTCTCAATTTGAGGGGAAGTAATCCATTTAGCTTGTGCACGAGGCCTCTATTTTAGTGCTTTTATCACAACATCCCACCCCACCCCAGCCTGGTCCCCCCCCCCCCCCTTTCCCTCCTGCCTGCACCCGCTGCAGTGTCTCATGATGTTGCAGCCGTGGGTTTAAGAGGCATCGGGGCTGAACTGATCAGCACACGGCTGGTTTAGTCTTTTCAGTCAGGCTTGCGAATAAGCCAGGTCAATTTCTATTACATGCTCCGACATCTGCTGCATTGGACTGTTATTCCGGGAACGTGTATAATCTGCCCCAAATACGACATTCAAATCAGGGCTTGTTGGGGTTTCACCACAGTGTAGATTTTTGGTTCTCTTTCTCATGTACATATCTTTGTTCTTGTCTTGTTTTAGACATGTTTTCTTCATATCTTTCCTTAGAATAAAGACTGGGAAAATACACAAAAGTGTCCCAAGCAACAGGAGAAATAGTCATTTGACATTGCCTTCCAGTGTGTCCTCACCCTTACCAGCCTACCAAAGTGTATATGACCATATAAAACCAACTTCCATGGTGTTTTTTCTGGCCCGGTATAGCTTTAGTTAAAGTTTGGATAAGCACACAAACTACCTGGTTAAGGTTCGAAAAATAATCTTGTGAACCACTTTGCAACAAGTGTCCCATCAGCGGGCAGAAGACAACATTAGGCTGGGAATCCAAACCTTGTTCAATCCCTCTCAGTGTAATCATTACATAGATTTGTGTGAAAAAATAAATAAGATGATTTCAACTACCTTGAAACCAATTTATGAAAAATGAAAGTGGGAAAATGTTGGGAACAGAGCGTGCAACCAGTGATGTCTGTTTTATTACATCCACCAAAGAGGTTATGTTTGTTTGTTTATTTGTCAGCAGGATTATGGAAAAACTACTGGCTGGATTTTCATGAAACTTGGTGGCAGTGTGTAACATTGGAAAAGGAAGGACCCATTAAATTCTGAATCATGGGGCGGTTTGCAAACCCTGCTTGTACATTTGTACAACCATCTGAAGGTCAGACCAGTCAGTAATCAGCGGGGTTCAAAGTCAAGTGTTGTTTTCTTTGCTAATTGGTCAAAGGCTGCTCTAAAAGTTTCAAACTTAGCCCAGGGTGCAATGACTGGAAACTATTCTCTATGGAGCATGGCCAGACCCACATATTATTCATGCAGTAAATGTGGCTCTGGTAACAGCAGGCTACATTTGACCTTCTAAATGCCATAAATGACTGAAGATGGTGGTAAAGTTCAGTAGTGACAAAACCTAGGCCATTCTAGAAATACAATGACTCCATAACACAACCCACATTTACAGATACCTCCAGGATACATGTGTTCTTGCCCAAACTTCATATAGCAAGCAGTCATTATGGAGCAGTCAGGGACAATCGTTTCATAGTGGAGAACCCGAACCGATCAAATTATAACATCACCACAATTGTAAATATGTCCAGACACGTATATATAATGGTTGCAGTTGCAGATTTAGTGCATATGGTAACTGTTGATTGAAAACTGAAACACTGCTAGTGATGCCCTTACCTTTTTGTTTCGGGCAAAACAAGTACGAATTGTTCTGAGAGCAATAAGTACTTTCTCTGACTGCGGCGTAGTAAGTATTGTAGAGGACATCTCGGAGCTCAACAGAGTAGAAGTAATGTTTAATGTCGGCGAGGAGAGCAACAGCAAAATCTCCTCTGAAATGAGAGCGACTGGCCGGCCCCGGCCTCTGCAGCGAAACTAACCGGCTAAAGGTGTCAAGCTAAGAGGTCACGACTCTCACACACACATACATACAATGAGACATACATGCACACAATCCAAAGATGGGCCACTGTTGCCATGGGAACAACCTGCCAAATCCAGTGAGTGAGACGTATTTAAATGGAAATCTACGCCCCTACCCACCCCACACACACACACACACTCCCACTCCCACACACACCCCCACACACACGCACCCCACCCTCCTCCCGTGCAAAAATCCAGATTCATTTCAGACAACCCTGTTAGTCTCTCCTCGCCCCCTTTCTCCCTTGTCTCGGTGCGTTTGGCCATGGCTGGTCGCACTGCATAGACAGAGCAGCCCAGAGGTTTTTAAGCAGATTATCGAACTCACAGAGAAGCTGGTGGGGGCTGGGGTGTGTGTGTGTGTGTGTGTGTGTGTGTGTGTGTGTGTGTGTGTGTGTGTGTGTGTGTGTGTGTGTGTGTGTGTGTGTGTGTGTGTGTGTGTGTGTGTGCAGAAACTAATAAACACAGAGAAAAAAGCCTACAAAGACATTTGGGGGTGAGGGGGTGAGAGAGGGAGGAGGCTTGCCGATGATTTAATTCAAATTGTCATGTTCCTGCTTGAAACGGAGACAGACTAATTCTACTTTTAATATAGATTTACAAAAATGACACCGATCCATTTGGGGAGGATGCTGGGAGAGGACGAGACTGGAGCATGTAGAGACTGGAGTATTTGTTTAAGGATATGTGACACAGGCTAAGTGGGCGAATTAAGGTTGGAGTTTTTCCTCTAAATTTTTTCCTTTAAAGCCAGTGTGCCGTAGGGAGGCTGGGCCTGATGCTGAGGGCAAAAAATAAAGAAGAAAACAAGAGAGGACAGCCCAAAGCAAGAGGGCAAAGGGGGATTTTCCGATTCAGTTTGCTTGTTCAGGCTGAAAAAAAGGTACTCTAACTAAAACTTATAGGCATTCTGTTTATCTCTCTGTGTGGGTGTGAAAGGATCGACGTTTCATGCATGTTTGTTTGTTCTCTAGTTGGTCACGAGTGAAATATTAAAGAAAAGCAGGTGAATTAACTCTCCAGACCCTCAGGGGCCCTGACGGTTCATTGTGTTGCAATTAATTTGTGGTAATCTGATTAATTGCACATTTGTTTGGTAATATGCATGAACAAGGAAAAATGCAATGAACAAATTATGTAAATATGTAAATCCTGTGCTAGGTGGGTTTTTGTGTCATTCTATACACACATCCTTTTACCACATCACGATAAAAATAAGCATTAAATTAACTCTGAATTGATAAGACCCTTTTACAACCACACGTTTATTGAAATACAGTACCCTGCAGTATGGTTCAAATGTTTCTATATTAGGATCATTTAGTATGTGGTATCACCTTGTAAGGTGTGTTTTAGAAACTTTGGTATTTTAGATAATGTATGGTGCATTCGTAAATGCATCTGAGCCTGTAGGCAGGCACCTCGGTTACTAGCGAGTCGGGTTGCCAGGTTGTTGTCTTTGATAAATGTCACCTTGTTCTAATTAACGATAGCAGTTGGATTAAAGCAGGAAGCTTGAGGCAGAGATGAGATGCACCCTAATCAGGTCTTTCTTCAACCAGAATTTAACACAGAAAAACACAAATGGTTAGATGAAAAAGAGGCAGGGGATCCTAGCTGCAGCTGCTTTAAAGCCTTTTATAAACGGCAACTGATTACCTTTTCAAGTCCTACCATTCCTCAGGGTAGTCTGATCAAAACATCTCACAATGATTTGTTGGTTATAATCTTATAAACTTAGTTAGGGCCCGAGCACCGAAGGTGCAAAAGCCCTATTGTTAGCAAAGGAATTATTATTCTTTTGATTCCTTATTTTTTTCACAAAGAACTGCATTTTTGGAGGTTTTATCATATTCAAAAACTCATGAAATTCAGTCTGGGTGTCTCTCCCGCCGAAAAATATTGTATTTTAGTGGAGTCGCGAGTGGGCGTGGCCTAATAGCGCACTAGCGCCCCCTAAACATGTGGTGGGTGATATATTGAGAAGTTCGTTCGACTTCGTCAAGGGGCGTCGCCATGGCGATGCGGCAAAGTTTGATGTTTCGCCGTAACACAGAAAGTTTATCTTTAAAGTCAAAGGATGCTTGAAACCTCATGAAACGTGACACATACATCCGGCACAGTGAGACGATACATCTGATATGTGTTTTGCGAGTAGGCGTGGCCAAACGACTCGCTAGCGCCCCCTAAACTGCAGCCCCGACACCTAGTTTAACCTACATGTACCAAATTTATTGGACATGAATAACAACGAGATGTACAAAAAGGTCTCTTGGCATCATGACCTCAACTAAACAGGAATTCCGCCATTTTCAATTTTGTCACCATTTTTGGCTATTCACACATGTTGTACTTTAACGAAGTCTTCCTACAAATTTTGTTGGACCGACTTGAAATTTATTCTGTGCACTCCTTACATGTTTGGAATTAAAGCTATCAAAATAATTAGTTTTTGTCGATTGGTGTGCCCGTGGCGTGTCGTCCGAAATACGAAAAATAGTCAAAAATTTGAAATTGTTGGAAAGATTAAAACCTGGAAACTACATGCTACTGTATGAGGGCTTTTTATACTTTAGACAACAAAATATTTTTTTGACTTGACATGCATGGCTCCAGCAGGAATCAAACCAATGACCTTCTGACTGAGAGGCACCAGCACTAACCACTGTGATGCTGTGACTTTCTTTTCTTCCTTTTGAGGACATGCTATAGTATGATCATTATGTCATGTTTTGGATGACAATGCAAAGTCATACTATAGCATGTCGTCCAAAATGTGAAATAAAAGTCATACCATCACAGATCTTCAGGCACCAACTTTCATGAGTTTTTGAAGATGTTAAAGCTGCCAAAAAAAAGGCAATTGTTTTTAAAGAAGAATAATGAATGAGATCGAGAAAAAAATTCAAACTGCAAGGGGGAATATGCGGACCCCCGACATGCAGCGTGCGAGGGCCTGCGTATCACTGCTTGCAGTTTTAATTGAATAATAATCTTATTCAAACAATTTCTCACTTCGCATAGAAAGCCTTCATCTCAATTTTACATCTGAAGAAATACTTCACCCTTCCTCACTCAACCACCTCCTACCCAGGCACCTTGAAAAGGAGACACAACAGACGTAAGACACTGAACATGATCTATTGCACTCTCCTAACACAAACCTGCATCTCACCATCAATGTTTTAATTACTGACTATAACAAGAGATTGCACAATTAAAAAGGCTATTTTCTATCAGTAACACCTAACTCCATGTGCTTCTTCCACAAGTCTTAGGTAGAAAACGGCAAACCAACAACAAAACACCATCTGTGTTTGTGCAGTCATTCCTACTCTATACAACACTCATGCATTACAAAATTTCAAATCTGTTTTATGTTTCCAGTCGTGGTATAACGAGGACCTTCATTACACACCTGGAAGGATAAAACTGATACTCTTTCCCTGAATCCTTCATTCACTTTCACCACTCTGCTGTAGCATCAGGAAATACAAAGCTAAGCAGTCACAGATCTCAGTTCCCTCATGCTCTCCTCGTCAATGCTATAGCCCGAGGTGTAGCTCTATTTTTGAGGAGGTATAATCTTGCTATAGATACAGTGAAACCACTAAACACAGAGGCAAAAATCCAACTTTTGTAGTGGGGTCAGATGGGGAGAAAGGGCTCGAGGGTGGAGGTCAGGGGTACCCACTTCACAATCTTGCCCCAAGGCCCCACTGGCGGGTTAATCCAGACCTGCACCTGGTCCCGGGATTTGAACCAACTACGTTCAATCCACTCTCAAAACCCAAGTGTGTGTGTGTGTGTGTGTGTGTGTGTGTGTGTGTGTGTGTGTGTGTGTGTGTGTGTGTGTGTGTGTGTGTGTGTGTGTGTGTGTGTGTGTGTGTGTATTTATATACACACTATCAGCACGTGTTCATATGTGTGGTTATAGCATGCCTGTTAACAGCTTCAGCATTAGCCGTGTTAGCCTTGAGTAGACGCTGATAACTTGGCCCATTAGCGATAGCCTCAACCTCGTTCCTCAGGGAGTACACAGTATGGAGGATGATCCTTCTTGTTCTACCATCTCGGCCGCCCACAGCCTCGCTCCTCAGTGTTTACCTATATATTTTACTCTGACGGAAGGAACAAATTAATCAGCAAGTGCTCTCCATAGCACCGTGCAAATGTGCTGTTTGTGACTAATGATAGTTTGAGGTTAATTTGTACACCTTCAAACGCGTCTCCTGTGGAATGGGAATGTGTGTGTGTGTGTGTGTGTGTGTGTGTGTGTGTGTGTGTGTGTGTGTGTGTGTGTGTGTGTGTGTGTGTGTGTGTGTGTGTGTGTGTGTGTGTGTGTGTGTGTGATGCCAGAGTGCGTACACCAACTTGCTTATGTTACATTTACTGCACTCCCCCGGGCTAAGAAAGTGCTGTTACTACAGAGGTATTAATGAATCACTTAGCTCGCAGTTACAGCTGCTTCAGCCCATATAAATAGATACTCCAGCCTGTTTTACATTTTAATACATGTCATTTACCTTTTTTTTATTTTTATTTTTTATTTTTTTTAACCTACCACAGACTTACATAAAGCACCTCAGGGCCCTTATTCTCCAGTACTATGTATAAAGTATCGTCAGTCAAGCATCATTCAGCTCCATGACTCAGCATATATGCAAATGCTGCCGTATATAGTTAGTGTGTTACTTACAAAAAGTGGCTCACATATAAAAAAAATAATGGAGACAAAACTAAAAAGGACAAATGAAAGGTAAAGAAGAGACAATTTGTAAATGCACATATTTAGACGGATATACGTACAAAAGCATATTTACAAATATAAAAATCAAGGAATAGTTTTGCCAAAAGGAAAGTAACTGGTCAGCTTAGCCGGCGTGTAGAAACAGCTAACCTGGCTCATTACTTAACATCCAGTATCTAATTTGACTTGCTTATGCTTAAAGTCTCCCTGAGAACAGTCTGAACAAGGAAAACCAACCTTTTGTTTTAATGCCCCATCAACCTAAAACAATCTTCAATGTACTTTATAAATCAATTCATTGCTATTGTATGGCCAATTTAATCACAAATCTCCCTGCCCAAACTTGTAACTGTTTTAACGGATGTTATTGGTGCCTTGTCTGTATATTATTTGTGTCGTGCCCATTCATGTTGTTTTAACTAACTTATTTCTATTGTCTATATTTTATTGTTTTCCCTACTTTGTTTTATTGTCTAGTTCTATTATGCTTATCATGTGTCTTTTTATTTTATCTTTTATGTTTTGCTTAATGTAATCTCGGCATCACTGAAAATCAGGTTTAACCTCAATGTATTTTGAGAAGTAGATCAAGTTTGAATGAATGAGTAAATATGTACCAAATGTCAAATTCTTACTGACTCAGTGCTCATTTTTTACTACACCAGCGAGTCCTGCACCTCCATGGAAACAGCACCATCCTGGCTGGGAGAACTCAAAAATGTCTTTTGCGCAGTATAACACAGTTATAAAGTCGTTGTAATGTAAGTGGTATATAAAGAAATGCAATGGCAGAAGAGGTGGGGCTTCACAGGTGATGCATATTGATTTATTGCCATTTTTTAAACCTCTTTAAAACTCTTTCTGAGCTCCACCCTGCAGTTGAGTCAAAAATTTGCAGATTTGTGACTTGGAGTTATTAAAACATTTCCAGTTTCGCTGAGGCGTGCGGTATTTTAGTTTTTTTCTCACAGAATCTGAATCGTGCAAACAATTTATTTTTGGCAAACTTTTAAATGAGACATGTAGAATTAGTGGTTTTGATGAAAAATCCCTATAAAGCTTTGATTTGCTTATTTTTTTATTTTACAATAATTTCTATTTTTAACGTTTTTGCTGATGAAAACTGAAAAAAGCATGCCTTAATCCATTCAAAACCAAAATGTAGGGATGCTTACTTGTCATGTTACAGGAAGTTACAGCCTATTCTACCTTTTTTTTTTTAAGCAAAGCTAACAGACTGCGATCCACAGCTTTGCTGCAGACATGAGACTTGTATCAGTCTTCTCACTTCACTGTTGGCACGAAAGTGAATAAACAAATGCTCCTGTAAAACTGCATCCTTAAACAGAGTTTGTATTAGATCACCTCTCCTTGACAGCAGTGTCACTCAGTGTTTTTTCATTATAGACCAGCACCAGATTTATGAGAGCAGATACCGGTACCCAGCGTGACACGCTGCTGAGCTCATTATTTAGGCAAACCCCATTTAATATGCATAAATCTGCATATGAACTACAGGAAACTTAAACTTGTATGACTTCATATCACTTTCCCAGGAGCGTCTGACTGGATTTAGTCAGCTGAATGACATTATGTCTGCCTCTGTAATTGTCAGTGTAAAATGATCATCATTATGTCACTTGATCTTGAATGCTACGGTGGGATGGTGTTAAAGGTCTGTAGGCGTTTTATTGACGCTCGTTGACGTAGTGCTACTGTACCAAAAAGTCATGCTGAGTGCATCTGTCACAGAGTTAAAAGTGGATTAAGGGGACGGGAGGAGACAGGGAGACAGGTAAACATCTGAGCCACAGACAAAAGGAAAGACATGCAGAAAGGATGCTTTGTGACTGATTTGATTTGAACTATTCCAACCCAGATTGCTCAAACTAACCAGGAGAAAATAAAGCAGTCTCGCGGTTGTCTCAGTAACATTTCCCACAGCTTTGTTGTCTTTCCAGACCTTTTCCCC
>NW_027210600.1:1305000-1407500 GCF_029030835.1 Brachyistius frenatus
ACATTTGCAGGGTTTTGAACCATGAATTCTTCCGCCAGCGTCAAACTGTCAACGCCGAGTTCTACTGTGCAGTTCAGAGATGTCAGACGGAAACATTTGGCTCACACAACCTGAACTGTGTTTTGATGGCACTTGGGTTGTCTAACAATACTACAATACCTGTTGACAATAATTTCTCACCCGCAACAACACAATCGTCGCTTCCCACCCCCCAACTCGCTGGATTTAGCTCCCAAAATAAATTTCAAGGTGAGGGGACCATGGGAAGCATGGCATGAGAGCTGGGATCGGTGTCGCCCTGCATACGAGAACTACTTTTAAGGGGATGGTGGCCTGTTGTTATAGGTGCACAGTCTATGAACTTTTTGAAACCACCTCGAACAGCAATTGGACTACTTGCAGTAGTCACTGGACAAAATTCCCTGCTATGTTGGAAACATGGTGATATGATTTTGAACATTAACATCAGTAAAGTTACATGTAGCAACACAACTCATCAGCAATGTCTTTTGTGAATATAACGTCATCAAATGTTGTGGTGATGATAATAATAATAACGAAGAAGCGATGGCCTAAATGATGAAAGTACAACCCAACTTATCACCAGTATTATCGGCATTTTGGTACTAAACATAACAAAAAAAAACACCCTTTTCCCTCCCCAGAGCCCCAACAGTAAAAAGTAACATTGCAGGACCTGGACTGTCACTGAACATTCTCCACCTGGCCGCCACCTCCAACTCCAGACACCCCCTGTTCGCAGCTGTCAGGCCCACAGGGGAGCACCTAACGCTGGCCACAGTCACTCAGGAAACTCCCCGGCCTCAATCTTTGCCTCTGGGCCTCCAACCTTGCTTTTCACTCTGATCTTCACGCCAGGATGCAGTTGGATGGACGTCAAGGTGGAGGACGGCCAGCCTCCAACTCCCCGCTCCTCTCTCCTGTCCCGGGAACTTTTTGGATGGATATCATACCCCTCAAACAACTCCCTTATCCTCACCCTCCCTCTGGCTCCATCCTCATATTTTACCTCTCACGTGGGAAATCTTTTCAGCTCTCACTCCGAGCCCTCCTCTGTATTGGACCTGCTCTCTACTTTTAGCGTTGTGGTGTTTGTGGTCTATTTTGTCTGAATCAATATGTGCAAACTGGAGACTAGATTGGATCATTTTGACATTTGGATCTGTGTATATTTATGTGTTTTTCTGGATGGCTCTCCAGAAGGTCAGAGGGAGATGTGGTTTCATGTTTAGTTTGGATCCAGTCTGACAGTGATTTGCTCGGCTTCTGCTACATCTCACATTGTTGTAATGTAATGGGATGTGAGCCACAAGGTCAGCTTGCTCTATAGCGCTTGTGTGTGGGTTTGTATTTTTTTTTACATTTCTTTTTTTGTATTTTTTTTGTCTGCCTGTATTTCCGTATGTTTATGACCATGTTTGCGTTGCTTTCTCACTTTGTCTCCCTGACCCTGTGCGTTTGTTTGTGTGTTTGTGCACTTAGTGTTTGTGTGTGGTTAGTTGAGGTTGATGAGAAACCCAGTGTTTGGCAGGGGAGTCGTTGCGGCTGCTGCTCTGTTTATACAAGTTTCAGGCTTGGTCTTTATGTAAAGCATACCGTCCTCCACTGGCCCTACAAACACGAACACACACACACACACACACACACACACACACACACACACACACACACACACACACACACACACACACACACACACACACACACACACACACACACACCTCTGCAGCTTTCATTTTCACATCATTCACTATTGTAAAAATGTGATGTAAAACCTCAGTTAAAAGCCAGTCGGATCACAGTGAAGGAGTTAGAATTAATCAATCTCGTAAAACCGCTTATGCTTCACTCGACCGCAGGCCTTAGTCAGCAAATGAGGCACTCTGTTGTTTGTTTGATTCCAGACAGGCCTTACTGAAAGATTGAAAACAATTTAACATCGGCTACGTAATAAATCCCGTTTAACTTCTCTAACTAATTAAGAGATGGTCAAGTCTGGGTTCAAGTTGCCTTCAGAATAAGAGCAATTCTCAAGTCAAAATTTTAAAGACACAGTTTGACTTCAGGATAAGGATGGAGGTTCGGTTTTAGATGCATAAGTTTGGTCAAAATAAGGAAGGAAGGAAGGAATGAAGGAAGGTAACAGTAAAGCAAAGTAAATAAAAATGCACGTTTCTGCATACCTTCAGGTTTCATTTCTTACACAAAAATAAATATAACCTTTAATATAGCACTTAATAATCATCCACACATGTATCATAATTAAAGATGAGTTCATCCATTACTTAAAGGCTTATAAATTCCTTATGACTGAACATTATTATAAAGTTTTAGCCTGGAGAGTGTCTGGTTAAGGAGAATTATATTTTCTCTTGACATTCAAATCTGCCGACAACTGGAGTTTTCTTTCCTTCGCCAAAACACACATTACTGTCTGTGTTTTTCCCTCTCTTAATATTTACATGCTGTAAAAGTGTCAGTAAACACCTTGTTTGGATCGCTGTATTATCCCAACACCCCATTACTGACTCTGATGTTTTACTTACTATGCTGCCTGTCGCCCGGCTGGATTCACACGACAAAGCTAATTTCCATTTCAATGCAATTTTCCATTTGCACCATTTGCATGACACCAGATGCATCAATGGACTTCAACATTAGATTTTTTTTTTTTAGGTGTTGGATCATTGTATTTTAGTCTGAATGTAGTCCAAAACTAATATAAACAGTTTCTCTTTCGCAATAAATTTCTCATTCCAGGCTTCTTTTTTTTTGGCAGCTTTTGGCCATTTCAATTAATTTTGCAGATTAGACAAAGCTATTGCTTGTTTGGACTGCTTGTAGTGGACATTTGGAAGCACTGTTTGTGTACAAAATAAATAAATAATAAGTCTGTGTTGTTTTGGAGCCAAATATCTAGATGTGATTAATGTCTGTGTCCTTCATTCTTGACATTTTCTGGTTGCTAAGTCAACCTTGTGTTTTCCATTAGGTATGTCAAAATATTAAAAAGATGAACATTAAAATAAAGCTCCTGAGAAAACCTTTATAATTCACCACGGAGACTGAGAGAAAGCTCCTGCTGAAAGTTGAGCCGTCTACAGTTTAATGCTGATTGTATGGTGCTGCTACAATTTCAAAGCAGGCAACAGAGTACGTAATTCAAATTATCAATGACACAAACTGCCAGCAGCACACACTGTCTCTAATGAATGCAGAACAAATGAACTGATGGTTCTGTTGTTATACATATTCCAGCAATGATGACGGGCAGAACTATTATGTCTTCATCAGCAGAGCCAGAGATGCAGCCTGAATGTTAGTTGTGGACCTCATTTTATTATTGTGCAGTACAAATGAGCTGGTCTGTTGAGGCTGCAACACAAAGTGCCAGCTTCACATTGTAATCAGTGTTATTGTTCAGTTTTGATTCATTTTAGTGAAATTCAAGCATCCAAAGCATTGCTGTCAGTGCACAGACATCACTGTGGGCTAACTAGAACATTTTAAATATCAGAAATCATGATGGAGAAAGTAAGAGACATTTTTCACAGCAGTCTTTAAGACCTGTCAAACACATGTGTAACTAATAACGTTACTGCTCCTTTGCTTTGCATTAGTTCTTAATATTATGAGTCCAACTCTGGCTCCAACAGACTCCCATTTAAAAAGCTTCAACATCTCCCATGAAATATTAAGTCAGTAAAAAATTTTTTCCACAGGTCACTTCTGATCCGTGTTCTGCTGGTCCGTTTAAGAATAATTTCATCCTCAAGTTGTCCAAATACGGTCACTTCTGGCTCCAACAAACCAAAGTGGCGACAATTGAAAAGGCGAAACTCAAGGGTTTAAAACGCCAGTTCACACACCAGTGGGTGATGTCATGGTTGCTTACCGCTTGGCTGTGACATGTTGCATCATTGTCCTTTCAGATATCCATTTACGACACCACTCTGATGAGGCTGATTTTGATTCAGATTAGCGTGAGACTGCAGCAGGACACAGCCTTCAAAGATTGTTGTAATATCATAACAGTAATTTTGTCTTCATTACTGACACAAAAAAAGAGCTTTATTTGCCTTGAAATGCTGTGCAGGAGACGGTTTTAGGTTGTTGAGGAGATTATATAACTACAGTAACAATCTGACCAACAGTCATATAGTCTGTTCATTCATAAAGCTGCATGGACTAATAAATAAATATCTAACAAAGCACTTTACAATCAGCATAATAGCAAATATGAATTAGACAAGACTCCCAGTCAGTCAGTGCTTTTGGGCTTTTTGATTTTATAATGTAATAAAGTTAAACAATTAAACTGATGCAGTTATACTGAAGGAACCGGGGCGAACGTCCCTCAAGCTCATGATGGTCATTAATTAAGCAGGGCTGAAGTGGGACATAAGAACCTAATACGACTAGCACATGAAAACAATTAAAGCTGCGGCAATTAGTTGGTTAATTGATTTATTGATGAGTATTATAACTATTACTTTAATTAATTGTTCTTCAAAACTGTTGTTTTTTAAGCCTCTATAATATAAAATATATTCTCTCCTTTATGTCATATTAAACTGAAGATTTTGTGGGCTTTGGACTGTTATTGTCTCTGACTGGGACAAAAATGTTCTGTCACTATAGTCTAAATAATGGATCAATTGACCTAGAAAAATATTGAGCAGATGAACTGATGAGTCAAATAAATGTTAGTGGCAGGCTTAAACACAATGCACTCCCTGGAGGTGTTCTCTCAAAATCCATCAATAAGCCTGTATGCTATATGATTGTAACGGTACCACAAGTAACAATCATGTCGGTTGATGCTGTGCATGTTGCACCGGTTAGTATTTTAAATGTAAAATATGTGGAGGAAATGTAAGAACTGAAAAGCCTAATGAAGCAATTGGACAGGTAAAGGAAATGTCAATAGAAATGCCCATTATTACTCAGACAAACACAGACTTAAATGTTCAGTTTTTAGGCCAGCAGCGGTCAGTCAGTCAGTCAGTCTTGGAGCCTCCGCTCACGAATCTAGAAGTCACTTGTCTGAATGACAAAAAAGTAGTAGACAATAAAGATGGATGATAAAGATACCGAGTCTTAAAAAACAGCTGAAAGTTAGTAGCCTTTAAACTCCTCATTCATAATGTTGATTTGAAGAAACACAGTGACTCAGTGAGGCTCAGCCACCATAAATCTGCCCCCGACCACGTCTGGATTAAAACACAAGTCCCAGTTGAAACCGAACTGGCGTCCGCCCCACTTATTAAAAACGAGCCGCTTCACTTCATGAAGCAGCCGTGTGCTCAGTCATGTAATGGTTCCCCTTCCCTCAGAAGAAGCTGCTTCCTCCTCCTTTTATAAAGTCACCTTCCCTGGCTCCGCTGCTCACACACCTGTTTGTGATCGACTCTGATTAGCAGAGTAATGTTTCGCACCTGTGCCGCTCGGCCACACTCAGTCATCCGGCCAATCAGGAGCAGAAGCAGTAAAAGTCAGCCTATGAGCGACGGAGGCTTGTAAAAGTCGATTAGACATGAAAGGAAAATGGAAGTGGGACTGATGGCGGCCCTTCGGGGGAGGATTTTGGTGAAAGGCTTTCAGAACAGGACAGCTTGGATTTATTCCAGTGGTGAAAAAGATATGCAAGATGGGACAGATAAGTGTTTTGTCAGCTGGATGTAGCTGAAAACATGATACTTGCGAGTAACTTACAAATATCACATACTTTTTCCTCGTGTGTGTGTGTGTGTGTGTGTGTGTGTGTGTGTGTGTGTGTGTGTGTGTGTGTGTGTGTGTGTGTGTGTGTGTGTGTGTGTGTGTGAGACGTGTTCAAGGACTGATGGAGTGACAGTTTTGTTACAAGATTCAGTTTGACTCATCTAACTGGACAGTATGAAATACAGACACACTATCATTACTCTTCATTAGACCTTCACCCACACAAATGGATAAAAAAAGGAAGTATATATACACACACACACACACACAAATACACAAATGTACACACACACACACACACATTCCCACATTCCCTCCTTTGATGAGATGATCTGACCATGCAGAGTTCTTGCTCCCACCCTCCTCCTCCTCCCTCATTTCCCATCATCCCCCTCATCCCCCTCAGGGCAGGTTCAGGGTGAGGTCGGCGTGAAGAGGGAGAGGATAGAGAGATGAGAATGTGAAGTCAGCAAGCAGAAGCAAGCAGCAGACTAATGAAGTGCCCGTCTCCCGCTATAAACCACACCCGACAGATTCAGCCAGAGGACAGCCGTGCTGCGTACGAGTGGGTGTGTGATTATGTATATTTGTTGTTGCGTTTGCATCTTTGTGTATGTGGGTGAGTTATGTATGGGTCCATCGATGGACAGTGAGATACAAGGGGAAATGGTACAGTAACAGTAGGCTCAGGCTTTGATTTAAAGGCACGAACATGCTGTCATTGGAGCGTTTGCCTAAATGAGGACCAACGGTTGAACATAAAAGTTCATTTGTGACCCTGAAGATGATACTCGGTGTCCACTTACAAGCTTTTCCCAGAGCTTTCTATCAAACTTCATTGTCAGATCATTTTTTTCACTGATTATATTGAATTATAAAAGCATATCTCGACAAAAATTTGAGGTTGTAAATCTTTTCATATGTCTCTTTGTTGTCTGTAATCTAACTCGGAAAATCACACAATGTATTGTCATAAATATGCAGACGACACACCGATTTACCAAGAAATGTCACCAAGTGACTATGATCTCATTCAACCTTTCAAACCAACAAATTAGCACAATTTCACAAATGTCAAAATGTTAGAGACCACAAACCAAGCCAGTAATATCAAATGTATACATTCAGATCAAGACAATGATTAACTTGGTTTACTGCTACCTTCAGAATATGTCAACAAGTAGCTTATATAGTTTTATCTATAGAAATAAAATGTCATCTCAACTAAATATGTCTTTATAAACAGTCCGTGAGACAGCTGCAGCTGATTCAGTGTGCTGCTGGCCATCGACGTGGGTCACACCACTCAAGCTCTCATCTTTGCACTAATGCATGTGTTAGTTTATGATGCACAGGATTATGTTATGTATATGAGGTATGTTGTGTTTTTTAATTATGAGCATGTCAGAACATCTGCTCCAGGTCTCCTTACTGTCCCCCGGAGTCGAAACTAAACACATAGTGGAAGAATTTAGAACAAGAAGTCTAATTCCTTGTGTGTGTTTACGTGCTTGACCAAGAAAGCTGAACACAAAACCATGACAGCCAACAAGGGTTCAAATATGGATGTTGTTGCAAAGAAACTACAGATTAAATAAAGTGGATTCCCCACTTACGCTTTTAACCCGACAGCACAGAGGATCGACATAGACACCACAGATTGAAGGTGGACACCCAGGGTCATATGTCACTAATTCAGTGTACGACCATATGTCAAATATCGTCACCATCTCTTCTTCTGTTTCAGAGTTATGGCATTTAATAACGACCAGAAAAGTGTTTTTACTGAGCTTTAGGATGTTACAGTGCAGTTGACCTTTGACCTTGTGGATGTACAACATCATCAACTTTTATCCTATTAAATATTTATGAGAAATTTGGTCATAATTAGCATACTAATTTTTGAGGTCAGTAAAGTCACTGTGAGCTTTGACCTGAACATTTAATTGGTTCATCCTTGACTCCAGGTGAACGTTTGTGCCAAATTGAAGTTCCTTCAAGTTGTTTCTGAGATATCGCGTTCAAGAGAATGGGACTAACGAACGGATGGACGAACCTGAAGACATACTGCCTTCCATCAAGCCTGTCGTCAGCGTGGACGCATGAATATTAGAGAAACTGATTGAAAAAAAACAAAGTAGTTACACTGTCTGTGAAAGTTGTTACTTTTCTGATCGTGCTTAAGGATGTATAAATCATAAATACGTATTGTTTTTCCATCCAGCAGGGATGGAAAAACAATCATTTGAAAACATTAAATGACATTTTTATGTGAACATGTTCTTTGGAATTTCTATGTATTTGCATAAACTGTGCCAGTGCAACCGCACACACTAAAAACTCCTGAACTGTTGAAAGAAGCAACATAAGCTAATAATTTCAGTAGAAAGCCGAGGAGCGGTTCTGATATCTTCATCTTACTAACAGTGAACAGATGCAGAGGATCGAGGGCAGGGAGCGGAGGCATTTCTAAATTCACTTCTTATCATATTCTGGCAAAATTGAACGCTAACAGAATATGACTTGGAACAAAACATTTGGACCACTTGAAGTGTGTTTGATGTGACTTGCCAGATGCGTGAATGGCTTTCGATATGATAAGATTTGTTCTCCTTGTGTGTTCAAGAATTAAATAGATTCATTTCCCCAAGCCTGCTCCCGATCAGAGAAACGAAAAAAGAAGAAATCTCATTGGAGACATTACAACTGAAACACAAAATTGAATTTGCAGTCTTTTTACAACTGATGTTTCTGAAAGAAGAAAATGTCAGATTTTCCTGATTTTGTTGCTATGGAGAATTCTTTACTTCGCTACAAAGAAGAAATAATATGAAAAGATCATCTGCTTCTGTGTAAAGAAAGGGAAACACAGGAGCTCATTCTGCATATTTCTCCATCAAAAAGAAAAGGAAAAGCCCCAGAAGGGAGGTGATGGAGCGCAGAGATGGAGAGCGAGGCAGACAAGGAGGAGGGAGTTAGAGGAGTGGAGGGGTGGATCTCACAGCACTAGGTGCTTTGGAAATTTACAGCGTGTGGTCCCCTGCTCTAAACGCAGATATTAAAATCATTACCGCTGTGTGTTAGCATAAGCTTTCCTCTGCTGGAGCCAAAGGGCTGTGTTTTATGGCTCTTTTATTTAGTAATCCACAGCGGTTTCTATGAGGCACAGTTTCCCCTCCCAGCCTCCTGTTCTAACTGCGTTTCCTTTATCAAAGAGGGCCATTGTGTACTTAATATTGAGTTTATAATCCAGTTATCAATCCTGGCACCGGGGGAAAAGCACACACTTAGTTCTGAAGGTCAGCTGACACAAATAGATTTCGAGACAAAACAAATAAAGTTTGAAGGAAATAATTTCAGAGAAGGACCCAAAGTTGCAGGCGTGTACTGTATGTTCAGTGCAAAAAAAACAACCAAAAAAAAACCGTATGCGCACACATGCCCAGACACCTTGTCCTCAGTTTAACAGCCTTGTAAAAATTACAAATAAAATACAATGAATTTAGAGCCCTTATTGGTGTGTGTGACTGTGAGATGGCGGTCATCCGATATAAGCATTGGTGTGGCCTCTGGGAGCGAGCGGCTCCGTGTATCTGGCATTCCTCTGCAGGTTAAACACTAAGTCAACGCTATGTTTTGTGTCAGGCCAGAGAAATTCATTACGTCTTATCACACTTTCAGGTTTCGGGGTCGGCAACAGAGCGTAAACCCACACATGCACTCAGTGTTTATTATCGTGCACTTACATATTATTACAGTCCTACGTTTTCATAACTCATGTACGGGCCAAAGGCCCGGGCTGAAATTCTGTGTTTATTAAACAGGCTGCTTTGCAGGAGTATGCATGGAAAACTCTGCTGATATTTTCGGCGCATAAACATAAGAGGCACAGAGGAGAGAGAACAAGAAAAGCAAGAGAAAGTCGTGGGATGAATCGAAAGGATTCCATAAACCAAAATCAAAAAGACAAAAAAAAAAGCATATTATGTTGTTCAATAAGTGCTATCTTATCATGTGAGTCTGTTTGTTTGTTTGTTTATCTGTTTATTTGTCTTGGGGTTTTTAAGGTTTCCTGCACCACCGTAACATAATACAATAAATATGAAAAAGGTTGACAGGGTTGATTATACAAAGTGACAGGGACTCTTCTGCACTGACCAAAGACCTAAACCCATCCTGTGGTTCAGAAGTGTGAACCCGTTGAGTGGTACTCAAAAAGTCCTTGAAACTAAACTAACTTCAGTCATAATTTGTCCGTGCCTTTCATAGAAAATAAAAAGTTAACCACTGTGGTTAAGGCTCACTTTAGGCAAAAAGACAAAGAAACGAAAGAAATAAAAGAGACAAAAAAAAAAAAACACTTTGTGATGGAGAAAGATCATTGTTTGGGTTAAAATAAACAAAATGGTAAAGGTTCTGGAAAAATTGTCTTCATGGTGAAAATAACTTAAAAATACAGTAAGTGATCTTGTTCAGCATATTCATCCATTTTCTGCTGCTTATTCTGGGTCGAGTCACGCTGGCAGCGGGTTGACCACGTTAGCCGAGATGTCCCTCTCCCCTGCAACATTTGCCTCTTCCTCTGAGTGCATCCCATGGCATTCCCAGGCCAGATAGCATATATAATCCCCCCAGCATGTTCTGGGTCTACCTTGGGGTCTCCTACCAGTTGGACATGCCCAGAAAACCCTCCAATTGAAGGTATCCAGCATCCTAACCAGATGCCCAAACCACCACAACTGGCTCCTTTCACCTGAAGGAGCAGCGGCTCCACTCGGAGCTCCCTCCGGATGTCGGAGCTCCTTAGCCGATCTCTAAGAATGGCCACCTTGCTGAGGAAATTCATTTCAGCTATTTGTATCTGCAATCTCATTCTTTTGGTCACTACCAAAAGCTCATGACCAGAGATGAGAGTCGCAACATGGGACGACTGGTGAATTGAAAGCCTTGCCTTTCACCTCAGCTCCTCCCTTATCGAAATGGTTGGTACAGTGTCTCCTTACAGCTGATGTCACAGCGATCTGCCTGTACATCTCTTGTTTCATCCTTCCCTCACTTGGGGCAGGAACTCTGTTCTCTGTTCCTCTTAAAATCTGTACTGGCTGTGCTTACATGCACAGTAGGTTCAAGCCTAATTGGCATATAATGTTTACAGTACGTAGACAAACCCGATCCAGTGTTCAGGTTTCTAATAATCTGTGTGCACTTGTGTCTTTGATTTCTCACCACTTCAGCCACTATGAGTGTTCAGGAACCTGGATGAGGGTATTATGCTGGTTTGTATTGGAGATAGCAAATCTAGGTCCATACTCTCAAAACCTGATCAGAACTAGAATACTCATGCACACACAAACACTGTGACATGACAACTTGACCAAAAATCTTCCGAATATCTAGCAAATATCTGCCTTCTGATGACTGCTTGATTAAAAAGAACTAACATTACGCGAGGAAACAGGAAGTGAACAACGGTCTCCCATTGCAAGTCGAATGTTTTGTTGACCCATCTAGCAACCCCAGCCTCCTTCATCTACTGACTCCTGACCCATAATTCCTTTGGCTGCTTGTATCTTGATAGAAAACATATGTTGTTATTTGGGGGAGTATTGTTGAAATGACTTTTTACAGCAATCTCCTGGTTCTGCAAAGACAAAGACTGGAGGCTATATTTTCTCTTTACTTCAGCATTACTGATTGTTGCCTTGCCAGGGCTGATGCAGCACACTGGCCAAGCTCTGTCCGGATTTCTTTCCTCCCACTGCACTGGGTAAGGCAGAGTGACTTGCAACACATGACAAACCTAAATGCTGAAAGGAGATAACTTAATAAATGACCTTTAAAAAAGATCAGATCTAAACCCAGCTGGAAGCCAACACTTTGATATGGCATGCAGCTGGGCTGAAATCCGATAGTTGGTCAAGACACGTTGGGTTCAGATCAGGTAGGATTCTGAAAACATGTTGCTGTGAAATTTCAATGTACATTTTCAGTGCTTTGAGGACATATTGACTCCAACTGAATTGTGTTGGAGGCAGGTTTTTCAGATATGTTTATATATCAAACCCTGAAAGAATAAAACCAAAACTATCCTCACCGATAGCTGCAATTCAGTTTAGTTAGAAAGTTTACTTTGTAATATGTGTAACCCTTCAGATAAACACAAAGAAAGAGGGTGTGGGGGCGTTGAGAATGCAAGAGAAATAGATTTGGTTCTGTTTTCTAACTTTCACTTGGCCTTTGTTTTTTGTTGCCCTCAAAAGGTATACTTTTGATAAAGAACAGTATCTAAGGTCGTGGAGAGAAAAAAAGGAAAAACTCTTAATCTACTTTCCACCCTTCTCTTAAGCATTGTATAATTCACTTTAATGATCAAAGAATGCATCTAAGCTCCTTGACCATTCGCTTTAGCGCAGCCTTGTCTTTTCTGGGTTGAAATGCTTTGGAGATTTTCTACATTGGTGTTATGGATTCAGGCCTTGGAGTTTTGAAGGCCAAAGAGAAGTATTGCACTTTCTAATATACTGCATTATTTTTGTTTTGACTAGTTGTTGCATGAGCTAATTGCACCTCAAACCACGCATCGAGACCTTCCCACCCACTCACAAGCACACAGTCTTATTGATTTAAACTCCGGTATACCTCCTCATTACCTTATGCCTGGCTGCTTGCATGCTAAAGCTCTCCCCGTCTCAATATCCCCCCTGCACATACCGACAACTTTCTTGGCCTAGAAATGAGTTTGCTCTTCTGTGGATAGAGGCTCCCTTGTGCACAGGATGGCTTTTCATCTGACTGTAGCAGATACCCTTGGCCCAGTTCATCCGCAACTCATCACACGCATGTCAATATGGCAGCCGGGTAGGCTGTTTAACGTGCTGTTGGGCATTAGCGGCTGCATCCTTCACTCTGTAGCAGGAAAAAAAGCCCCACGCATCAGACTGGAGTCACGCCGCAGCAGTGTTGAATGAAAAAGGCTAACAAGGTGTTTGTGTAGTCCAATGTAGGTGACTTCTTTGAAGTATTTGTTGGCTCTTAATTAGACATTGTGTGTTTTTCTCCGCAGTGCATGAGTTACTGGAAGAGCTGAGTGTTAGAGGGAGTAGAACTGGCAGACGTCTACAGCTGCAATAAGAGAAAGGGGAAAAAAAGCGAAGGGAGTATTTGTGTGCACGGCCCTGAATGTGTGCAAGTGTGTGTTCGGTGCGCTGCATTCTGCGGTTTGCAGCTCCGGTGACGGATGTCCCGTCCTTCCTGTCTGCCCGCGTGGATTGATGTGCCCGACTGCACTGCACTCAAGGCCAACTCGGCTCCCCGCATGCCCCTCCCTGACCCTCCCTTAGCCTGGCTCAGCTCACATTAGCTCAACCCGACCCTCCCTTAGCCTTCGCTGACCCTCACCAGGCTCTCCTCAATCAGACTCGACCCCTTCTCAGGCCGGATTGGCCCGACACGGCACAGCTTGCCTCGGCCCAGCGGCTCGACGGGGGGGAAAGGGGGAGGCTGAACCTTGGGGCCGGCAGATATACGAGCCCTAACTGCTTTTTCATTAAGCTGACTGTCATTATGAAAAAGCCCTTTCTTTTACCTTGTTTTCCTTCTCTCTCCACCCCCTCGTCCTCCTCCGCCTTGTCTGTCTCCCTAATACTTTTACATTCAAGGACGGAGCAGTCGTTTGATGCTTTCCGGTAGAGAGGAGACAGGCTGAAATGAGGGTTTGTTCTACTTTGTATGTGTGTTTGTGCAAAAAAAAAAAAAAAATTGCACTCCGAGGCGAGGGAGGTCCGAGAGCTTGGGAAGATAGATGATGAGAGAGGGATGGCCGTTGTGAGGTGATGACCTCGGTGGTGTGGAGATTTAGTGTGTCAGGGCAACATGCTCTTTTGACAAATGGAGTGGTGTGTATTTCAAGTGATTAGACAGCACTCTTTCCACCATTATGGAGGTGAACAGAGTGTGTATTGTGTCTAAAAGGTGAGTCCTCCGTTCATACTTGCTCTTTTGCGAAAGTGCACGAGCAGCCTCACTTCAGTTCCTGTAACTCTGTCCTCTGTTTTTCCATCTCCAGTAAAGTTGTTGATTTCCTGCCCAGATATTTGATACAGAATTGTGTGCATGTGTTGAATTCGCTTGATTTATTTGCCAAATTAATTGGACGTAACAACGGTTTGATGAAAACCACACACGTGCAACAGCCCCGCAGCAAACGCGCACACACACACACACACACACACACACACACACACACACACACACACACACACACACACACACACACACACACACACACACACACACACACACACAGTCGACCACCTCATTCCCCGGTCAGCCCCCCTCTAAATTCACCACACATGCGAGGCAGACAATCCTCCTTGACATCTCTGACATAGCGCGGCTATATAGCATTTTTATTTTTCTTCTGTCCCAAACAAAGCCCATAACTCACGCACCCTTTCCACTCCAGAATCGTAAAGGCGGGGTGGAAGGAATGAAAGGCGAGTGGCTGTTTTACGGCGAGGAGTGGGATGTAAATCCTGCGGGTCGTCAAAGTTGGCCCCCGCGCAACTCTGCAGCACGACTCCCAACAAAAGATATCCGCCTTCCCAGAGAATCGTCAAGGGCCCCCCCAACAGGTACACCTTTGTTAAAGGGCAGATCGCAGTCACACGGAGCCACGAGAATCTGCACTGAATGTGAACCGGCTAGTGGGAACAGAGCGAGCGCATTATATCATCCTAATTCCTGCTTCGAGTACATCCTTGCTTCCTCTTCATCGCTGCATCTCCCCACTTCCTCTGCTAACTAGCCGTGTTGGGTGACCATAAGTGCTGAAAGTGTGCTGCGCTGACGAGCGGAGTGACTGTATTTATGGCTCTTTCATAGGTCCCGCATGAATTATGCATGAGGTCTCATTGTGGTGCGGCGAGGAGCGCTGGATGTAAATCGATAGGTGTTCACTTCGACTGACACAAATGATATCTCCCCGAAGCAGCTCCCCTCATCCCTCGCTCACTCTTTTCTTTCTCTGTGTCTCGCTGTCATTTTACACCTCGTCTCGGGATAATAATGTTTACCGATGCAACATCACTCGCGCTTACAAAAACACATGTGAGCAAAACACAGGATTAGGGTAGCTTTGATGAATGCATTCACGTGTCGCTTGGAACGGATAAACAGATGAATAAGCAAATTCTATTCATCGCTTGAACGGAGGAGAGGGGAACAAGCGGCGTCTTTTTTTTCCCCTCTTTCTTTCTCTAAGAAAGCATCTCCTCTGAAAGGGGAGAGAAACTGATGTAACGGCATGTAATGACGGTGTGATCTGTGGATTACAGCAAAGGCTAAAAGGTGTCATTTAAACACTAATTACTCTTATCCCTCACACGGTCTCATTTCTAGAGTTGTTGTTTTTTTCAGATTTGTTAAGCTGTATTATCAACTCCTTCTCATCCCAGGACGTCCAATACGCGGCTGTTTTCTCACAAGCTCGCTGGCTTCTCACAGATGGCCGGAACTTGTCTTGCGAAGTTTAGGCACCAAAAAGCAGGTGGTCAGGTTTGGGAAAGGTGGTGGTTTGTAACTTCTCACAGATTCAAACACCATCTTCCTCTGGTCACCGTGCTGATGTCAAAGAGCCCTCTGATCCGTTCACCCTCGCACACTTTAACACTTGTTTGCATCCCGTATAACATTTAACGCCACGTGTGCATTTCATGGCAGCGTCTGTCAAAGTATTTTGTTGTTTTTTTGTTAACAGAAAACTCGTGTATTGCAGTGAAAATCGCAGTCAATGTACAGGAAGAGCGCGTCAGTCTGCCGTCAAATTAATATTTTACATTTAAGGTTTGTATTATGCTACATTTTGCTTGAAGATTTTGTAAGTTTGAAACCAACCCTGTTTTCATGTATGACTGATATTTTTCCGTCGTGCCACTTAGTTCTTGGTTTAATAATGTTTGTTTCTCTTGGCGATATAAAGGTATGTGTAATCGTCCTGAACCTTTCTGTCGGCTACGCAATATTTGTTTCGGTATGAACCTCCCTCAGCTTGGTACGCCCTATGAGCCAAACAACGAATTATCTGAAGTCTATTTGTGCCAACATACCAGTGCTCCAGAAATGAACATTCTAGAGTGTGAGTCCAATGTTCGAGCAGAGGTACAGTTTTTGTCCCTCAGGGACACCTGCTTTTTGTCCCGCATGTTAGCAGGATTAGCCTTGAAAGCTAAGTGCTAACTGGATTTTAAGTGAAATGTTTTTAATTTCTCGACAATCAAAAAGAATTTGGGCTTAAATCAAAGATCATTTTTCTGCAGATGTTTTTCATACGTTGTGGCGACAACAGGACATGTTCACTTTGTCAATCCACAGAGTATTTCATTGGTTTTACTCAGTAAACAACGATAGATTTGAACATAAGTAGTTCTCAGTTTATACTTCACTCCTGGAATGTTCTCAGGCCAATCTCTTTCTGAGCTCAGTAAATGGAAACTTCTTTTCCACTTCACCACTATTAGCCTCCTTTCCCCGTTTTTCAGATCGCAGCAGTGTTTTTAAGTATTTGTTTCCATCACACAAAGGGCTCGCTGACACACCTGTTTTGGAGGTCAGAAAGGTCGCGACCCACAAAGTGAAGGGGCAGAGGAACTGTGTGTCCGTGAGTTTAGTGCCTCAAACCGATTCCCCAGCCTGCGCAACCGCTGTTTACTTTTTCTGGTCCAGTTTTCGTCAGTATGACTGACTCACATTTTATTTTTTTATGTTTTATTTCCCATGTAATGCCCAGTGGTTTGCCTTCTTTATTTTGCTTTCTTTTGTTTAAGGCGGCATTTTTATGTCTCTGCTCTGTCTGCTTTCTTACATGCGCACAGACACACACGCACACACACACACACACACACACACACACACACACACACACACACACGTATGCACACGCACGCACACACGCACACACACACACACACACACACACACACACACACACACACACACACACACACACACACACACACACACACACACACACACACACACACACACACACACACACACTTTCTGAAACCCACTTTGAGTGTTCTCACAGAGGCGAGTTGTGTCTTAATCCACCTGGCTTTGGCTCTCAACTTCCCAAATGCCGACATGAGAGCTGGTCATAAGTCATCACACACACACACACACACACACACTTTCTCTCTCTCACACACACACACACACACACACACACACACACACACACACACACACACACACACACACACACACACACACACACACACACACACACACACACACAGAGTCGCCCAGTGGCCATTACTCCAGTCTTTCTTTGGTGAGCCATCGGCGCCGTATTACATTAAAGGTCAGTTCCTGGGTTTCCATTTTAGCTTTGCCTTCCGCCGGTAGCACGCTGAGAGCCAAATAAGTTGGAGGATTGTCTGTCCGGCCGTCTGTTTGATTTTCTTGGATGGCTGGGAGAGTTTGGCTTGGAGGTACTTCTCCTCTGCACCCTCCCATTCTATTCAAGTTACATTTTAAATGTAGCTGGCAGTGGTGAATTATAAGTTATTTTACCAAAGTAAAAATTTTTAAGTATTATATTTTCTTGCCACTTTATAATTCTCCTCCTTTATATTTAAAATTATCGTACGTTTTACTGCACTACATTGATTTGACAGCTTTGGTTACAAGTTACTTTACAAAAATAAGATTTTCCAAAAGAAACATGTGAAGTGCTTAAAATATACTCAGCTGTATGTACAAGCAGAGCTTTAATGGTTAGTCAATACAATGATCATTGGACTGACAGAAAAATACATTTTACAATCATTAAAGTTGTTTTTGTAGGTAAAATAACCCCAGCAATCCTAATGCAGGAATTTGCTACCTTTACTTTTATTGATTTTAATAGTTTTAATTTAATGATCATAACTTTGAGGGTTAATAGAACAAGCATTATGATAAGCTTTAGGACTTTGTACACATTAGCTTAAATTAAAAGAACTTAATGATTAACATACAAGTAATCAACAACTGTATATGAGTTATCTTCATTCATCAAAGAAAAATGCCAAACATATTCCTACTCTCTTATGATAACTTTGGCCTCTGAGAAAAAGACCTCAACTAAATCATTGATCAAAAACAAATCAACAGAATACTTTATAAGCAATGGTAGCACATTGTTGCTGTTTACAGTGAATCTTTCACTGTGAATCTTTCACTGTAAAGATTTAGTTGTTGAACCAAAAGGCCCCTCGACTAAAACTGCAGAGAAAGAAGCCAGAGGTCTATTTTTAAATGAACTGGATTCCACACCGCGAGCACACTTTCTTCTTCTCTTTCTCCCTCTCCTTACTGTTGTCCCCAATGGATACGTTAATCTCCTCTGTTTCAGGGACTGAGTTACCCCTGCAGACACTTTATTTAGACTGGAGAGGGAGGACGAGAGAATAAGCAGAGGCGTCTCTGAGGGAGGAAAGGGTCAAAAATTATTTAATTTTTTTAAAAGCGCATAAAATCCATCACATAGATAAATTGATGTTTGAGTATTTATGCATGAAAAACATTAAAATGTCAGCTTTTCAACAACTTAAGAAAATCATGCTTGATTTAGTCGACTAACTCCTTTCTATTCATGGTGGATTCAGAAAAATGTTCAAGGCTGAAGGGTCATAAACTGTTCTTGACCCACAGAGGAACCACAAAATCCTTCAAAAAGGAAACCCTGAAAATCAACAGAACCTCAGTGACGAAGTTTTCACATGACAACAGAAACGTGAACCTACTAAATCAGCCATCAGCCATTATTCTCAGTCATAGATGCATTCATCTATTCTGCAATTAAAAAAAGAATGCAGCAGCTGAACACAGGTTTGATCCTGAGTTTGAATGTTACGTCATTAAGGTCGTTACATTCACTGAAATTTGTCTAGTTGCGCAATAACCATTAGCCTGGTGTTACCAGACCTAAGTTCAATGTGTGAATAGAGCAATCTGGCTCCTTGTTTACAGTGGTTGCATCCCAAAGGATGGAGCTCTCAGGTTAATGTTGAAACTATTGGAGTAGCCTTTAACCAATCACCATTGGTTCAACCATCATGACGTGTGTTGTGCGCCGAAACCTAACAAGCAAACAGTAGAGATCTTCCTCCAATGTGAGCAAAGTGCTACGATATGTCAGTGGATGACCATCAGTGGTGACGGCAGGTGTAATCCTGTACGCACTCGTGATTTTTTTTTACCCATCAACCTTATGATGCAAATATGCTGATCAGAGTTTTATGCAGCTGTTGGAACTGTAACTTTTGTGCAAATGAACATGAATCAGTCTGTCTGGGGGAAACTGACAAAAACCCTCTGCCAAAGTCAATAGTTCAACGTTTCTGTTACAAGAAACCAAGCGGTGCCAGCAGCAAATCCCATCTCAAGTGAACACAGCATAAATCAATAGGAAAAGTTTTCCATGAGTCTTCTGTGATTACTCTCCCTCATATTTTACTACTCTGCCCTGACAAGAGGTAAAAAGAAATCACCTTCTTCTGCTCAGAAAGGTATACATTTGAAGCTATATCTCCCCAACTTGTGCAGGGCTAACAAAGCTACATTTGAAATCACAAACAGCTGAAGCAGTGTGGACAGCGTCTGAATATAGGCACTCCGGTCTGGAGCGATGCTGTTTTCGACTTCCATTAATTAGCCTATACTTAATCACGTGATTAGGCCGATATATTTGTACTTTTTGCTCTTTCCTACCTCAACTTTTTCACTCATGCACGTTGCCTACACATTTCACTGCAGAGCTGCTGTTGACTGCTGTATTTTTAGTTCCTACAACTGAACTATGACAAAACAAATATTAAAAGCCCAGAAAGAACAATTGTCTGTTTACCTTCATTCTTTAGATCTTCATACCAAGGACCATGTCAAAAACCTTGGAGTAACCTTGGCTTTTGAGACTCACATTAGAAATATAACAAAACTAATCTTTTATCATCTCAGACGTATTGCTGAAATCAGACAATTCCTCTCTCAGGCTGACACTCATGCATGCTTTTATGACCTGCAGGCTGGACCATTGCAATGCCCTGCAGTAGCTCGAACTCTGACAAAAGTCGTGTTAAAGTCATTGCACTGGTTGCCCATTAGTTTTAGAATAATTTTTAAGATTCTTTTCCTGGTTTTTTTTTTTAAATCGTTGCACGACCTGGCACCAGCCGACCTCTCCGACTTGCCTTTAAGACATGTGCCTAACAGATCCTTCAGATCCTCCACTGTTGGGCTCCTGGTTATTCCCAGGATTTCTACTAAAAACTATAAGGAGTCTGCTGTTAGTCACTGTGGCTTTTGAATATTCTACTGCTGTGGACATTATTAAAAGAAAACTTTTAATGAGATACTGTTTTTATTGGCTCTTAATTGAGGTGCCTTGGGTTTTGTTCTTTAAACTTTGTTTTACAATTGCATCGTGTTTTCTTTATTGTTTTTAATGTATATTTAAGTTTAGGGTTTCCTTATCTCTGCACTTTGGGATGCGGTGTGTACAAATAGAACTGAGTTGCTCATGAGTCGGAGGAATTTGTTGTTGGACCTCTGTGATTTGTTAAGAAAGGTTTCTTGACCCAGTTTAATCGCCAGTTAATAAGAGGGAAGACTGCGGTTTCCATGGTAATAGTCTAGCCATAACTTCCCTAGATAGGTCAATTGACCTGCAGTAATGATGGTAGAGATGCAGCTATTCAAGGTATTAATTGGTACAGGATACAGGGCTAAGCTGAAAATAAAGGTTACCGTCCTGATAACCAAAACTGAAGTCTTTTGGGATTGGTGTATTTCATGGTATTTCATATTAATGTCACATGAACTGATTTGTATTGTTATATTTCAGGTAAAGCTCTTGTTCTTGTTGAATCTTCTCTTTTTCTAACCCGTGCCATGTCTGCTGTTGACCCTTAATTTATTCTTAATGGACTGTACGATTAGTGTCATGGGTTCAAAAACCACTGGCCGGCTCACGGCACGAACCACTTCATTCAATTAGCCAAGCTGGAATCTTATTAAGCTCGAGCTCTGTCTCCATCAGTGCAAGCTGTGTGGTCTCACTGAGCGGAAGTCAGCTTGTCAAATTTATATCCCCAAAAAAAGTTTCCACACCAAAGACCTTTTGTAATGTTCGTGTAGTAGTGTCGGGATTTAAGGGCTAACATGAAACCTGAAAAAGCAACTAAGCCTTACACAAGCTCACTACAAGTACACAAACACACACACACTGCCCCAATATACACACCTTAACTGCTCCAAAGGCTTGCTATTTTAAACTTTTATACCCTCAAGCGCATTTGCTCACAAACATACACAAACACACTGTGGCTCATTTCTGCACATATATTTTTACTGAGTCTCCTGGGCTGATTACACACACACACACACACACACACACACACACACACACACACACACACACACACACACACACACACACACACACACACACACACACACACACACACACACACATGTTGCAGCCGGCCGGCCGGCCGGCCAGTCAGCCTTAGTTGTTTTTGGACTCAGGAGTCTAGTTAGCAAAGGCTAGTATCAATCATTTAGTCGGTGGAGAGCAGCGTAGTCGATGGGGTCGTGTATAGGTGAAGAACCCGACCTCCGCCCCGGAGTCCCTCACTGTGAGGTGGTGCGGGGTGCAGGAGCCGGGATGATGGGGACTGGAGTTTCCGAGATTGAATGATGTCTTAAGGGGCACGTAAGGGGGTGAGCTGAGCGAGGCGGGATGACAGAGCTGGAGATAAATATGCAGGCAAATACCAGCGCACTACCAGCCCTGCTTATTACACAAGCTTATTGAGTACTCCATTTTCACTGTCCACAGGACACATGCTGAGCTTTGTTATTTATGAAAAACATACCCCTGCTTCACATCTCATTAAGTCACTGTGTGATCTCTAGTTCAGCCGGGTTTGTGGATTTATAATCAGCAAAAGTAAAAAACAAAAAAAGTTGAGAAAAATGGAATACAAATTCAGCGAGTCATTGGTTTTTAATAATTTCTTAACCTCATTCAGGATCACTTGAGTTGCTGGAGTCAACCCCAGAATGCATAAGGCAATTTTTCTCGGCTGTATTGTCCCTTCAGGCTGCTGTAGTTAATCTGACCAGCTTGTTTTCAGACTGTGGAAATCCAGCAAGAATCCAAACGCTAGTTTTGCGAAGACTAATGTGATCTCTATTAAAAGATTTGTGGGTAATGATTCAATCAAGACGTCACCCTAACCCAGGCAAAACTTTTTGCTTAAGGCCCTGTAGCTGCGCCTGAGCATCATCTTACACGGGGAGCCAAACGATCGATCAAATTGATTTTACACGGCCCCTAATTAATATGTGGAAAATAGCATGGAAAGGAAAGTTTATTCAGTATACAGCAGACACAAGGCAATTTAAAGCGCCGTTCTAGAGAGGATGAGAGAACCTGACTTGTAGTTGCGGGTATGGATCAAACAGCTGGATACTACACTTCCCACAATACATCTTTCATTAGCACAAACCAGGCAGCCTGTTAACGGATTCCAGAGATCAAGAGGGTTCATGTAACAAAGAAGAATCCATAATCCTCATCAGAGACACTTAGACACTTACTAGTTAGTTACATTGTCGCATTGCAACAGTTTACATGTGGATTTTTTTTTTATTATTATTTGTAAAACAACTGTATTCCATGTAAGAACAGATGGTCCCTTTGGAAGTGAGAATTTGGGTTTTCTTGATATAGGACAGATTACTCATTTTGCTTGTTGCGAACTACATTCAGTCATTGCATCTATTATCTAATGCATTCATCTGTTGTGGATCTTTCCCATAGAGTCAGCTATTCCCTTACACTTTTCATATAGACACATGTTTGTAGTGGTGATAATTTACTGTACGTATTCAATAATTCCATTTTAGTGACCAGTAATCCTACTGACCCTTCTGACGCTTTGTCAAAAGCCGCTGGCAACATAGAAAAGACATAGAATAGAATAGAATAGAATAGAATAGAATAGAATAGAATAGAATAGAATAGAATAGATCTTTGTTGTCATTGTGCTCAGAACAATGAAAATCAGTTCAGCAGCTCTTCAAAAGTGTGCAAGGTAAAAGTTCATCAATAAAAACAATAAATGAAGGCAGATACAAATTGAGCAAAAATATGCATATAAACACAAAGCCAAGCAAAACATGACAGTTAAGATCAGAAGTCAAGTGTTCAAACTGAACGGCAACACACAAGTCTTATGTGCAAAAAGCTGCATGTGTAGTGTGACGGAGAAGAGTGTCAGCTGTCAGCTTTTTCAGGGAGGTTCGGGTGAACAGAAGTCACAGCTCAGTTTGTTTTGCAATTTATTACCCACAAGAAATACACACAAAATGCCCTTTGATTTAGGCATCGTGACCACCCAGGTCAAAGAAGGAGGTGACAGAGTGGTTCAAAGAAACAAACACAGGACTCTCACACCGAGGACCAGTATTCCAGTCTCAGGACGTCAAATACTGACGTTTTGTCACAGCCGTTGGCATCATGCCCGTCGAAAAAGGTCACATGACGAGTTAGAAACGGGGAAAGTCAGAGGAGGTCGGGGGTGGTTGTATGGACTTCCACCCGAGAGACCGGAGTTCGACTTCATGATCAAGCGAAACTCAACGTGAATTTCTTTTCAGTTAACCAAACCATAATATTTATGACCTCAACCAAGTATTTTTTTTTACCCTAACCAAACGACGACCATGTCAGATTTCGGTGATTTTGGTGCCTAAATGTAAGGGACACGGCACCTTGTGCGTCCATATGAGACGAGAACAGCTTTGATAAAATGTCAGTAATTGGCGCTCTGGAAACATGAGGACGTACGGCACACTAGCTGGCTTGGACAAAACTGCAGTATTTGACTTATTTGCACTGCTAATGTTGAGCAGATCAGTACCTGCACGGTGTGCAGTCCACACATATTCCAGGCTTTTATGTTTATTTGACTCTATACAAATATATTGTTTGTTTTGTCAGTATATAAGCAAATGTGTCACATTGTTATATGACCCAGTAAAAATCAAACTGTTCTCCTGTTGGTGTCTGTGTTGCTGTAGAAGTTGTAATATATTTTTACTGTGAAACACAAAACCATCTTACAAACACACATCTCCTGTGTTAACAAAAACACAGGCACACAAGAAGTCTCAGAGATGAGCTAAGCTGTTACATACTGCATTTCTCCGCTCGTGATCTTATCACAAATTGTTGTACTAATATCCCCCTGGCACGGGTGGCATTTTAATTCCCTTCTCCAACCTGCTGAAAACCGAGGATTAAGCCTGTATGGATCATGTGTGCATGTATATGCCCACATTTTTGCGTGTCAGTGTATGTATGTATGTATGTGTGTGTGTGTGTGTGTGTGTGTGTGTGTGTGTGTGTGTGTGTGTGTGTGTGTGTGTGTGTGTGTGTGTGTGTGTGTGTGCTGGCTTGCGTGTGTTGTAGCGCACATGTGAGCAGTGATAGGAATCTCACTGCTTTCAACGGCCCAAAGGCCAAAAAGCAGCGCCGAACAAAGAAAATCCCAGAGGCCGACTCAGCAGCGTTACCGAGCTCTCTGTCTCTTTTAATCTACACTCCTTTTTCTCAGCTTGGGGATCAAACCAGCAGATGATGGATGGCTGTTGTGTCACAAGGTGCTTTTTTCTTTCTTTCACTCCGTCATTCTCTCTTTTTGTTCCAACTTTTAAATAAAACAAGGTTAAAGAACGGGTTTTGGGGGACAATTGCAAAGAGTTTGAATTGAATTGCCTGGCGGTCTCCCAACTTCTCCTTTCATCAACAAGTTTCTTTTCGCTTCTCTTTTCCAATTTTCTCCCTCTGTCTTTCTATATATACATAGCTGTCTGTCCATCTCAGTCCATCAGGCAGTTATCAAGGGGATTTTGAACATTGCCTTCTCTGTGATAACCAGGCTTCTGCTTGAGCTGATAGCCTGCTAGACCCTCATCAGACTGCCATCCAAGGCCCGGAGGAGGAGGAGGAGGAGGAGGAGGAGGAGGAGGAGGAAGAGGAGGGCAGAGGCTGACTTGATTAGCCTTCGTTTTCCTGGGAGTGCATGTTTTCTCTTTAACTCAAAGGCGAGAGGCCGAGTGGCTGGAGAAAGCGGTTTGCTTTGTAGATTAGCATGTTTGCTGTGTGTGGATTTGGTTGCTGTGCATGTGTGTGTTCAGTGAGGTCAAAGGTCAGCATATCAGGTGGGACCAGCAGTCGTGGCCAGTGGATCTGGATAAGAAGCAGCTGAGTGGTCAAGTCGATGACCTCCCCTTGCCTTCGTTTGGGAACAGGCCACCCGCCGGCACCCTTTGGCCCGGAGGTGGGATTAGTCTGCTGGGGCTGATAAAGCTCCACGGCGTCCCAACAACCCAACAATCAGAAAGGATTATGCTTCTGGAGAGAGATGGTCTCCCGCACAAAGCAGGTGGGGAGAGATGCAAAGGCTGCTTACTGAAAGGCTCCTCTCCTTATTGCTTTGGTGTCTGCAACCTTCAGTGCAAACATACCAATTTAGGTTTGCTGCAGTCGTCACTGTCAAACAGCAGATTTAGTTTTCCCAGAAATGCAGGTGCAGCAGCCATTGACTGGTCACAGCCTGCACTTAGTCTGGCTTCGGTGCAGAAGTGGTCTTCCACATGTGGTCCTCCTGACCTTTAGACAGATGTTCAGGCAGGGTTATGACATTTAAAAACAGCCATGCTTCATGAGGTGTCGAATAGTGAGTTCATAAACGGAGGAAATCTCTTCCATCTCACATCTCATCTGAAATCCTTTTTATCATCCCTCCACGTCCCGCGGCACCAAACTCCCAGCTTGGACTCTCAGTTGTTAAAGCAAACAACGAAGTCTACAGCCAATCCAGGGGGTCTGTGAGCCAGTGGTGTTGTGAAATAGTTGATCATAAACAGAGGACAGGTTTGAATTTTGACCTGGTGATGACACTAAATGAAATATCAGGGCAGCTCCAAAGTTAAACAAAAAACAAAAAAAAATCATTATAGACAATAATAGATTTTGCAGCAATCCATCAAACAATGTTGACCTTTCTTGGCATCAGAGAAACACTCTGTGGATCATCAAATTCAGCAGGATATATTTTTTAGGAAACTGAATCAATGTCTGAATCAAATTTCTTGAAGATCCATCCCACAGTTGTCCACACATTTCACTCTGAACCCAAACTGTCGAGCTGCTGCTGGCTCAAGAAGAATTGCTGTGACAATACATGTAGGAGATGTAGAGATATTTTACTGAGAAAATGAAAACTTTAACTTGCCAGTAGTACTACACAAAAAGTGGTGGTGAACCCCTGGAGACCATGAACGCCTGCACGAACCTCCACAGTAACCTATCCAAAGGTTTTTGAGATATTTTGGTCTGGACCAAAGTGGTGGACTGGCCATCCAACCATGAGCCGTGCTACTAGTATGGGTAAAGATGTCCAGAGAAGACACTGAGAAAATACTGGAGCTATAAGTACCAAAAAGCCTTTGGGGGCCACTTTCTAGACTCCTTTTTTTTGTTTTTATTTGCCCTTGCAAAGTAAAGCAGGAGTCTGCTTTGCTTTCCTCACCGAAGACTCCTATATAGACATCTGTTAGGTATATATTTTTTTTATTGTTTTCAAGCATCCTCAAATAAATGCTCTCAGATCTGCTGCCAATTACTTGTAAAGTTGTCGAATCAATCTTCACTCACTCTTCCCTTCCCTTCATCTCCCTTTTCTCTCGCGCTTTGTTGCGCCGACTCAGAGCTCGGTTTTCCCGTGTTCGTTTTGTTCTCTGATTCTCATTCGCCTCCCGTTCATTTTCATTACTCAGGGGGAGCGGGGGGGAAAAAAAAAGTTGCCTTTGGGCAGGGTTGCAACTCAGAGAGGGGTGTTTCTCCCGTAAGTGCTTTTTCATGTTGTCGGGTGTCTGCGATAGTTTCTGCCTGCTGAACCAAAGGTGCGTTTGACGGCTACACAGACAGCATTTGACTGTGAACCGAGAGATTTCAAACACAGCTAAATTAAGACACACTCTGTCATGCTGCCAGAGTTTGCTCCTGTTTTGTTCCGACATAAGCATTTTTTGGGGGGGCTCTTCACAGGTATTGCAGCGCATGGGTTGTCCATCAAAAGCCCTCCGAAGTAATACCTCGCAGACTAGACACAAGGTCAACTCTATGCTGGAAGCCTCTCGATCAATATGCTCAGACGTTTGAGAGGCTTCTTTTTTTTTTTTTTTCCCACTGAAGCTTTCAGCTCTTGTTGTTTTCTTCCCTCCAGCTTTTCTTTTTTTTTTTCTCCCCGTCAGATATTTCCCCTTATGTCAGAACAGCGCTCACTTTTCCTCTTCACTGAAACGAAAATGCCGACCGATCACTTGGAAAGTTAAGAAAAGAAAACTCTCAACTCCGAGTTGGTCGGAGCAGCTGCAGGATTAACGCTGAAGTGTTTGGATTATGGATTATAATATTGTTTGGTTCTAAGGATGCACTTAAGAATGACAACACAAAGGGCAGAGTAATAATGTCAGTGTGAAGGGCTGGGCTCCATTGTGAGGGGCTTAGAGGACGGCCGGGAGGGGTTTTATCTTTCGGATCAGGAAATTGAATTATGAAACAAAGTGACCCAATGAAAAGGTTTGCAGTGACAGTATGGAGCTGCTGGGGTTAAGCCTGTTTGAATGGCTGCCACTTCACCTAAAGGTTTCTTAATTAGATTGGTTGGGGCTTGGAGCATTTTGTTGTGTGTGTGATCTCTTGACTCGACCATCGTTTTAGCCTCCTGCGTGAGGCTCTACATGCGAGGCTTTCACGAAGGTCGGCTTTATTGAGATATAACGGCTGAGACAAATCTGAAGATGATCTTCTTCAATTTCATAAACAATGTGTGTAAATAAATGGTATTTATTTATTCATACACATATAAATATACACACGACAGTGATGGATGACTCTGGATGTCTCAGATTTGTTCATCTGCCAACAACAACTGCAGGTTGGAGATATAATAAGGACAACACTGCTTTTTATTTATTTTTTTTTTTTTTTGCACTGAATGCAAAAGAGTTGCAGAATAGTCCAACAAGATGTAATTTGTAAAATACCAGACACATTACCAATATTTTTGTTGTGGATCCAAAGCGTCACATTATTTGGTGTGTAACTTCAACAATGATCCAAATATTGGACGTTGGTTTTTCCACCATATGTGTTGTAATTCTACCCATAAAAAGGATCAAGAGCTGGACGGACCACCTGGACCATGTCTTGGTCTGTCTCCCTGAGAAACCGAGGTAAAGAGAGACGCTTTACTGACAGAGGTGTTGGGTTGTGTTGATTTTGTTAAAGCGAAAGGCAACAGTCCAGCTGAATCACGGCCACTACCTGAACTTTCAACACGACTTAGCTTACTTTGGTGAGCCAAGTCCAGCAGTCAGCCAGGTTTCCCTGCACTCTCCAAATCTCCGTCGCGGCCTTTCTGTCAATTTTGTTTGCGGTTCCAGCAACGTTCATCACTTTTCTTTGTCTTTCTTTCCCCGATCTGTTACTTTCTGTTACTTTCAGCATCAGACTTTTGTTTTGGTTTTAGCTCGGACAATCATCACTGGAATATCTCGACACCATTGAAATTTGTTCCAGAAGTTCATAGATGATGAATCTTACTGACTTTGATGATTTTTTTCTTTTAGCACCACCGCAAAGTTGACCTTTGTGGTTGTGAGAGAAAAATCTTCACTAACTGTCGTACAGTATGAACTGGTATTACATTTGTTCCAGATTTTAAAAGGTTCCTTGAGGATAACCTTTAATGTCTTTCAGTGAAATAGCTTGACATCTCCATGAGTATCCATGTGTGTGAATGCATGCTTTCTCCGTGCATTATTTTAGTTTATTTCATCAAATACAAGGCCAAGTTGTCAAAATCCTAAAGGAAAAACATGCTCTCGGCTTGGGGCAAATTTATCAATCTCAGCCCCACTAATCTTCTTCCCTGTTCCCCTTTGCGCTTGCCAACAATCTACGAACGAGGCATACTTTCCCTTTGAGGCTGATAACCATCTCCTACCGCAAAAAAAAAACTTCTGAGCTTTAACGTATGCACACTTTGTGCTGGTGATGTCTCAGGAAATGTGTAAAAACGCTGTTTGGCTCAGCGTTTAGATGAGCTCAATTTCTAAAACTGGCCTCCTCCCTCCCCCTCCCCCCGCAGGCCCTTCAGCCCTTATCAAAGACTCAGGACAATCAGTGGTTTATCGCTGCTGGAAATGAGAGCAGGAAGCAGATGTTTTTCTGATTAAACACACACACACACACACACACACACACACACACACACACACACACACACACACACACACACACACACACACACACACACACGTGCACGCTGAGCCAAGTGATTTGGTGCTCGCTGCCGCCTCAAGGCCCGAGAGGAGTCGAGGGGCCAAGTCTTAAGGTCCAGAGTCGTGATATCTGCTGAACATGTGCTGCGGAAAGACAAACTGCCAACAGATTGGCCCTTTTTTTTTTTAATCACCGAGTGTGTCTGTGTGTTTAAGTGAAAAATAGAAAGTGAAAAAAAATGGAGTGAGGACACCGCTTGATGTGCTACCTCCTACTGTTATGTAACCGCTCCATTTTATGCAATCATATAATGCATGACAGCCAGGTGATCATCTGTCCTCTGCAGCCATAATAACAAGAGCCAACAGCCTTCGCACAATGCAATGAGGCGAGTGTGTGTGTATTTGAGTGTGTGTGTGTGTGTGTGTGTGTGTGTATTTGAGTGTGTGTGTGTGTGTGTGTGTGTGTGTGTGTGTGTGTGTGTGTGTGTGTGTGTGTGTGTGTGTGTGTGTGTGTGTGTGTGTGTGTGTGTGTGAGAATGAGAGGCACGGAGATCATCATATAGTTTCTACTTTAATAAGAATGCACTTTGGCACCCCTTTATTTTCTTCACTTTAGGCTATTATTTTACAAACTAGATATAAAAGGACATAAATAAATGACATAAGTTACATGTACCTAGAGCTCCTTGACCAAAAAAAAAGGCAAAAATAAAATAAAATAAAATCATGATCATGTCCAAAAAAAAAAAAAAGTACAAAAAAAGATTGCGAGAATGTTAGATCTACATGGCTAGATCGTATGGCAGCGGAAGGCATACAATGACAAACATTAACTCTTGCGTTTTTGTTAATTTTTTTTGTCTTTTTTGTTTTTTCAAATCATCCGACATTTAAGTAAAAGGAAAAAAGTATTGTACAGTACATTCTGGTTTCCTTCTCCTTCCCAACATGTCTTGCATATTTCCAAGCAGGTCCTTTTTCGATAGATAAACCTCCCATAAAAAAACAAAAAACTTAAAAAAAAAAAACTGTATTGCCAAAAAAGGAAAGAGCAGTCGAGCTGTATTAAGGACGGAGGTGTTTTTGTATTATATGAAGCGTCACTTACGAGTTCAAAAACATTCACATAAGTACAGTTTAAAGAGATAAAAGGAACAAAAGGAATATAGTCCATTGGGTTAAACCTGTAGCTGTATGACGTGGTCTGGAAAAAATAAAAAATAACCCTCAGTTTTCCCTTCTTAGACACGTCTTTTTCCTCACTTCTCTGATCCTTTGTTGTGTGCAGGTGCGTCATTTTAAACTGCTCCCACCTCCACGTCGAGACAAGACGGTTCCTCCTTTCGGAGAGTCCAAACTCCGGTCTGCGCTCCACGTGTTCGTATGCACAGACGACTTTTAGTCACACTTAGCGGTGTCCCACGTTTGCAAGCCGCCGTTACTGCCGCAGCAGAAATGAGTCTCGTTCCAGAAAGCCGTTTAATAAATGCCTTTGCTGATTAGTTTGCACGACGTGAGCAATGCACCGTACATTGTTTTTTTTGTTGTTGTTTTTTTAGACGACGCAAAAGAAAAAAAAAAGAAAAGAAAAAAAGAAAAGCCCGGGTTTTTGCTTCTTTTTTTTTTATATCAAAAACTATACAACTCTCCTCTTCCACAGTGGCATGAAAACAGACACAATTACTGATAGTACTTCAAAGACGTTGTCACTCAGAGCTGGACACAGACACACATGCGCACGCACGCACACACACACACACACACACACACACACACACACACACACACACACACACACACACACACACACACACACACGTGCAGACTTATCATTGCATTCACACATTCAAATAAAACCCTTTTTACTTTACATGCAAACAGAACAAAGCAATAAAAAATAAAAATAAAAAACTAAGAAAAAAAAAATAATGAAACTTTCAACAACAACAAAAATACATTATCCGCTGGAGCAGGGCTTCTCGATTATATTACATTCTTCTTATTGTCTCTTTTTATGCTGTTGAATCATTCATAGTAAATTCCAGCACGCTGCCGGACGGCCGCGAGCTCGGGGTGGCGACTCCGTCACGCGTCGCCACGGTGGACGTCCCAGACGCTCGGGGATGGATTTGTCGTCTCGGTGTCGGAGGAGAACCCCAAAAGGAGAGGAGGAGGAAGCAGGAGGAGGAAGACAAAGAGGAAGAGCGGGAAGAATTCTGGTCATGGCGGCGAGCGAGGCCGGGATCCTGTTTATGATGGACGACAGCAGCTGGGGAGAAAAAGGAGGGGAGGGGAGAGGAGGAGAGAGGAGGGGGGAGGAGGGAGGAATCAGTCATGGTGGGTTTTGAATACAAACAGTTTCTGCTTGGCATCCAGTTCAGACCAACAACGCTGCTCTCCAGCTCCGGCGCCACGGAACATTCGACTCATCTGCTAAACAAAATCGAGCGCCAACGCCGGAGCATCCAGAGCCGGAGCATCCAGAGCCGGCCCACGGGGGGAAAATATGGATTTCGGGGGCAAGACTGTACTAACATTTGTGTGACACATGCCGTTCTGTGTAAATAATACAGAAAACGCACCCCTGACTTATTGGCACGCGGCAAAAGCACACCGATAGACATTTAATGAGTGCGTGGATTAGATGAACGCTCAATGTTTACCCGCTGCGATGGCACCAGTGTTTATTTGCCAACTGAAATAAATCCTTTTAAAGTCGTCAACATTCCTCGGGAAGGAATATTGATTAATTACAGCCAGTTAACTGTAAATATTTAGCATACTTTTTGTTTCATGTCCAAAAACTAAAAAAAATATATTCTGTAGTCCGTGTCTTTATTTTGCTTTAAAAAAAACAAAAAAACAGACCTCAGTTTTTAATATTTAGTGTACTCACACTGATGTAAACATAATGGAGAAATGATTAGAAGCCCCTTTAAAGCAGATTAAAATACAAGTCACCCACTTACTAAAAATAATTAGCCAGCTAATCAACAGAAAATTTATCAACTAGAAATCTGTTTTAAATATCACGTTTTCTGGTTTCAGCTTCTCAAATGTGACGACTTTAGGGTTTTATTGGCATATATAAAAGAAAAAGGTATATTTTGGGGTGTTGGTCAAACAGGATGTTTTCACAGTTTTACAGACGAGAACTGAGAAATTGAATGGCAGATCAATCATGAGAATAATCATAAACTGCAGCTCTTTGAAACGGCACCAGAAACTAGACGCTCTAAAACGACCATAACATGTAATCAAGTCCTCTAAAACGCTTGTAACCACATTTTACAGCCCTCAAAGAGATGCATTTTATTACTAGTTCTATCTAGTTTTACAGGACCTAATTAACAGGCAACTAAGTGTGTCAAATAAATCAATAGTGTTGCATAAATGAAACTTGGCGTTGAACTTGCGGAGTAAGCTTTATTATCTCTTAATACTCATCTCTTAATAGACTTAATTTATGTGCATAAATTATGATCTTCAACTGAGAAATATGGGGCCGAAGGTTATCGAGCAAGATAGAATAATACGTCGTATCTGATGTACCAAAATGAACCGAGAGCCTTCATGAAGACCTTCCTGCTCAGAACAAAGTCCCAACCGGGAGAACCTCCTCTCGGTTCCTGGACGGCCGGACGCCGCTCGGCTGACTGCGAGTCGGCCGCTGATTAATACTTCTCATTAACAAGCCAGAATGCATCAGGCCTTCAGACTGATCACAGACCAGTGCCTATTGATCTGCTGTGGCTGCATGAGGTGGCGCAACCTGCTTGTTAATTAACACAGTTTCTGTAGCCGAGGGGCCGGTGGAGGGGGCGGGGGAGGGGGGAGGATGGGGGGGGGGGGTCTGTAGCCAGACATACTTGAATATTAGAAGCACACTGTGATTATAAAAGGTTTAATACCATTTCTGGAGTTGTTTTGTGTAATAGAGTTGTCTCTGTGCCGTGCTTCGGTAACACAACGATAACAAAAGATTATTGATCCTCACCTTGATGCCGGCTTGAGAAATCCTCCTCGTATTTTCTTGGGTTATTTTTTCGGCGACGATGCTGATGATTGTGACTCATTCTGCATCCGCCCCCTTTGTCCGATTAAATCTTGCCAATAAATTCCTTCATCTCGCGTTCCTGTGTTTATAAAGCCAATTCAAACAGGCGTCCATCAACAGTGGTGAGGAAGAGCTGGTTGGTCCTGCAGCAGTGTGCGTGTGCGTGTGTGTGTGTGTGTGTGTGGGGGGGGGGGTAGCTCTGATTCAGCTGAGGAGATGAATGGAAGAATCCAAACAGTGTGTTTATCGAAGGTGTAGGAGGGCATTATTTGGGAAGACAGGGGAGTGGGAAGGCTCCTCGGGAAGATCAAAGACATTCTCAGCAACATCCTGAGGGCAACATAATACAGCGTTGTGGGAGAAAAACAAGGCCAGAGGAGAGCTACTAACACAAAAAGCTCCTTAAAATAAGCCCTCCCCGCACCATCGTCTCCCCGCAGAATCCAACCCTCAACCTCTCAGAGATTCACTGTTTATATCTGACGGTGAGGATCCTCCATTTTGTCTGGGAGATATCAAACAGATCCAGCTGAGAGAGAACAATGGTGGCCGGGGCGGCCCGCGAGTCCCAAAGAAACAATTCATGTACAATAAACAGAGTCAGAAAAATCAACAAAAAAAAAATCTGCTCCGGCGATTATTCCAGAAAGAAAGTTCCAGAAAAAAACACTCTGCCCGAAAGGAGGAAGAAAGGTACGTTTCCCCCTCCCTCGCTTTTCCTTCCCGACCATTAAAGGCACTCCAGATTGGCCTCTCGGAAGCACTTTTCCAGCCGTCCCTCCGTCTATCCATAAATGCTGCAAACAGAAGCGTCCCATTCTTCAAAACAACAGAAAGAGCAAGGTAAAGGTCGGATTTGTGAAAAAAAGTGCCACTTTCACCACTTTTTTTCTTCTTCATCAACGTCTTCTTTTCTTTTAGATCCAATTTAAAGTGCATGGATGAGGTAAACTATCTCTTCATAGTTTATTTGTCTCTTTTTTTTCTATATTTAATCTTTTATGTTATTTATTTCTTTTTTTTTTAAGAAGAAACAAAGTCGTTTTGCTTCCTTTTTCTTTGTTTCAATCTCTCAGACGGGAACCATTCTGCCTTGCATCTGTTGCATTTGGGACAGCATTCCCTGGACACTGGTCAGGATCTTGTTCTGATGTGCTGCCGAGGAGATGCCTATGCGTGCCATGTCCCTGAAAAAGGATGGAGAGAGAGAGAGAGAGAGGACTTTTAGGACCGAGGACAACAATAACAAACACACAGAGTCCTGATCCACATGATGACTTTCACAGCCTTCCAGTGGAAACTTGTTCTGACAGTTTCACTGCTGCACGAGGAATTAAGAGCTGCCAGTACAGACATCCTCATCCTGTAATATCAACAGGAGAAATATGGAGACAACACAGAGAAGTGACAAACAGATGCGCTGGAATAGATATTATTGGGTTAACTTTTAACTGTAATATGTTACAGATTACTTGATTACTTTTCTAAGAAACGTGTCAAACTGGGCGATAAAGCTGAGAAGTCCTAAAAACTAAATGTGTAAACCTCCCAACAGAACTTGCCGCTGATTGCTGTCAAACTTTCATTAAAAGTTTCTTTATTAAATTAAGATTAAAATGTTTAGATTTTAAACCACCAAATAAAATCACAAAGTCTGTAGATCACAACTGACTTCATTGAAGGACAAATGTTCCCAGAAGCTCAAACCAGGTCTACATTCAGGTGGACTCATGCTGAGTGATGATGAACTATCAGCAGGGCCGAGTGCTGCTCACAGGTTTTTACACCGGTTCCTGAATGACTCTTTTAAATATCTCTTCATCTCATCTTCATGTACAACCGCCTTAGAGCATTGCCGTTGATTTGATTGGCAGACGAGAGGCGGGGCAAATTCAAACTAGATAACCAATCACAAACAAGAATCAGAATCTGAGCACATGCTGCAAAATGGAGGAAAAGATGCAAAGGAACAGAATTAATTTGATATTCTACATATGAGCTTTTTTACTGAAAAGAATATATTTGGACGTGACCCTTTTGTAATCTCTAACATTTTGAATTTTTTTTTTTACGTATTTTTCTCAATTAACTGTAACTGATTACATATATATAGAAAATGTAATTCAACTACATGTAACAAGTTACTTTCCAACACTAAGTAGATGTGTCTCCAGTGTTGATGCTAAGCTAACGACGGCTGTAGCTTTAAATTTAGATATGACAGCGCTATCGATCCTGTCATCTAACGCTCACTAAGAAAGTTTAACTTTTTTTTTTTTAAGAAAAGTTTTCTTTCTCTTTAATAAAATATATACATATTTTTTTTAAAGATTTGATTTCATGACAACTTCTAAACAAGTCGTACTCATAAATCTAAAAGATAAAAATGTCCATATACATATAAGAACATACATTTACTTTTCAGCAGGATACTGCTGGTTTTATTAAGTTAAATAAGTAAACCATTGAGCGTTAAATTAGCCATTCTCTTAAAACTAAGTCATCTAGTTTTTTCCGTCTCGTACTAACACTTGACACTTGTTTTACTTTAGTGTCAAGTGACACAACAGTAAAATCAAAATAAAAACTCGTTGCACTGCTACTTCTGTCCTCTTCATCTCTCCACCCTCTTCATCGCTCCACCCTCTTCATCGCTCCACCCTCCTCTCCTGCTACTCACTCCTGCGTCATGTGGACCACCGCCTCCGGAGTCGTGTAGCCGGCAGCGGTGAAGTTGTCGCTGTATCTCTCCATGCCGATGGCCTGCAGCCAGTCCTCCACGGTGCCCAAGGCCGAGGCCGGCTCGGGGCTGCCGGGCTCCAGCAGGGTGGTCTTGGGCCTGTCGGGTGGTTGCAGGAGAGAGAAGTTCAGCTTTCGGTCTGCAGCGCTTCAGAACTGAAACCACGACGATGAAAGTTACGTTCTGTTTAAGAGCTTTTTTTTCGCTTGTAATGCGATGATCTGCGCTTTGGAAGGATTCGTGAGAAATGCAGCGACGGCGGCGTTACGGGAATTCATTTCCTTTCCCGAGTCTGCGGCTGCACCGTGGGCTCATAAAGGCGTAACAGTTACACCTTTAGCGATGACACGGAGCTGCCCGCAGGCTGTAAAAACGCACCACGCCACATTTCTCTCCGGCGTTTTCCCCCTTGATTGAATCAGCACATCTGTCTGGTTCACCCCTGTTTTGTGTGTCCCCGTTTCTTAGGGTCCTACCAGAAACTCAGCCAAGTCCAACACAGTTCCTCCTCGGTGTGACCGATACAGTTAGTTAATCCTTATTGTACAGAAAACACACAACCCGAGCCCCTCTTCACATTCAGATAGTTATGTAACTATTTCTTTTTCCCCTTTCTGTTGCTGCAGCGCCGTCGGCCATGAAACCTTCACACGGGGCCGGTGAGTCGGCGGCGGTCTGGTCCCGGTCTGGTCCCGGTCTGGTCCCGGTCTCGCCCCGGTCCAGTCCCGCTCCGCTGACTCTCCCACACTCTCTTTATCGCTCTCTCCTATTTTTTTTCCTTTTTTTTTTTGTAAAAAAACGATGTCGGGTTGAACTGTGAGAGCAGGATGTCTGACTCTTTAATAAGTCATCTGTACTCAGTAGGTGGAAGAGATTATGCACAGGGATCCCTTTTTACACGCGCGCGCACACACACACACACACACACACACACACACACACACACACACACACACACACACACACACACACACCGACTTTCTGCTTCCCTCTTGTAACTGTAAAAGCTGCATTTATAGGATTCAGCTCTAATTACTCCACAAGGACTCCCCTCTCGCGCTCTTGCTGTGTCCCATTAGGTGCGTTTGTGTGAACGTGCGACCCGCTCGCGTGAGCTCACACACTCGTTAAAGTCAAACAGACTCCCGCTGGCCTGCGTCGAGTCTGTAAACACACGTAGGTCATTCTGAACACATTCAGCCGCCGCGGAGTAATGGTGTCGGAGATGTAGGGTCATGTTTGTTTTTAACTCGGCGTTACGTCGTAACTCTGCCGGCTACATTCCTGAGCGCGCAGCACCATTACAGCTAGTTTGCACAGAAATTCGTTACGCAGGCGATTTTGGGCTGAAAAGAGCCACAAGTTGCTGCTGGATGGCGCTGAACGGGGAAAGGACATGCCGGAGAGAGCGGGAGAGAGAGCGCGCGTGTTGGTGTGACAGATCAAATACGACGCGCATAAAGCATTTTGCATCTTTGCAGGTCGTCTGCGTGAACTATCAACAACAAATACCAACAACAACAGTTACCAATTTGCTTTTTAACGTGGACTCTTCGGTGTGGTATGTAAACACGTCGGGCTGAAATCACACTGACACAAAGATGAACTCGGATAAGAGTCATTTCACATCATAAACCCAGCAGAAAAGAAAAAAGGAAAATCTAATTTCTGATAATTCTTCAGAATAGATAGATAAGCAAAAAAGGGTGCTTTTTTGCTTATCTATCTTTCCTGCTAATCTTGTAGCAATATCTACCTCCAACCTCTTATCTCCCGGAGCCAAAGTGATCTTTTCCTTTAATTTCTCTTATCTTCAGAGGCATGAGACATAAAATGATGATTATTATATCATTATTATGAGATTGGAGGTTTTGAAGTGAGTATTATCTTTTTTCCCGTTCTGTAATAATCTTAAAGAATAAGATTTGCTAGTCAGATGCCCACATATGCTCAGATGGACTGAAGTGATTATTGTTACGAGATTAAAATATCCCCTGAAAACTCCATCGACTCTTGATGTTTTTAATCCTACACTGAAGACTGAAAATAAATAACATGTCCTCCACTTTTTGACCTCTGCATTTGAACTACAGCCCCCACCCTCACATCTATTGAGTGCCCGTCTGTGGTTCTGGTCCGCTCACCTGACGGTGGTCTCCCCGCCGGTCCTCTTCAGGGTGTTGGGGTTGCGGATCAGCTTGTCCAGCATGTTGACGATCTGTCCAAACTTTGGCCGGTCGGCCCGTTCTCTCTGCCAGCAGTCCAGCATGAGTTGGTGGAGCGCCACGGGGCAGTCCATGGGCGGGGGCAGCCGGTAGCCCTCGTCGATGGCCTTGATCACCTTGATAAAAGATCAGAGCTGCTGTAAGTCACTTCGTCTCTGAGTTCCAGTTGAACTGGAATAAAAACTGGAGGCAGTTTGATTACAACGTCGCTGTTTCCCCTCATTTCATACGCGTACGTTTTTAATGACCTCACTTTAAGCACCTACGCAAGACATTTGTTCCTGCCCGAATTAAACTGTTGATCATTATTAGTAGAACTACAGACATGAATTCAGCGTGGAATGAGGAAAGCGATTACAATGCTGCCGTTTCACCACCTCTGCAGGACTCAATTCTATAATCCAGTTAAAATGATGAAGTATTTCCTAAAACTGTTTGACGGCACGCAGCTCTGATACCACACGCTAATTCAAGCGGTTGGATTATTCATGACGGTCTGCTTATAATGACATTTCCTCAGACTTACATCCTGGTTGCTCATGTCCCAGTACGGCCGCTCGCCGTATGACATCACCTCCCACATGACGATGCCGTAGCTCCACACGTCGCTGGCCGAGGTGAACTTCCTGTAAGCGATGGCCTCCGGGGCCGTCCAGCGGATGGGGATCTTCCCTCCCTGTAATTGAAAGTTGGGCTGATTAATGGAAGCTGACAAGTGAGGTGACAGCCAGACAGACCACTGACTCAGTCGGACACAACACACACACACACACACACACACACACACACACACACACACACACACACACACACACACACACACACACACACACACACACACACACACACACACACACACACACTCACCCTGGTGGTGTACGCAGCCTCGGGGTCGTCCTCCAGCACTCGGGACATGCCGAAGTCGGACACCTTGCACACCAGGTTGCTGTTGACCAGGATGTTGCGAGCCGCCAGGTCGCGGTGGACGTAGCTCATGTCCGACAGGTACTTCATGCCCGACGCGATGCCGCGCAGGATGCCGACCAGCTGGATGACTGTGAAGCGACCGTCGTTCTTCTGCAGATGAAGAAACAGGAAAAGGTTTAAATAGTTTTTCCTGCAATCGGACTGTCGGCTTAAACATTTTAGAAAGTGTTAGATAATCTTTTTTCAGTTCAAACTACGTTTCACAGATATATACGGACACGTGTTAATGAATACCTACGCACAATAATATAACACATTTATACGTACACTAAAGTTTGAGACAGAAATATAAAATCCTCTTTCATAAACAGTTCAATACTTGATAACACAGAATGACATGTTTGAGTACATACATGAACAATGTGTGCTCATAAGCATGTATGTGTTCATAGATATACATTAAATTATATTTTATTAATTAAAAATAACTTTTTTGAATTTCTAAAAAAAAAAAAATCCATACAAATATAGACTACATGGATTGTAGTGTCTATGTAGTTGTATGAGGAAACTTTGAAGCCCATTTCACTTATTGAATGTTAATTAGCATTAATTAAAGTTCGTTAACCTGTAAAAAGCCTTCACAGCCACGGTTATAGTTATTTTTAAATGTGCTAAACACTCATGACTGCAGATCATCACATATAAGATTAACACCATGTGGCAGCATGTTATGAAGCATTCATTGCAACTACATTATAGACCCACCGTTACCATAAATGGAGACTACAAAAACATGCTGACAACGAGCGTCGTGCAACAAGTTGTTTGTTCCGGAAAACACAAAGACAGCACACCTGCATGTTCCTTTTTAAACTTCTCTTACATATGTAACACTTTGTACTGCATATTAGCTGTTTAAAGGTGCCGAGCGTCACTAAAACCTGAAGTGTAGTGAACCTGAGAAACACCGAGGTGAAACCTGCAGCTGCCTCCTTGTCAGAAAAAACAGTGAGTTGATGGAGGAGAGGATAAAGATTAGGGCCGATGTTTGGGAGGCGACGCTTGTAATTTGGGCCGGATGACATTACAGGAGATAAGATGGGATTCGGTGCACAAACATGCATAAATACACACACACACACACACACACACACACACACACGTGCAGGAACGCATGACTGACCCTCAGGAATGCATCCAGCGATCCGTTCTCCATGTACTCGGTGATAATCATCACTGGTTTACCTGAGAGAGAGAGAGAGAGAGAGAGAGAGAGAGAGAGAGAGAGAGAGAGAGAGAGAGAGAGTGAAAGGCAGATGATTATGGAGGTAAACGATGCACATCACAGCTCGACACAGCAGGGGGGAGGGTCCTCAAGGGAATCTGTGTGTGTGTGTGTGAGGCCATCCATCTCTGTCCCGTAGTGATTTAATTAGCTCGGTGTTACGGTTGCCCTGACGTCCCTCTTCTCTTCCCTGCACATGCAAAGGCATCTCCACAGAAACAAAACACCAGCGCACACACACACACACACACACACACACACACACACACACACACACACACACACACACACACACACACACACACACACACACACACACACATACCATCTTGTGTTTATGCAAATATGAAGTGAAGTTGGACGCATTATCCAAAGTCCCATCGCAGTCACCCACCCAGCGTCCCTCTGACTCGCTATTTATGTCACTCACTGTCCCTTTGCCCTCTTTCTCCTCTGCCAACTTTCGACGCATCTGTCATTCTCCTGCCAGCTCCCCTCTGTTGCTTCTCTTCCCCCCTCTCTCCCTCGCTCATATCCCCCCTCCTCCCGATCCCTGCCACTCCTCCCTGGCCTCTCTCACCCCGTCCCTCTGCCTTCCCCTCTCCCGTCTCTCTTGGGGGAGCGTCTGTGTCTTTATCTGAGGCGGGACAGGCGGTGGGGAGGGTGGACATTCCCTGGTGGGTCTCTGTCTGTCTTTGTCTCTGAGGATGAGGGGGGGATAGCAGGCGTGAGGAGAGACGGAGGAGAAAAAAAGAAGGAAAGGAAAGGAAAGGAAAGGAAAGGAAAGGAAAGGAAAGGAAAGGAAAGGAAAGGAAAGGAAAGGAAAGGAAAGGAAAGGAAAGGAAAGGCGGCGGGCTTGTTTTTGTCCCAAAACGGCAGCAAGCTGGTGCCTAACCAGCCATGGCAGCAACACATGCCGAAAAAGTGCTGCCGCAAATTCCTCCTAGGACGCCGTTGTTCTTTGTGTTCCGTTTGGAGTGGCACAGTTAAGGTGGACTTAAAAGCTTACTGCTTCGAAACAGAAGTGCTGACTTAAACCTGCTGCCTGGAGGGGAGCTGGTGTGAAATCTCTCGTGTGCTCCAGCAGAGCTCCTGAAGCGCCGCAGAGCCAGCTGAGGTCTGGAAGGTGAAGTTCCTCCACTCCGCAGCGGGCCGCTCGCCGTGCCAAGAGGCCGTCAGTCACCGCCTTACCCGCCGCGTGATTGGCACGCCATTAATTACAGGGCGCTGCGGCAATGCCCCGAAAAGAGGAAGTGGAGCTAAAGTTGGGGGAGAGCGGAGGCCCTCTTTGTCAGCCATCTTTGTTCCCTTTGTTGTGCCCCTCGGCCCCGGGGCAGCCGGTGATTGACAGCTCTGCAATCAAGTCTGAGGAGCGTCTGACCTGCGACCTTAAACTCTCGCCTTCCCAGCCCCGCCCTCTTCCTTCCAGCCCATTTGCATGCTAATTCCTTGTTTACTGAATACGCCCTGCCGCCTTTGGCAATGAACTCCGGGCAAGGAGCCCCACCAGTGGGCCGATTATCACCTGCCAACAAAACAGGGGCGATGGGGGGCGGGAGGGGAATGCAACAGGGGAACAATATTGAGGGAACGTTGGGTGAATGTTCTCCGGAGGCCCCGGCGTTTTCAGAGAACAAAGATCCGCCCTTTAAAAGCAGATTTTTTTTGAATTAGCACGCTCTTACTTTATGTAAATCAGCCGTTAAACATATCACGTCTTGATTTGGAGCTCTAATGGAGGCTAGGTTTTAATTACACACTCACATGATAGAAACATTAAGTCTATACAGGCTTCAGGATGGTGGACTCCAGCCAGCAGCCTCCAGTGGGGGATTTTTGAACATTTATGTATTTTAGGGCCTATTTGGAGTCCCTCCATAATTAATAAGCCTTAATTGGCTCTGTTGGACATGCCAGCAAACTGAGGCCAGATTGAGAATTCCTTCTAACTTGATTGTAATGGAGAGTGGAGTGCAATTCAAATAATGGATTTTTAATAGATTCCACTGACACACTCAAGTGTGAAGGACTAATTTGCCCAAACCTTGTGTCAAGCTCTCAGAAGTAAGAGTGGAAGGAGGTGGAGTGGGAGTTATGGGATGCCCTTCTTGCTTTGGCTCACCATCCTTTCATGTCGGCTCCTGTCACCGCCGCGTAGCTCGTCTGCTCCTCCCTTCATCTCCCTCCCTCGGTCTCGCTCCGTCTCTTTCTTTCCCAGCCTCCGGTTCAGTAGTTCTACCACCCTCTGCTTTCCCTCTCTGTTGTTCTGTCTCTCCTCTAATCCATCAGCTCCTAACCGCCTCCCTGTCTCTTCTTCTCCGCGTCTCTATTTGCAGCTTGTCTCTGATTTCTCTTCCTTCCTCCTTGTCCATCTGGGCGCCTTTTCGCTGTCTCTCTCGCTCCGTCTCCGCCAGGACTGCGAGGTCATCCCTCCCGCCGTGAGAGGTGTGATAGGTGATAAGCAATTCTGCATGTGCTGCTGTTCACTTTCCGCTCCTCGACCGGACAGAGCGTGTGCGTGTGCGTGAGCGTGTGTGTGTGTGTGTGTGTGTGTGTGTGTGTGTGTGTGTGTGTGTGTGTGTGTGTGTGTGTGTGTGTGTGTGTGTGTGTGTGTGTGTGTGTGTGTGTGAGAGAGAGACAGTGTTATCTGGTGCAGATAGAGCCTGGCTGTTGTGCCACGACACCTGAGGGCACTTCATCCGTCTAACCAGAGCCATCACCTGTGGTAGCCCTCACACACATAAGATCAAAGGTGTGCGGATGTCGGCATGTGCTGACAAGACATTCGCACGTGCATACACACACCCGTCGCTGCAGGATTTCAAAGTTGTTGTTTTTTTTTTGGTTTTTTTTGTGTTTGCTGTGATAAAAAAAAAATTATTTTGTGAAGATTTTCTCCAAAACTGATATAATTTAGGAAGTTTTTTTTTGTGTAAAATTGCGAGTCGAGAAAGAAAAATAAACTTTTTTCAACCCTAACTGATAAAGGAATAAATATGTAATCACCTCCAGTGTGCTCCAGTGCACCGCATTTTATTAGGTGATGAGAAAACAGCAGCAGAGGATTTCTGATTATAAATGGGGAATTATTTTTGTTAATAAAGCGAGTTTTGTTTGAACAGACTTCCTTTTTGCTGTAATACTTTGAGCACAGCTTCTGCTGACCACATATTTCACTGGAAAAATCCAGGCAATTTAAAAAAATTTCAAGCAGTTTGCTTGAATTCCAGTTAATTATTGCCATTGTAAGATTTTGTGATTTCCTGGAGGGACACACACACACACACACACACACACACACACACACACACACACGCACACACACACACACACACACACACACACACACACACACACACACCTATAGCCTAACATCATGCGGAGGTGTAAAAGTAGGAGAGAACCAGAGAGACAGAGAGGGGAGAGTGCCAAGGGCAGAGGGAGGGAGATTTGGCCAGCGTTTTGTGGCCATGCAGCAGCAGATAGAGGAGGGATAGGGTATCACTCCCTAACCCCAAACACATTTACAGCTGACACCATGATTAATGAGTCTGGTGCCGCGCTACAGGGCCTGTTCCTGGACCCATTAGACCCCTCCTCCCCTCCCCCCACCCGCCTCTCAACTGCCCAGCTACCTCCAACTCCACCTCCCCTCCTTCCCCCACCTCTTCCATCTGGACAGAACCCACCTGGGGATTCCCCCCGATGGGACGTCTGCACAACACGCACAAATACGAGCCTTCGCTTCAGTATATGTGCTAACACAGGTATCCTTTGCGACTTAAGTGGTTGTAAAATACACACCAGAGCACAAACACACATCGTTTGCTGGTAAAGACGGGTTTGTCCCTGCGCTCACCTTTCTCCAAAGTCACCCAAAAACCGCAGACGCAGTTTGTCATGATTTATTGTTACGTTTTTTGGTTTTTAACAGAGACAGCAGAAATGAGTGCCCTTTCTGTGTCATTATAATAAAGTAGTAATTGTGTGTGTAAATGGTGTGTGTGTGTGTGTGTGTGTGTGTGTGTGTGTGTGTGTGTGTGTGTGTGTGTGTGTGTGTGTGTGTGTGTGTGTGTGTGTGTGTATGTGTGTGTGTGTGTGAGCTGAGCTGAGCATTATTCCCATTTCCTGAAGCAATTTCCCTCCACAAAAAAACCTTCGTTTCTCGTTTGAGAACCCCTGTCTGGACTTACATTTGGTGACCACGCCCTCCAGGTGGATGATGTTGGGATGGTCGAACTGGCCCATGATGCTGGCCTCGGACAGGAAGTCCCGCCTCTGCTTGTCGGTGTAGCCGGCCTTCAGCGTCTTGATGGCCACGCAGATCTCCCTCTTGCCCGGCATCTTCAGGCGGCCGCTGCAGACCTCACCGAACTCGCCTGAAAAAATACCCGGCAGGGTGCCCAAAGATGTTGAACACAAGCACTCAGATCCACGCGCGCGTGTGTGTGTGTGTGTGTGTGTGTGTGTGTGTGTGTGTGTGTGTGTGTGTGTGTGTGTGTGTGTGTGTGTGTGTGTGTGTGTGTGTGTGTGTGTGTGTGTGTGTGCACGTGTGTGTGTGTGTGTGTGTGTGTGTGTGTGTGTGTGTGTGTGTGTGTGTGTGTGTGTGTGTGTGTGTGTGTGTGTGTGTGTAAGAAGGCTTCCACGTTGAACATTGATCAGGGTCTCTAATCCCCCACTGCCCTCCTCCCCTCGTGCACTGGAGCAGAGAGAGAGGGGGAAATGGATATTGATTCTTTCTCTTTATTATTTTGTCATTGGATGACTTTTCTGCGGCCACAGGAATAGCACGGACAACATATTTAGCCTCCACTGATGTTTTTTTCCTTTAACTTGTTGACCTCTACAATGTTTGAGCGGTAAAACGATGGGTCTTATTTTCATGAAACGGACACCGAATCTTCCGTTAGATAACAATGTTCCTCACTGCAAATGCGCCCCGTGAAACTAGGTTTATGATAATTGATTACAAATGGATGAAATATCCAAAACAACATGTCTCCTCACCGATGCCAATGACTTTCTCAATCTTGATGCAGGAGGCGTCGATCTCTTTGGCGAACTCGCGGACGGCTTGGTTGGGGTCCTCGTATGTGAAGGGGTCGACGTATATCCTCACTCCTGAGGGGAGGAGAAAGGAAGGAAGCAAGCGAAAGAGAGAGAGAGAGAGAGAGAGAGAGAGAGAGAGAGAGAGAGAAGCGAGTGAAAAAAATGAAGGTTAATTCATTCCAGCAACAACTCTCCATCTGTTCTGTATTTCCATCATGCTGCAGGCGACACCGCCTCCTCTGTGGATCCTCCTCCTCCTCCTCCTCCCTCCTCTCCATACCTCGCTTCACACTCTGACTCCGTTGCATTTCTTGTCATCGTGGCTGACTCCAATGAAGACGGAGCTCATTAACTTGAAATTTTTGTGGCACGCAAGCAGCAATGCCAATGACTTGATAATGAGGTGTTTGGAGCATGTTAAGATGCAAGAACATTAACTTCAAAATATTTTTTTTTCTCCTCCTCCATTTTATGGGCTTCATTTGCGGTTTAGAGTGCGCGCACGTGAGCACACCTGACAGCGCTAATGGGCCTCAGTTATAGAGTGTGCAGGTGGAGTGTTAACTAGCAGTTACCTTGATGCAAGTGCTTCTCTTCATCAGAGTCCTGCTTGGCTTTGCTGTATTTACTCCTTCTGGGGGCAAAAAGAGCAGAGCGGTCAGTCACAGTGGATTTTAAAGGTTTTAAATGTCAAAGCATGTGTGTCTCATGTAAAAAAAAAAAAAAAAAAAACTCAATCACAATATTAATAATGGAGCACAAGTGTCAATCACGTCAGTAAAACCAAAACCAAGACTCCACAACCCACACCATTATGTAAGGTGACGCAATCCTTTTTGATATTATTAATGTCATTACAAAGAAAGAAATCATTTTAAATGTTTTGACTGTTGTGGCACTTAGATGTGAAGATAAAAGCTTCAAAACATAAGCTTTTTTATTTGTGATGGGAAGATGGTCACCACACTACTTTCAATGTGGTAAACATCGAGGGAAGGATATTTAGCTTAGCTTAGCATAAACAATGGAAACAGCTCGCCTCTAAAAAAAAAAAAAAAAAAATCAAGTAGCAACTATATTAAAGCTCACTAACTCGTGTATGACCAAAATTAAAGTGTCAAAAGTGTTTTTCAGTGTGATTCCCAAATGCTGAACTTTTCCTTTAAGGTTAAATATGTCCACCACGCTGAGGTAACCTGCGTCACCAAGTCGGTCACAGTAAATCACACAAAATCACAGTAAAGATTTAAAGACTTGTGCAAGATAAGTAGATATGATTAATGATTTTGAGATATTTTACCTCATTTAAATGGACATATAACATATGACCTGCAATTATTTCATAGTTACAGTAACTAGATAATTAAGATAACAAAATGTTTCGTACAATTTGATGTATTTTTATGCAAAAATAAACAAACAGTATACATAAAATAGTTCAAATAAGCTTCAGTATCAAACTGCAGCTAAAACATAATGCATAAGTAATAATAATAATAATAAACATTTAATCAAAATATATAGATAGTAGAAGAGTCTGTTACTTTTAATAGTTTTAATGTATTTTGCTGATAATAATTTTACTTTGGTTAATTATATATTTCAGAGTCCAGTGATATTTGTGAAGGTTTTTGAAGGGCACTGATCATTCAACAACAACAACAACAACAACATGGAGCAGAGGCCAGACTGGTGTAAAAGCTATAAATCAATCGCGAAGAAGATGCACTTAAATCCCTCCGAATCCCTCAAGCAGCCTGACACCTGGCCTTATATTGATGTGTTAGGGTCAGTGGTGGAAATGACCAGATGTGAGACATTGTCATTGTGTAATGACGGTAAACGGCTGCGTGATTACAGTCCCTCCCCACAATCACAGGATGGCCGCGGCAGCACAATGACAGTGGCCGTCACATGCATATAAAAAAGGGCTGAAACAACCACCTGCTTGGCTGGATAGAGAGGAGACACACACACACACACACACACACACACACACACACACACACACACACACACACACACACACACACACACACACACACACACACACACACAATCAGCAGCCCTCTTCAATCCCCATCATCCTCAATACACACACGCAAGCAGTGATCTGGCTTCCACATAATGAGGCACATACTGTACACACACATGCAGGAACTAACACACAAGCTAGAAACACCACACACACAAAACTTAAGGATATGTGGACACTCACTCACACACACACACACACACACACACACACACACACACACACACACACACACACACACACACACACACACACACACACACACACACACACACACTCAGGGGGTGAGTGTGGTTAACACCCTGAGGTGAGGCAGCCCCATCTGCATGTAATCCCATCTGTGTGACGCTGCTTTGTCCTGCTCGCTGGTTAACACCCCGAGATTGGGTCACTGCAAATCCACCTGATGCCTCTCCGTCTCGGTCCCTCTGTATTCTATCTAATACTTTTCATTGCCTGCTTATCTCGTTGTGCACCTTCCTGTCGCTCTCCCTTTCTCTCTCTCCTGGTTTTTTTATTTTTTTGTCCTTTCTCTCTCATTCCCTTCACGGCGGTCAGCAAACCGCAGCAGGGGGAAATAACTCGTGGCCAGGATTACAGCCACTATCTGAGAGATAGAGGGAGAGAGATTTGTGTGTGTGTGTGTGTGTGTGTGTGTGTGTGTGTGTGTGTGTGTGTGTGTGTGTGTGTGTGTGTGTGTGTGTGTGTGTGTGTGTGTGTGTGTGTGTGTGTGTGTGTGTGTGTGTGTGTGTGTGTGTGTGTGCGCTGAGGGGAGGGATGCGAGCAGCCGGAGGGGGGTGCAGAGGACAGGGAGCGAGGGGTCGCTGATTGCATCTCTTCAGCTGTCGGAGCTGTCAATCACGTCTCCGGTGTGGCGAGTCATCACTCATCCGACGTGAGCGAGTTGCACTAGCTGTCTGGCTCAGAGTGTGTGTGTGTGTGTGTGTGTGTGTGTGTGTGTGTGTGTGTGTGTGTGTGTGTGTGTGTGTGTGTGTGTGTGTGTGTGTGTGTGTGTGTGTGTGTGTGTGTGTGTGTGTGTGTGTGTGTGTGAATTTTTCGAGTGACTTCCATCTCCTGACAGCTACTTTTCCCCGGCACTAAGCAAGACATCCCTCATCTGGGTGGCAAGAGGGAGAGACAGAAAGCAGAAGGGACGTGAGGGAGTGACGAAGCTCACCTTCGGCTGATGACGAAAGCACTGATGAGGATGATGAGGAGGACCACGCTGCCCACCACCGACACCAGCAGCACCGTGGAGTTGGCCCCGTCACCGATAATGGGAGCCGGAACTGTGGAAAGAAAAAAAGAGGGGAAAGAAAAGGGAGAGACAAAAGAGCAAAGTCAATATGATTGCGCTCAATGGAGTCACCGCACATGAAAGAGCCCGTGTACATTCTGTGTTTGTCACAGTAACTGATCTCCCTCCCACTTCCTCCCCACGTCTGCTCCCTCTGCCTCCGTTTTTACAATCCGGCCCATAAAGTCTCCTGTTTGGCACGCTCCATTGAGAGACAATGACGAGCCATTAGGACGGGTGCTTGACCGTGTCATTATCATGCGCTGCCGTTTCCATCTGCATTACAAAGGGGACACCTGGGCTTCCAGCGCATCTCCGCGGCCCCTTTGCATCAGAACTGTTCACATTATGTGGAAGAATATTTACGAGACAACATCTGAATGTGAGGAGAACATTCAGGTTTGAGTGATCACATATTACAAGGTTGTTTTTCCAAGTCGAATAAAGTCAAGTTTAATTCAGCTACATAGCCCAATATCACCAATATCTCCCAAAGGGCTTTACAAGCTGGACAGCATATGACCTTTGACCCTTAATACAGATCAATACAAAAATGGGAAGAAATTTTTGATGAGCAACAGAAGAGCATCTCTCCTTATTGATGTTGTGTGTAAAGAGTAGACCAACATAGAAAAAAATGATGTAAATAAAAAGGATGAGCAAATCTCAGATTGTTAAATAATATGAAGAATATGAATCGTTATTCTCTTAACATTCACATTTTCCCATGTATTTCCCTTTAAGTAGCTTTAGGGTCATGCTTTTCTTGTAGCTGCTGCCTCAAAAGGAAATCTTTAGAAAGTTCCGTGGATCTGAATGAGTTTTGGCTGAACTGCATGACATTGTAATGACCGGGAGGCTAATTTGAAATTGTGATCAGAGTCCACCCACACAGTACTCTTTTTATCTTGGGGTTTTTACAGGTTTGACGTGCTTTCATGTCTGGAAACTGAATCTTAAACTGATAAATGTTAAGGGGCAGTGATGAGAAGCAGAAGTAGCTGTCAGCAGTTTATAACTAAACATGTCAGAAATGGTATCATTTGTCAAAAACCCACATAGTTTGAAGCATCTGCTGAGACTCAGACTTGACTATAGAAGCTCTTCAAGTTGCCAGTCAGGTGCTAGAGCACGATATCATTTGTCTTTTCTGGAGGACGGCTATTTTGATTAATGGCTGTGCAATGACAGAGACAAACTCGTAAAAGATGCCATCATTGCAGGCTTTTTCAGAGCCTGGCATCGAACCTCTCCGCCTCTCTGTACTGACGTCATGGAGACGAGCTGAGAGGAGACGGCGTGGCTGAGCTCACCAGAGTTGGTCATGAACTCAAACGGGCCGCTGAATTCCCCGTAGCCGGCCGCCGTGCGAGCGCGCACATGGAAGACGTAGGAGGTGAGCGGGGTGAGGCCCTTGATGTCAGTGTTCCTTGAAGAGGTTTTTATGATCCGGTAGCTTCTTTCATTCTGGTCCTGTGGAAGACAGAAAAACCGCAGATGACTCAAAGGCTCAAGACACGATTCTATTTTGGAGAATATTCACTAAGAGAGACTTCATCTCGTCTGGAGCCCCTCACCTTCTCGTAGTACTTGACCTCATACTCCAGTATGACCCCGTTGGCTCTGTCCGGTGGCTGCCAGGCCAGCGAGATGGTGTGTCTTGTGATATCCTTGGCCTGGATGGAAGTCACTGGAGAAGGAGCTGGTGAGACGATCAAAGACAGAAAAAAAAAAAAAAAAAAAAGAAGATGAAAAACCGTTTAGCCCGCTGCTTCCTCCCATCCTCCATGTTGTTCTCAGCCTCAGAGACACTCGGTCTGTTTTGTGCTGCTCTCCTAAATCCCTCCCCCCTCCCCCTTACTCCCGCTGACAGAGTGAAACAGCGGGCGAGGCCACAAGGCAATCACTTCCATTTCTCTTTGAACTTGGCTTCTATTCAAAATGGCAGGCGTTACAGAGCTGTATATGGCCACACAGCAGAATTACTAATGCTGGAGTGTATGGAAATACTCTGCTTCTGATCTAATGGTTGGCATCAATAAAACCAATCCAGGTTTCCCTCCGCCGACACGTTTAGCGCGTCAGCCACTTCTCATGACTTCATTTTTCTGTTTTCCCAGGTCACCTTGGGAAACCGTGCGCTGCTACAAGGTGCACGATTAAAATGAAATGAGCTCCATACACCTTTGCAGATTTTTTTTTTTTTTTTTTGGTCTTCAAGAGAGCAAATCAATTGGTTTTCATTAAAGCTCCGGTGCACAATCTTATCTTCAAGCCCTCTCTACTGCAGCTGATAATGAGGCCATATTTCAAGCAGCCACGCTATCTGCGTTCAGACGCCTTTAACATGTGAAGGTTAAAGCACTGATAATGGCTTACACTCGTCTCCTCCCTCCAGTGCGTCACCCCTGCACAAATCAAACCTTTATCTTCGGGGAGTGTGACAACACTAAAATTGGGTCACACACACTGTCAATGTAGCAGAGAGAATATAGGCGGAGGATAGATAGTGTCGTAAACAGAGGCAGGCTCATGTGAAGATACGACAGGTGGAGTTAAAGAGCGGGCGACGAAAAGGTACACAACTAAACTGCAGACACACAAAAGATATGAAACACATATTTCGAGCGCTTTGGGGGTTCTAGCTTCGGAGTTTAAAACCTCTGTCACGTTCACACAAGGGTCCCAAACAGCCCAACAAAATGTATTCTCCATGAAGCCAGAACAACATCTCCACTCACGCCCAGGTACGTTTCTTTATGGCATCTGCTCGCACCAGTTCACAAGGAGTGACTCTCTTGACCTCTGCTCCCCAGTGATGACTGTAACCGTACTCGTACTGGACCATCTGCCTTTTAAAAAATTACAGTGGGATGATTAATGAGGGGTTCGCGGTCCGCCGATTATGATTGGATTATCTATGACATTATATACATCCTCATCACATGGACCAGGGGCTCCAGGGAGCTTAGCCTCTGAGCTAACACTAACAAAACCCTTGCTTTTAGCCGGGGATTGAGTTCAAACGGGCCTGGAATTCAAGCACCGGGCCGTGGATTGAGTTTCAGTGGGGCGAAGAAGCGTCAGGAGAGGAGAGGAGAGGCTGGGGGTGACGGTGGGGTGGCAGGGGGTCTGTGACTGGTGGGGGCTGATATTGAGATGGAGAGGGATGGGATTGCAGACTCGGTAAATAGATTAACCCAAGGCTGTGTCATCCTGTTGGCCTAATGTGTTGCGTCTCCGTTAAACAATTAGATGGCGGCCATTTGTATCCCTCCGATCAATCTTACCCGGCAGCGAGAGCCAATTTGAAGGCTCTCCCGGGGCCGACCGAGGACGCTCCGACTTCAGAAGGAAAACCCCTGAGGGGTTCACGGGGCCTTCGTTCCCTGGCAGTAATCCGCACATCTATCATTCTTCCAAAGATGACAGATATGGCGACTTAATCGTGTTCCGCTGCTCTTGTTGCGTTTTTTTATTTTTCCCTCGACTAATGTGAGGCTAAAGATGAGTGATTTTCTGAAAGGCCTCGTCTCAGGTTCATTACATGACACAGCAGCTCAGACGCGAAAGATGTGATCCATCAAGGTCGAGTTTTATACCCTATTAAAGATAAATCGGTCAGCTGAATTCCTAAAAAGCAAACTGATACAATTTTAAATATTATCAAACCGTGTGTGCACAAATTCTACACAAAACGGACATTTTTGACCCGAGGCTGCGATTAGGGCAGAACGTGTTCGACTGGCTGGTACCTCTGTGCATGAATTTAAACATGCGGGGCGATCTGTAATTTCTTACCGCCTCCTGAAAGCGTGGGCTCAACACGCTGGTGGAATAATAAGTGTGAGATGCAATGAATATTCAGATCCCATTTCAGAATTGGGCTCTCCAAAAAAATAAAAAAAAGTCCCACACATACAGTAGACACACACACACACACACACACACACACGGCAACACAAAGGACCTCATTACACACACAGAAAGATAGAAATTCACAGAGAAAAACCACACACCTCATCCCATTATCTCACACAGACAGCACAAACTCAATCACGCCACCCGTGCTTACATTATAATGAGGAAACACCTGGTGGAGGCACACGGATGGAGTTCAGGGTTTGGTTTGAAAGGATATTGGAGGCCGTTTTTAGCAGATGGTGGTGAGGTTTTGTCTTGTTGAGCGAGCGGGTTTATCTTTGCGAGCGCGTTCATCACAGAGTATTTGTGCTGCGAGGAGCATCTGCGGTCGGCGCGGGCATTTGCACGAATATGCGCTCGATTATAGCCTGACAATAAAAAAAAAAAAAAGAGAGACGATCGGAGGGGGAGGGGAAAGGGCTGCACACATGTGGTTGCCAGATTGGAGCCTGGTTGCCAGATTTGAGTCACTCAATTTCGCTGCCGCCGAGGAAAAATAGTCGAAGAGGGAGCCGTTTTTTTTTTTTTTTTTTTTTTTTTTTTTTTTTAGGGCTGTCGAGAAAATGGCTCCTGCTTACAACATCTCCCCCCTCCAACACCGCCCGGCCAGCCTCCACCTCCCCGAACACATTTTCCACATGTACGTCTGTCCGGTTCGCCAGAGTGATGGAAACTCACACACATGTGCGCTGACGGACGTGCCCACACACACACATCATCTCTCATGCACTAATTCACTTTTAGTCACCTAAGCCTGCCAAGTATTTTGTATCAGGACATAAACACCTCTCTGTCAGACTCTCTCTTTCCCCTTTTTCTCACACACACACACACACACACACACACACACACACACACACACACACACACACACACACACACACACACACACACACACACACACACACACACACACACACACACAGCCCATAAAAGGGGGGAGAAAACATCCATTTACAGCCAGGGGTCAGTTCAAAGCTTGGACATCTCTCCCTCTCCTCAGGCAGGCCGGGTGAAAGGGTTCCACGCCGGCTGATTTACGACACTGGAATTGTTCATGGCGACACATGGAATCTGACCTCCTCATACACACATACACATGCATGCCTGGTCACAAATGCACGATCATACAATCTGGTCTGCTAACATTTATTTTTCTCTCTACTGCACCATCTTCTTTCATTTTTCCTCTCACGCAAAAAAAGTGCTCCTCCTTTCCAACCTGCCTACCTCACTTCTTCCTCTCTAGCCGAAATTTGAACTTTTATAGGAAGGCGGGCGGCGGGGGTGTCTTTTCCACAGCACTTATAAATCCTAATAAATCTATCATAATAAATGCGTAATCCACGGTGTCTGGATGCGGGGAGGCGATACAGCGAGAGGGACAGCCACAGATGACTGGCTGGATTACCAGCGGCTGAAACTAGAGCTTCCAAAGCCCCTACCGAGCATTAGCAGGAAGAAATCCAATCAGTCTGGAGCTATTCTCTTTAACACACACACACACACACACACACACACACACACACACACGAAGAGACACACACACACACACACACACACACACACACACACACACACACACACACGAATGCACACAAATTAGAAGAGACACACACACACACACACACATATGGAGACACACAGAGGACATTGTTTGAGAGGCAAATGTGGATCGTCTCCATTCATAGGCGTACAAACATTCTGTGCAGCACATTTTCTTACTTTTAGCCACGCATGCAGTCAGTCCTGCACATGTGAAAAAACACACACACACACACACACACACACACACACACACACACACACACACACACACACACACACACACACACACACACACACACACACACACACACACACACACACACACACACACACACACACACACACACACACTAATAGAGCCTCCAGCTGCAGCTTCATATAACTAATCCAGGGGAACAATTGTGAAACATGCAGCGGTGATGAGCCAAAGGCAACATCATCTGTATCTTACAACTTCAAGTCAGCAGATTAGCCTCGAGCAACCTCAGGGGGACCTTTGTGTGTGTGTGTGTGTGTGTGTGTGTGTGTGTGTGTGTGTGTGTGTGTGTGTGTGTGTGTGTGTGTGTGTGTGTGTGTGTGTGTGTGTGTAAGTATGTCTTTATATGAATCCATGTCTGAAAGTGTGTGTTTTCGGGAACGACCACACGGACACTTTCGAGGCGTGCTCCGTTACAGCTCCCCCTCATGCCTGTCTGGCAGGACGCGCTGCTCTCCCTCAGGCAGGCAGCACATCCATTCATCTCCATCTTCCTGACCCCAGCTGATAAATCAAGCCACTGTGTCCTTAAATTGCCAGTCCAAGCCCTATTTAAGATATTCGCTTTTCCCATGGATGGAAATTAGTAATAAAAAAAATAAAAAAAAGATGACACAAAAAGGCACTTAGCTTGCCACCCAAGAGCAGGGCACTAAAAGAAGAGTGTGGTAATGATCGGCTATAAGCAGGGGAGAGAAGGGAGGGACGGAGAGAAAGGACCCGGGTCGTAAAATCCATTTGCACAACAACCGGCTACAAAATGGCTAAATGACAAAACAACGGGAGGCTCTGAACGCACCCCCGGGCTAAAGGTCCGTTCTCCAGCTCTGAAGGAGAGGCTGCATTCATGGGTGGATTCTACAAGAATAATTACACGCACACACACACACACACACACACACACACACACACACACACACACACACACACACACACACACACACACACACACACACACACACACACACACACACACACACACACACACACACACACCAGCATTTGTAATGAAGCCTCCGTAGATCAATACAACTCATCTAATTTATTAGCTTGAGAGCTAAATATAGCACGGTGAACCCATCTTCAGCACGGGCTTCTCATTATGCAAAGCTCTGGCGAAATTTTGCAGAAAATCATTTCCCGCTGCCGAGAATCCATCATCCTCCTCAGTAATCACCCAGCCTTCACCCAAATTATTCCCAACTTTAATAAACATGTTTTCACGCGCAGATTGCCCCCAAAAAGTATTTCAAGCATTCAGTGTAATGAACTTGCACCCTGCATCAAACATGAGCTGGCACACACGCTGAATGCTATCGACACACACACACACACACACACACACACACACACACACACACACACACACACACACACACACACACACACACACACACACACACACACACACACACACACACACACACACACACACACACACACAAGTCAGGAGACTAACTAGGCTCTTGTGATCTGCAGGAAAAGTGGAAGTGAACCACCTCAGTTACCTAAACAAACATTCAAATAAATGATTTAACTGCTGTTTTAAAGGTTAAGACTGAAGTTGAATCCATGCTAATGTTGAGTAAAATGGACATAAGTAACCATAGTTACCATGTTTTCTATTGGTAACTGCTTTAATACACCTTGTGCATTCAAAATATGTTGATGGATCCTGATAAACTATATGAATGGAAACCTGCAAGCCAATAACAAACGCATCTTTTTTACGGTGCAGTGTTATTTAGTTACATCCATTCCTGACCAGCTGTCAGGATTTGGCTTAAAAAGATGTTTAAAATGTGCAAAATATGTCATTAAATCTATTCAAAGGTTTCGAAAATATATTGATATGTCAATATTATTGAGCCTTATTACTTATTACTTGAGGTAATCAATGCTCCACTCATGGAGCGCTTTTAACCTTCTTTGAGGAAGCACTTGGACGAGCTATTGGATTCTCACAAAAAATATGACTTATGTGAATGAAAATATGATCTGCGTTCAAAGGCCCGTAAACACTCCCTCAGTGTCCAATCACAACCACCCGTTCACTCAGATCACCTCCGGTCGTCTTACCGGCCTGGTTGGTGGTGACGGTCACCGACACGGCCTGCTCCGGGCCCGGGCTCTGAGGCGACACCCCGTTCACCGCCCACACCTCGAAGGTGTAGTTGGTGTGGGCCTGCAGCTCGTTGATGGACACCCTGGTTCCCTTCAGGCTCAGCTGCTGCGGGCTGAAGTGGATGCCGTTGCCGCACGGTTGACAGCGCCGGCCGTCGGGCCCGCAGCGTTTGCACACCACGTTGTACGTCAGGTCCTGGCGGCCTCCCGAGCTCCGGGGCGGGCTCCACTCCAGGTTCACGGAGGTCTCGTTCACGTTGGAGATGAGGTGGACGGGAGCCGACGGAGGGCCTGCGGAGCCGGAGGGAAAGAGTTGATGGTGTTTAGCAGTGGCGGTTGGAATAAACAGCCAAACGCCCAGCAGGTAGAGTTACATTCATATTTACATGTTCTTACTGCAGAAAGGGAGACATTAGTCATCACATCAAAGTTTTCATTAACGATAGCACTCTTTTTTTGGTGCGCACTTCAAACAGCCGAGTCTCCTGTGGTTGAGGTAACCGATTCTCTCCATACACACTCATAACAAAGATGTAAACACGCAATAGACTGGGCTGTCCCTTTATAGGGAGCCCAGGCTTCTTCCATTCCCTTTTAATGTCCTGTCCGTTACAGCGCGGGAGGATCCAGTTTCACCTCAGTTAATTCAGAAATGTTAACTGAAATCCAATAGCAGAGCTCTCAGATTCATGTGTCGAATCAGCTGCGAGGTGGCGGGCTGCCTGCCTGGCTGGTCCTGCCGCTAACAGCGGGGCTTTATGGCGCCCGCTCAATAACTTTACACAAAGTTTGCTTTGGACCCTGTTACCAAGTTCCTGCTGTGATGTAAAACCTGCAAGCTCTACTTTTATACGGCGAGCAGCTCCTCAGATACGTGACACAAACTCCCCAGCGCATCAATCCCAATTTACATGTCAGCTCTGTTGTAATTAATATGTTTTTTTGCGTTGCTTTCAAACATAAGCGGCGGTAATTGACTTAACTCTGCCTTTCTCTCCCTCTCTCTCGCCCCACGTCTCTGTTTTCCCTGTCTCGCTCGGTCGCTCGCTCTCTGACTAATGAAGCGCACGCGAGCAGGCTGGGGGGATCGATGCAGGCTGAAATATGAAAGCCAGTCGGGCCGCGGACTAATCATTTCACAACGGAAATTAATTATCAGTGTTATTTTTGGAGGAGCGGAGTGGCAATGAGTGATTTCACAGAGACACGGAGAGCAGCAGACAGGACAGTGTGGCGGAGGGTGTGTGTGTGTGTGTGTGTGTGTGTGTGTGTGTGTGTGTGTGTGTGTGTGTGTGTGTGTGTGTGTGTGTGTGTGTGTGTGTGTGTGAGAGAGCATTTGGTCGCCCGAGGAGTAAGAAGTGCGCTTCAGTGCACAAGAGTTGCCGTATTATTGGAGACGAGGAAGTACAGTTTCACCCGCCACTTGTGCATTCTTTCTCATGCTGTATGTGGAGCCAGTGTTACGGCGGCAGGGTGGTGCTGAATGAGCTGAGGGGAGGGACGAGATGGGAGACGGACAGAAGGAGAAGACAAACACAGTCTGTTCATCCAGACAGCAGAAAGCCTCTGATTAGTATGGAAGGAGCAAGGTCTGGGGGGTGGGGGGGTGGGGGGTGTCTGTTTAACTGCACACGACACAAGACGGTGGGACGCAGAGTCGACCAGAAGTGGAAAAAGTTTTCAGCTTCTGTTCTTAAGTAAAAGTTGTAACACCACACTGTGCACATAAAACGTATCGAGTATCAAAAGTAAAAGTACACACTCCGCAGTAAATGCTCCCTGTCAGTGGTTTAATATACATGATGGTTTTCTGAGTAATATATTACTGTGCATTTTAGTGCTGTAGTTATTTAAGGTTGTGCTTATTTTACTGACTTTAATTACTGTTGCAGTTAAATCTGCAAGTAATGCACCGTTAGCTTATCATATGTTTGTGTTGTTTTTATTTTGTAGGAACCACGTATCTCTGAAAAGTCAACAAGCTGAGAAAATCCAAGCATTTTCTTGTGAATGCAAATGACGTTTCATGACGTCTTTAACTCAAAAGGAAGATTTAATCCTTTGGTTTAGCAGAATAATTCAAAATCACCAAATACGTGGTTTTCACTGGATACATTTGCATAAATTGGAAATAGCAAAGTACAAATACCTCAGATTTGTACCAAAGTACGGTACCTACTTGAGTAAATGTACCTAGTTACACTCCACCACTGAAGTAGACTGTGTTAATATTAGCAACGTCCTCTTACCAACTGCAGCCTTCGATGAAAATCTATTAATAAATTCCCATTAAAAATAATGATAAAGCACCCCCCCCCACACACCCACTCTTCCTCTCTTGCTCTTTCACCTCGTTTGCTTCTTAGTTACAGATCAGATGGGGTTTCTAACTGAAGGTGTCCACACAAACTGTAATTATAATAGGGTTGCTGTGCTTGGTTTACATAAGCTCTTTATACTGATACTCGATATCATTCTGCCGGCGATACTGGGCTGTTATCTGGACTTACGGTGTCATAAACTGAACAGGACAAAGGTGGTAAGGCGGCTTTAGTAAAGGACGTTTAGTGTGAAGCTGGAGATAATCAGTTTAGTTCAGCATTAAGACTGAAAGTAGAGGAAAATCACTTCTTACTTGGCTTTCACTGTATATGTATTCAACCAAGCAGATATAATGTGTTCCTGAGTGGGCTGTAGAAAGAGCCAGGCTAACCGTTTCCCTCTGTTTTCAGTCTTTATGCTAAGCTAAGCTAACTGAATCCGGGGGCCAGCTTCACATTTAGAACGCAAGTAACATCAATTGTCTCTTCTCACTCACATATGTGCAAGGAAGTCCTGTAATGTGCGAAGTATTATCAGAAATACCAACATGCTAAGATTTGAATGTGTGCATTGGCATGTGTGTGTTAATCCACTTTTATTGTGTTTGTTTGTTGCTATGACAAACATGGCAACAGCTGTATAACTTTACAGCTGTATAAAGTCTTAAACACATTCCATCATGTCAGTATACCTCCCCGCATTACACACACACACACACACACACACACACACAAACAGTACCTTTGGCTGTACCTGTCGCTCTCCCAGAATGCACCACTGGGAGCAAGGGAGCGTGGGAGAGCCGTCGGCTGTGACTGACACCCGGTAATTAATCCTGGGAGAGAGAACGGCGAGGGGAGACGGGAGCGCAACGCTCCTGCAACCTTCATACAACGTTAGCTCAACATGGCCTTAAAATTCACTCTCCTTATGGGAGGAATCTAGAGGGAGACTTTGAAAGTTTCTCCTGAAGAAAGTTGGTGATTTCCTCCGTCTACTTTTCCGTTCGTTTATGGCCTCGCAATTTGCTCGGAGCCTTAATTCTTTCTTTCCTGCCGCTCCTTTGCTTCCATTTCCTTCCTCCTTTAATCTGTCTTTCTCATTGTGACTCCCATTCTCCATCTTCCTCCCGTCCTCTCCTCCTCTTTTGCCTCCCTTCACCTCTCTGTCTTTCTGTGTCTTCCTATCAGTAATTGGTACCCGCGTGTTGTGCATAGCCGAGTTAGATCGCGGGCTAAATTGGCCCGAGCGTCGACCCCGCTATTACCATCCGGCTGGGATTCATTCAATGCCCCCCTCGAGTCCTTTCCCGCTCTGCGTTCATTCCTCACGCCGTCCCTCCCTCTTCCTCCGCAAAACCACTGCTAAGAAAACTGAGGAAAAATCTGAGAAACACATCAAGGCCCAGCAGAAAGCCCAAAATAGAGAACCCTCCTCCTTATAACCTGAACACAGTGGAGCAACCAGCTCCCATGGGTGTCTGTCCCTGGTCCTCATTACTGCCCTGGTGTGTGTGTGTGTGTGTGTGTGTGTGTGTGTGTGTGTGTGTGTGTGTGTGTGTGTGTGTGTGTGTGTGTGTGTGTGTGTGTGTGTGTGTGTGTGTGTGTGTGTGTGTGTGTGTGTGTATTTATTCTCAGTGATTCATGTGTGTTCACTATATTACCGTATATTTTAATATTGGTAACTAACGGTTATAAATTGATTAAGCTGCGTGTTGTGTTAAGTGATGTTTTCTACCTGTTAACTTTATAGACAACTTGATTAATGTATTATGAATATCAGCCTCTAAATTAGGTGGAATGAAATTGATAAAACCATTTTTTTTGTTGTTGTTGTTGTTGCCTATGCATCTCTGAGGAGTTTTTAGAAAAATAAAATAAAATGAATTGAAGCAACAAAAAAGTTTCTCACAATCTAAGAACATGAAAAATAAACGACAATGAAGATTATACAAGCGATGAAAATCTCTAATATTCTGCTTTTAAATAGTAATATAACTAATTTATCCTGCTCACACAGGTTGATCCAAAGAGTCGGAGGAGAACAATCGGACTGGCTATTGTTTCTAATCTGGAAAGCGAATGTTTCAATCAAATGTAGTAAATGGCGCTGACAGCCACAATACAGCAGGAGCAACGGTGTCGCACACAAACAGCCGCGCAGCGATGACATTACACAACATCCACTTTTAATCATCATCTTGCATCGCTAGACCGCGAGCTAAGAGAGGGGGAAAAGCGTTTTCAATTACCCTCTCACACACACACACACACACACACACACACACACACACACACACACACACACACACACACACACACACACACACACACACACACACACACACACACACACACACACACGTGCTCCCCAATTACCAGAGATGCTGGCTCTTTCCCAGCCTGACCTTCTGGCGAGGCAAACTGGGAAATGAATTTAAGAGGGTTCTTTTTTTTTTTCCTTCATCTGTTCATGACTCTGAGTGGGTTTTGAGAGAGAGCACAATGCGGAATGAAAACAAAATACGGAAGGATGTGTGAGTGACAGTCGTAATTACAGAGCTCTTAACATGTGGGCGCGAAGTAAAAAAAAAAAAAAATGCACGGGGAAGGAAAACAGCAGTCGACAGACGGGGTGAGAGTTCAAAGATCACATGTTGACCGGCTGACGAGGCGGAGCAAAGGTCGGTGAGAGCGTCGGGCTAATGTTCAGTTCCCCAGCGCGGATTCAGGAATGCGGCCGAGATGGCAGAGCGGGGTCCTATAAAAGTAATAAGCTTCGACAGCTGTTGCTTGCAGCAGCCGTTGTGAAACGCCGTCCTGACTAACAAGACAATTGGGATGACCTCCCAGCTCACCCATTAACGGAGAAGTAGTGCTACAGTGTGCAAGTGATGTGGTCCAACAGTGGGGGTGGGGGATGGGGGGGGAGGGGGGTAATTAATTACAAGGATTTTATTTTCATTTTTTTTTATATTTGGGAATTTAGCGATATTTAATAAAACCACAACAGGTAAGTTAACATGTATTAAAAGTAGGTGAAATTCTATTAAAGAATAAAACAATACGAAATCACAGATTTTTCTATTATGATTTGCAGCAGAGCTACTTTGTAGTCGAAGAATACTGTTTTTCTTGGGGGATTCATAATCAGCAGCTCAAATGCTTTATTTTTTTTCATCTTCTTGTTTTCGTCGTTAATTTCTATTACAAGAAGTTGAAAACCCAGATGGAGCTTGTTTGCTGAAAACAACATTCCAAGCTGGAAGATGTCTTCTTGCAACAGGAAACATGAAGCAGCTTTTGAAGATGTTTGGACATGAAATCCCAGGGCAAATAGCAGTTTGATTAAAATTTGGGAGGCTCGTTGCAAAAAATGGGTTAGTAATGAAAAACTTGATGCTATTTAGTGGGTAAGAGTCGCAACACACATTATTTTAATTATTGGATAATCTGCTGATTATTTTCTCACCTGATCAATTTATCATTCGATCTATAAAACATTAGAAAATATGAATAAGCTCGTTACAACTGCATTGAGCCCAAGGTGATTCAGTTTAATGTAAGCAAATTCGCAAATTTTGAAAAGCTCGACTAATGAGACATTTTGATTTTTAAACTGACTTAAAGGTCACATATTTAATAAAGTTTAAAATTATAAAACAGGTCGAGGTGCAGCATAAGTACTGTGAAAATGTCAAAATGCTCCAGAAATGCACACAGCCCGCACTCAGCTAATGTGTCGTTTTTGGACGTCCTTTAATTTGTGATGTCACAAATTCACACTCTTATGTCCGCCCGCAGCACGCCGCACTGTTCAACATTTTATTGGAAGAAAACAACAAGTGGTCATTCCGTCACGGAGCTAGCATGCCACAAGATTAGAGAAAACCTGTGGTTGCCCAAGACTACAAATTAATAAAAAATTAAGTGTACAATATGGGACCTTTAAATTATTTAATTCTTTGTCAAAACTGTTGACACTTGGGGCAACCTGATGGCCAAGTTGCCCCACATGCCCTGCCTGACTCTACCGTCACTCTTTAAAAAAAGGTCATAAATAATTATATTTAAAAGAAAAATACTAAGCAATTAACATTTTGCACTACCAAATGATGAATCCAGTAATTGTTAAGAGCTCTACAGTGTTGCCAGTTTAAATGACACAAGTCCATAAAAGCTTTTCTATTGTATTTGCTGGTGAAAGTAAACTTTTTTTTTTATGTTTAATGTCAGCTGAAAAATCTGTTAAAAAAAACTGATTAATCAGCACATCGCACCATAGATTAAGCCAAAATTTAACAACTTTGGCTCTTGAATATATTCTGCAGTAGAGTATTATTTATGATACCGTTACGTAGATACCGTACTGCTAGGGAGTAATTACTGATGTGTAAGCGGGAGGGAGTTCATCTACTTGTCTGATTCACTGAATTGTTTCACCGAGTGATGAATCCACAGGAACTTGACAGAACGGTGAGCCAACTATGAGCTAAACAAGTTAACAGATGTTTTGGTTGTTAAAATTGCTTCATGACACATACTCACTCAAACACAAACGTCTGTCAAATGAAAGTATAAATCTTGATTTTTTTTTATTTTTTTTTCCCTGGGAAATGAGAGTGTTGGGATTTGTGTGTTACGTGGTTTTTTTTCTGTTTGCTCTCTGTGTATATTTCAACCCGTATGAACTCCCAGTTTCATGCCTCAGAGAGGGAACAAAGTCTAAAATAAAGGGAAGAAGTGTCATTATAGGAAGCAGGATTGTTAGCAGAATTTGTTATCACAGACGCGGTGAGTCAGAGGGTCGGGTCGGAAGAAGCAGATTCACAGACGGTTGACTCACGGCCTGATGGAGGAAAGTGAGGACACACGCCGAGAAATATAACACAGAATACCTTCTTTCAGCTTGATGCATTCCTCTATTTAGTTCCTTTTTCTTTCAACTTCACAGCTTCACCCTCTGTCTTTATCACATCTTATTCGTTCTCAGCATACATCTCCAGCTTTTCATCTGCCCTTGTTTTCCCACCTCTTTTTTGTCACCTCCCCCGAACATTTAAGCTCAATTTGTCGTTCCCCATTGTTCACACCACCGTCTGCTGTTTGGCAGTCTATCTGTGGAGGGCTGAATCTGGGATGCAGTGGTTTATACCTCCATTAGTCCTATGTCACCATGACTGATCACTAAGTACCACCTGGAATCAAAAGACACTTATTAAACCAGCGGGCGCCTGCTTTATGTTTGCGCAGAGTGATTGTCTGGATGTACGTGTGTGTGTGTGTGTGTGTGTGTGTGTGTGTGTGTGTGTGTGTGTGTGTGTGTGTGTGTGTGTGTGTGTGTGTGTGTGTGTGTGTGTGTGTGTGTGTGAGGGGGTAATTCAGGCTGACAATGACTGTGAAGGCAGTCATTCTATGTGTGTTAAGATTCTTTTACATAACAGTGTTGTGTTATTAATACAGTACACAGCTGAACGAGATATCGTATGCTGTTTATAAATCAATGCACATCACAGCTCGCCATGGCTTGGTTGTGATATAACTGCAGGTCATGTATTGCGATGCTACATGTATGTGTCTGTGTCTGTGTGTGTGTGGGGGGGGGGGAGGTGTACTTACGGCTGCAGGGCATGGAGGCCGGGTCCGTTTCGGAGCGGAAGTATCCTTTATCGCAGACGCAGGAGGTGGAGCCCTCCCTGACGGAGTAGCTGTGGAGCGGACACTTGGAACAGGAGCCATCGGTGGCCAGAGCGCGGTAGTAACCAATCTTACAGGCTGAAAGACAACAAGGACACAGAGGAAGGTGCGTTTGGTTAGATGTGATGTGCGTCAACATGTAACTTCATCCGGGTGTTGTTTTCACATGAAATACCTGTATATCATTTAGGTACTTTCATATGTCAATAAAAGGCTCTAGAGGTAAGAATGAATCTACCGCCAGGGCAGCAGGTCTGGAGGGCTAAACTTGTGCGTTTGGCAGGTTTTTATCATAAGCCAAAGTATTTGACAGAAAGTTTGATCTGAATATTAGAAGCCAGTTGGGGCACATGAATGTCTGCAGCAAATCTATATATTTGTTGTCAACATTTCATTTGAACGACGAGTCAAAGGATTACTAAAGACATGAGGGTACATAACCATTAGCCCAGTGCGTGAATATCTGGGTCTGGCCTCGCTCCACTGAGGACTATTTCCAGTTGTTGCGTCCTACTGAGCGTAGACCTCTGGTTCATGTTGTAACTATTGGAGCAGCCTTTAAACCGTTAGTATTGACCACCAAATGGCAAATGTTTTGCGCCGAAACTGACCAAGTTGTACAAAACAGAGACACCCCACCAATCTGAGCCAAGTGGAACGCCATGGCGGTAAATGACCATTGCAGACCTTCAATTTCTCAATATTTACTAGCATTGCTACAAATATATTACTTCATCAAACTCTGTCACTGATGCCAATGACAGTGAAAACTAAAGCTGTAAGCAACAGGCTCGCAAAGTCACGCTAAACAACCAGAAATGTCCGTAAAAGATGTGGTGCCATTCAATCAAGTACATCTAGAGACCAGAAAGGTCTGTGAAAAACTGCAATCCATCCAATCGGTGTTGAGCTATTTCAGTCAGAACCAAAGTGGCTGACAAGCCGACCAACAGACAAACCAACGTACGCGAAGTGAAGCACGCGTGAGGCACAAATAAAGTTGCTATAAGTGGTCGTCTCAGGTTTTGGTAATAAAGGACTTTGCCATGCACTTGACATCTTTTTTTTTCGCCGGTGGATGAAAGGAAGAAAATGCAGAGATCTTGGCTATTTCCCCCCAATTAGCAACAGGAAGACAATATGTTGCTGAGAGGCTTCTACTTCACTCGACAATACCTCCTCCCTTTGTCTTCATTTTCCATCTTCACTGCTCTCTCCCTGTTCTATTATCGAAAACAACAGAACAGGAGTAAAGGGTGCAATTTCCTCTGACAAAAAAGGGGAGATCGAATAACTACCTCGTCTCTCCCACAAATTTAGGCTACGCTCTGCTGGCAAGATTTGGAGCTGTAATGAAACCAGAGCCTTTGGCATTTCAAACCATTTAACAAACAAATGCCACCACACTTGGCACACCAGGAGCTCTGTCACTCTCACAAGGCTGTTTTCACCCTGCCGGGTTGAAAACACACACTCTCACACACACACATCAGTACGAAATGGCAACCTAAGTGACACTTTTCCTACTTTTGGCGACAGTGCTCGCCTTTCTTTTGACTGACAGTTTGATTGGAGGGCTCGTCTTTCAAGGAGTTTCTCCTCCGTCTATCCGTTTCTATAATGGCCGGGGAAGCCTCGCAGGGTTATATTTCACCCCCTGAGCGCTGAACCAGAAGAAGAGGACAAAAGAACAATTCTCAGAGAGGTGCGGCGCAGACAGTCGCAACACCGATTGGACCGAATAACCTGTCAGTCAGTGAGGCTGCTGTGTGCTTGGCAGAGGACGGCGAATGGTATGGAGGCCGGAGGTAGAGTGGTTTGGGTTTTGTGTGTGTGTGTGTGTGTGTGTGTGTGTGTGTGTGTGTGTGTGTGTGTGTGTGTGTGTGTGTGTGTGTGTGTGTGTGTGTGTGTGTGTGTGTGTGTGTGTGTGTGTGTGTGTAAATGCGTGTGTGTCTGTCAGTCTATGTTGTTATGATGTAAAAAGACCCACTGAAGACAGATGGGTGAACTCATACCCAATATAAGTCTGATAATTACACACAGTACAGTCTGCAGGGGTAAAGCTATCCCCCTCTTGCGTACACAGTCTGCCTTCAAAAGCTCACACACAACCCAGATCTCCGAGCACACATTAGAAAGGCATGGCTTTGAATGCCACACTCATAAATACATCATGGGATCTTACATACAGTCACATAAACAAAGTCCCACATGTGTTCACCACACTAGAAATCAAATCTGTGCCTATCCACGTACGCCGCAGCGAGGAGGAAGTCCGACGTCCAACAAAAACACACATTTCACCAACCGGCCGACGCGCTCACACAACAAAGGAAATCCACAAACCCCTAAAAAACACTGGGAAAACTCTCTTAGGGACGTAATAAAGTCAGGCTCTGGAGTAGCTGGATTAGCGTAGCGTGGCGTTAACTGAGACGGGACTAGCTGCTACCTGCTGAGCCATTCTTTGCCCGTTCCCACTCCCTCAATCAGCGCTAAATCCCTGTCGCTTCATTCCCTAACGCCAGGCTATAAGGGCCTCATTGACTGTAGCCTGCAGGGGAGCGCGAAGCCTCCATTTCTTTTCTTCACACTTTCAACAAAAAAAAAAAAAAAAAAAAAAAAGGGGGGGTGGAGATTAGTCAGGAGGTGCTTTGTGTTATCTCTCTATCTTTAAAACAATCTTTCAACAGCCCGTCTCATCACTGGAAACAAGAGGACACTGAGATTTGTGGGTATTGTTTAAGAGGTTGTGACCGCTTCAGGTGACAAAACACTAAGTTGCTTTCAGGGTTTGTACATGTGCGCTGACCAGGAAAGGGTCTGGAGTTGAGAGAGGGGTCAGCCAGCTGTTTGAGACGATGCCCCCATGCTAAAAGCCGGAGGGAGAGTTAATTGAGTCCCATGCTTCACAGCCTTTGGGCCTGAGCTCCTTTAAAGAGACACAGTCTAAGAGCGGGCTACCTCAAACTGTGCACGGTTGATGAGTTTTTCGCCCGTCAATTATTAAGCTGTCCCAGGCTGACCCCAGAGTCCTCGCAGAACTCTTTGCCCAACCCCAGATCCCTGTTTGCCGTAGACGTGCTCTGGCATCTTCATCTGCGGTTTGAAACTCTGTGTTTCAGAGCTTGTGTTTGAAAATGTGATGTCAACATATGAGGGCTTGTTTATAGCAGCGACTGCCCTGCAGAAAGAAACGGCTGAGGGAAGAGAGAGGTCCATATCCAAGTAAAGCTGGGGAATTTGCTTCCTATTAGGAGTGTGTGTGTGTGTGTGTGTGTGTGTGTGTGTGTGTGTGTGTGTGTGTGTGTGTGTGTGTGTGTGTGTGTGTGTGTGTGTGTGTGTGTGGGCGTGCGCGTGTGTGTGAAGGAAGAGACCACAGTAGTGGGTGGTCCAAGAGACCGTAGCTTCACTCCCTTAAGTCTTGCTGGATTTATCACTGTCCGAGCCAGCCGTGGCAGACCAACACATCGACGCGAATACAGACGCACATGAGCACATGTGTATTTAGATTTTATGGGATCTGAGCTGCGAAGCCTTCATCATATCCTTCTCGTACAGCTCGCAAAAGTCTAACACAATTTTTCCACACCGTCGTTTTTATACCGTCTCCTTTTCTCCCCTGTCGCTCTCTAACTCCCCTTTATTATTTTTTCTGACTCTCTCCCTGCCCTCTATCTCTCTCTCCCACTCTCCTAGGCTTTCTCTCGGCAGGCCTCCTTTCAGACAGAGAGGGGTTTGTCAGGTGCCAAATCCCTGAGCTGAGAGATCAAAGGCAGACAAAGAGACTGGTGACTTACTGTTCTATTCTGAAAAGGCAAAAAATGGAATCCCTCATAGACCGGGACATCGCATTCTTCCCACTTTTCTCCCCCGGCAGCTCAACTCATTCAATCCTCCTCTCTGGCTTTAGTTTTTTTTTCCCCCTTTTGTCCGTCTTTCCCCTGCCCTATCCCCGTCCCTGCTGTCTTGTGTGCTGAAGCAGGTTTGGAGGAAAGGGGGCGACAAGGGTGGAGGGAGCGGGTAGTGGGAGTTAATGAGTAGTTTTGTCAGTGTGGTGGGGATTCTGCTGGCTGAATTGCTTGCACCACGTGAGGGAGGGGACGATGGAACTTCTGCACAAGACGCAGCCATCAATGCGTCCGTCTGTAAGAAATAGGAGCGCACAAAAGCTAATGATACAATGATTAGCTACCCACACGCGAGCCAACTAGAACCGGGCTAAGTTTCCCTCTGAGTGGCAACAACCCACGCACCAGCCTTTCAACAGCCGTAGATGCTCCCCAAATTAAACCACATCCGCCCACACACCCACCGACTGCGGCCCACCTTGAGTGACCTGCACGCAAAGCCTGATAGGCGAGCTTTTCTGCAGCCCACACAACAAAGTATCCAATGCACTAGGGAGTGAAAGCATGAGACCAAACTTGCACTACAATAGCCATCCAAAAAACCCCGGGAATGTAACACCCAGCGCACGGCCCACAATAAGCAGGCCTGCCCAGGCAGAACAATTGCCTCTCTTGTAATCAGAAAAAAGAGAATTAACTTCAAACTACTGCATTCCCCCCCCCCCTTTCAAGGCAGCGCTTTATCTTGTGTGGGTGATGAAAACTCAGTCACTCTTCTTTAGTCATAACAGACAGTGAGCGCTCTTCAGAAGAGCAGTGAGAAGCGTCCTCACAAAGCCGCTCTTTCAAGAAAATGAAGCGATCGCCTTTCAGGACCTGAGGGCAAGGAGAGTCTCTCCTTCTCCTGCACCTTGAGGAGCCACTGATCTCTATTCAACCTGCCTCTCTGCCATATCCCTCTGCCTTTGCGTCTCCTTTTTCTCCCTGTGGAAAGGATTTCGTTGCTCAGTGAAGACTCCTGCAAGAAAGGACTACTATTCCAGCAATGCTTTATCCCCCCCCCCCCCTCAGTTGCTGTCATAAGCTGGGTACATATATGGACTGTCTATCCTCACACACATGTTAGTCAAGATAACAGAAGAGCATCCACATCACTACACCTGAGCCACTGGCATATTAGCAGGGATAACTAGCTGCTGACCGTTAGCATCTGTCACAGGAACAGCAGGAGAGTGGAGCAGGTTAACTCATTAATGCCGTCACTGAGGGTTATTAATTACCTCCGGCCCTGACAGCGACGCACAGACACCCGGCCAGCGAAACACATCAGCGTGATGGATGAGGGACACACGGCCACCGAAACTGATCACCGTGATTGATGACACATACTCGACTCACATCTTGACCTTGACCTGCTGGGGGGGAAAAGGTCCTACACTAGTTGTAGCATCATTTAAAATGCAGAACCCCCTCCCCCCCATCAAAAAAAAAAAAAAAGTCGGGTCGCGACATCTGGGTCGACGTTCCTACTCGTGTTAATGAAGGCTTCAAACAAAAGCCAACAAGGCTAACGACGTTAATAACACACGAGCCAACCGCGCTGACAATCACCGGAGCCTTGCTAATGGTGGCCGGTGCCAGGGGGTTGCAGGAGGAGTTGCCAGCAGGTTGTCTGTCAAATGTCGGGTGATTTATAACTGTATTTCCAGCAGCTCCCATCCATCAGCTAGGAGCCACCCAAGACGCTGCCCTAATTAAAACGTCTGTACCTAACACATCGGAGCGGCAGCCAAGGAACCAGATGAGCAGAACACAAGTGTAGAAGTGAACAACAGTAAATCCCAGAGAACAAAAGAGGTTCGACTCAGTGGCATTTTGAAGCCATCAAAACACAACAAACGGGTCCATACTGCTGATTTCTTTGCCTTTTATCCAAATTCTACTTTAAATGTGCTAATTTGCAGCATTTCATAATCCAGAACTGAATTTTTGAAGACAAGACCTTTCACTGGGTAATTCAGCGTACTGGCATGGTTTCTGTTAACACACAAGACAAACAAACCATTTCCTGCTGCAACGTAGAGCCATTTTCTTTTCAGTGTGTTCTGTGGTGCCACTTGTATTGTTACGGTTCAGATTACATAATTGAAAAGAAATTGAAATATTGTTCTGAAGACTTCCTGCAGAACAAGATCTTTGCGTTCTCATTGACACGTAGGCCTCAACTTCCTCCCGAACTCCTCCAGCCTGGCCTTAACAAGCAATATTAGCACAATGGTTGTATCGGGAAAAATCTAAAGTATTCTACCCAGCCACTTCAGAGTGTACAAAAGCACTCCTCACAAAATGAGGGACAACGTCCTGAAGGTGGGAGTAAGGAAAAGAATGGACCATTACAGAAAGCTACAAGGGGAGAGAACGGATTTTAAAGAAATAGTTGGGACGTCAAAATGGACAGAGATGAGCAGAGAACAGGGAGACGTACAATCAAACAAATCCTTCTTTGTTTGGTGAAACGGTGTTTGACTTGGACACTCAGACTCCACTTCTGCGCCCATGCCAGATCCACCAGGGTAGCACCACCCAAAGCTGGGCGCAGCGCCAAACGACTGAGGACCTTTTGTGACCTAAGATTCACACAGTAGGTGGGTAATAGACTATAATTCAAGGCAAACAAGAAAGAGGTATAGCTACACACACACACAGAGGCCTGCACACCTGCACACTCCCAGGTCAGAACACAAAGCCCTTCAAAGGCCCTCTGAGCTACACTTTGCAATACCACGCATGCATGCAAAGACACACACAAACACACGCATCTACCACACAGGCTTAGTGTGAGCAGGTTAAGCACAGGGACGACGGGAGGTAAACAAACTCAGTCATGGCATTGTCTTCGTCCAATTTCCACAAGGTCTCCGGGGGCTCGAGTCTCCTGTTGGACGTGTGCGTGTGTGCCTTCCCGACATTGTTTACAATGAAAAGAGCTGTATTTCAATTCCATTATGAAAAGAAAAAAAGAAAAAAAAAAGAAGAGCTGATTCGAGGGAGGTGAGGGGTATGCTAATGTTGTTGTGCGAGGGGACACTTACATGGGCGCACACCGTTAAACAATTCAGAGAGTTTTAACTATTCTACTCGCGGAGAGTCAAGGAGAATGGGGAGGAAGAGGGAGGATGTGTGAGGAGCTCGCACACAAACACGCTAAGAATAGGTGAAGAGAAAGCTATAGGGAAACGGTCTCAATGGGGCCTCATAGCCGATTCTGTAAACAAGTGTAAAGCACACGTTGCACTGGAGCACAAATACATAACAAATCACTGTAAAGCCCCACAATGCATCACGCTCAATGCAATTTTGTTAACTTATTAGGTTCTCATTGCATCTGCATATCTCACCTACACTGTACAGCTGGGCAATTAATCCAAATATCATACACAAAATGAGACACATAGCAGTGAGATATGGGTTTAAAAAGCATAATCTAACCAAACATTAGATAAACAGATTTATATAAAATATATAAACACATTTAACCTGCAAGGACCATTATAAAACCAAATAATGTGACTAATGCGACCTAAAATGATATGTCAAGGTTCAGGCTACAACTAACTTAAAGTATTTTTGATTACATTTTGGGCTGATTTTAACCAATTATTGCAGTTTGAGATATGAGTGCATTTAAATTGATTCATGATGACATCATAATCTGATACCTTCGGTTCATTGTTCTGCTCTAAATAACCCACATCATTCTAAATAGCCCATAAATCCACCCTCTCTGGTCTGCTTTCCATAGGTGTGTAACCTAAGGTGGCTGCGTTGCAACTGGAACATTGTTCCAGTATGAAGTCATTACCACACATAGCTCAGAGCAAATATAAATCTTTGCCTCCATAACGTGGAGCCTGACATGCAGCCAAATATGAAAACAAAATGGGTAAACAATCGTCGATGGGAGGGTATTTTCCAAAGACAAACAACCCGAAATTAAAATCAGTTACCTTTTCAATGGAAACAGATGGTTTATTTAATCTGGTGCAGAAGGAAAAGGGGTCGGACTGACTGCCCCTGATGAAGATCTATTACGTGGCCACTTGGTTCGTCAAAAATGATGCCAAATTCACCACAAAACAAAACATGTACATCAATCTGAAAAAGCACGTTTTAGGTGACTCTGCTGCACGGCTGCCGTCGGTCAGATCATAAACACACATCACACACACACGTGACATACAGTATGTCAAATGAAAGCGCACACACATCTGTCAACGCTTAAGTGTGCAGAAACACTCGAGCAAAACTTTAATTGCCGAGTTGTCTGCGGTCTCGGGGGCAAGTTTAACATCAACCTTGGCGTTTTTTTTAGAGGCAGCCTGGTGGCCCGTGAGGAGGGGTTGGAAACGGGTTGACTTACGGGTGAACAGGAAGGTATTTTTAGGTTGTTTGTTTAGGTAATCTACTTGTAGCTCCCAGACGACAGCCTGTCTGGGGCCTCAAAACACCTTCTATTGTGCATGTGTGTACGTGTGTACGTGTGTACGTGTGTACGTGTGTGTGTGTGTGTGTGTGTGTGTGTGTGTGTGTGTGTGTGTGTGTGTGTGTGTGTGTGTGTGTGTGAGAACGCAGCACTGCTATTGTGTTTCTGCATTGTGTGTGCATTTACATGCAGTTATATGCCCTCTGTGTGTGTGTGTGTGTGTGTGTGTGTGTGTGTGTGTGTGTGTGTGTGTGTGTGTGTGTGTGTGTGTGTGTGTGTGTGTGTGTGCGCGCGGGCACAATCAAGAGGGAACATAAAAACTTCCGTGGGTCAGTAGCTCTTCAACAGCTCATGTCAGCCCAATGACGGTCTGCTGGTCTCCGGTGTGGCTGTCACTGCTTTAACCTTTGACCTCTCCTGGTGTCACTCACCTCAATCCATCAAGACCACTTTCCCCTCTCTCTCTCAAAACCGAAGTGGAGGTCATTGCTGGAAGTGATACCCCCCCGTCCCCTCCCACCACCACCCTTCTCACACCTCCTGAAACTGTGTCGACTCTTGTTCGCATGGTGTGGCGTCTCATGATGTGTGTGTGTGTGTGTGTGTGTGTGTGTGTGTGTGTGTGTGTGTGTGTGTGTGTGTGTGTGTGTGTGTGTGTGTGTGTGTGCGTGCGTGCGTGTGTGTGTGTGTGCATTCCTGAGCGAGCGGCGTGCATTGGTGTCCGTAAAGTTTGCGGTGGGGTGCGTGCGTTGCCCTCCCTAACCCCGGGCTAGTTGAACCTGGCCTTGCAAGGGTGGCTGCAGGGTGTGTAACAGGAGCCGGGGGTTAATGGCTGCTGCTTCCACACGGTTACTCTCTGCTAATGTGTTTTAGCCTTTAGCTTTGATGTGAGGACAGACGCGCAGACACGGCGATGATGGGGAGCGGCAAACAAAGAGCAGCGAGTTTCAAAATGCACGCCGAGCTTTGAAGTCGGTGTGTGGGCACCGCTGGAAGACGGCCAGAGTCGAGTTGCATTTTGTGTTTCTCGAGGACTCTTCGTCCCGAGCTCTTCCTACTTTTTCTGTTATCTCCTCTTATCTTTACAATATCTGTCACCACTCGAGGTGATGCTCCCTGCTTGGCTGCTTTCTTGGTAATTCAAGCAGCACCGGTGCTTCGCAGAGCAGCCAAAAATGTGTTCGTAACTTCCTTCATTGTTTTGCTTCCCGTTGCTGATACCGTATCACGACGCGTTAAAACCTGAAGATTATATATCACACAAAGTCAGGATCTTTTTACTGCGGCAGGGGCCGGTTTAGTTTGCTGAAGGGAAGAGAGGAGTTCTGCTCTGACCTGATGAACTGCTGTCCGTTCACCCTGAAGTCCCCCTGAAAACAGTTTCAAGTCAGCTGAAGCAGCTCTACTACGATCAATGCAGGAAATATTGACTGGAATATCAACCTGCAGCTGCCGGAGGTCGCGACACGACCACCTCCAGCTTGTTCAAAGAGCGATCGCCGTCTGTACCCAGAACCTCCCACTTCACCTCGCACATCTCCGGCCGTTTATCAGGGCCAGTAGACAGGAATCAATTCATCTCCCTCTCTCCTTTAACCCTCTCACACACACATAGATGTCTACACGCCCTCGTTTGAGTTCCTTTCTGTCTATCTCCATCCTGTATGTCTTCCTGCTTTCCTCTCCCCTCCTGTTTCTTCTTCCCCTCACATACTTCTGTGGCGTGAGCCTTCAAGGGATCGCTTCTCTCTTTTTCTTTTTTTTCCCCCCAGTAGTATCCAACAACTCGCTGCAGATCAGGGAGGATCAAGGTTTCTAATACCGGAGACATGCCCTAGCACGGACACACCTCTGCCTCCATGAGACCTCCGCACCCGTAATTGGGGCCCCCCCAATTACATTTGGGCTCTCCCGCAGAGAGGTTACACCTCCCAGGCAAGCCCGCAGTGTGTTTGATACACATGTAAGCTTGCATTTCGGTGTGCATACACAATCGCAGCGGGAGATCAGCCACCTGAGCTCGAACTCCTGGTCTGAAGCCACATTAGGTGCGTGTATGTGTGTTAAGAGTTTACGCAAAATGTCAACAGGAGTATCAAGTAATTCCTTTCTGTCAAAGGTTTGATCTTTTGGGAAATGTGCTACCTTGTTCAGACTTAGTGCCACTCTAATGTCCGTGTGCTAAATATGAAGCTACACCATAAGCACTGGAAACAGAGCGGACTATTTCTGGGCCAGGACCAGAGACTTCCTGGAACAACATACAAAGCCAAACCTGATATTGTCCATGTTTCTCACCATGGAAACAATTTGATAATAGAACAAAACTGCAGGTTTAAGTAGTTTGGCCGTGTGGTTGAGTCTAAACACAACGAAAGCCACAAGCTTATGGAGTTGTTGCTACAAAGAAGAGGATAGTAAAATTAGCTTCAGTTGGGAAGGAAACACTGCGCCACAGAATTCAATCAACGTTGATGCGGAAACATAAAGAAAATAAATGTAAACAGCTGGATCTATTTTTAATGTTCAACAGAGCAAAAAACTTCAGCTTCAGCTCACCGTTGGCCGCGCACAACCTAACCTGTGACTGGATGTCTGCGAATGAAATGTTGTATTCGTTCATTCAAATCGAGTCTGTCTACAGACACGAGCCTGTACGTTCATCTCTTCATCAACAAACCAGCTGCTGCATATTCGAATGTGTCGCTTCACCCTTTGAGGTGTTGGCCTCTCAACTCTGACGCAGTGACACTGCTTCCAGGCTACAACCTGCAAGTATTCCTGGATTCAAATCACACATTCAAAGTGTGTGTGTGTGTGTGTGTGTGTGTGTGTGTGTGTGTGTGTGTGTGTGTGTGTGTGTGTGTGTGTGTGTGTGTGTGTGTGTGTGTGTGTGTGTGTGTGTGTGTGTGTGTGTGTGTGTGTTTGTTTTACCAGCGAGACCGAACCAATGTGCCATTTCCTCCACCGCCGTGATTAGAAACGGGACGGGGGAGGCGGGAGGGGGGTCTCAGCTCATTAAAATGGCCGTCCAGTCTTAGGTCCCATCAGATTACACAGCGGCCCTTTTATTGCAAGGCTTTTTGTCATAACCCCTAACTGATTGCTACGGGGCATCCTTTGATTCGGCCACTGAACTGCACAGGAGGTAAAAAAAAAAAATAAACAAAAAGGACGACGACGAAAAAGAGGGGAAGAAAAGACCACCTACTATTGGACCCGGGAGGATGGAGGGAGCTTAAGATAGAAATCAGCGGGAGAAAGAGAGAAGGGGGGAGATAAAACATTGTCAAGGTGTTTGCAATCAGCTTCCCATTGTCGGATACGGCGGGAGAGCTGGCCGTCGTCCGTGTGAGGAGCCGCCGGGCTGCTTTGTCTCCGGGCTCAGATCGCACGGCGAGATTGGAACGTTAAAGTTTATGATACAGCGTGTGATACGCCGGCCGAAACAGATGTACAGAATAAATATATGACAGATAATGCTTCAGAGACACACATACTCTCTGCCCGCCTACACACGCACAGTCCTCGCGATCAGTAACATATTGCCCCAGATCAAAGGGATTTCCGGCAATGGTGAACCGACAGATGAAGTGCAGAAAAAGCACTGTTGCCAGACTGGAACTAAATCTCTTTCCACTTCAACCCCCCCTTGTTTTTTGTGTCTTTTTCTCTCTACCTCCCTGCCTGCCTCCTCATCTCCATCTCCACAGCTCTTCTTGGCGAGCGAGGTCCGTTCTGCCTCTTTTTTTTTTTTTTTTTTTTTTTCCAGCACAAAGACAGTGGCAGGGGCCCTCTTTCTCTTTCATAACCTCTCTCTCTCTCTCTCTCTCTCTCTCTCTCTCTCTCTCTCTCTCTCTCTCTCTCTCTCTCTCGCCCACCCATGCCCACTTGATCCGTCCACTTCTCCCCTCTCAATCCGCCTTTCTCTGCCTATACATCCGTCCATCTCCCTTTTACAAACCCGGCCTCTTCTCTCCACGTCCGTCTGCCAGCTGAGGGAGAGGAACAGTGGCGCGGGCGGGAGGAGGAAGAGTGGGGAGGAAAACAAAATATTTTAAGTGAGCGAAGGGAGAAAGAGAGGGGCAAGAGAGCAAGAGGGAGAGTGTGCAGGAGCGCAGGAGAAAATGGAGGGAGAAGAAGGGGAAACAGTCGGAGGAATGGGGGAGCAGCGGGAATGGATAGAGAGGGAAGGAGAGGGGGGGTGAAAGGACTGCAGGGTTGTGTTGGTAGAGAGCTGGGGTATTGATTCAGGGCCTTTTGACATGCTAATTTGCTTGCTGACTGCTTTAATCGCTCCCTCTTCCCATCGCAAGCTTCAAAGAGAGGATGCTTTTCAAAAAGATGAGGGCAGAGGAGAGGAGAGGAGAGGAGAGGAGAGGAGAGGAGAGGAGAGGAGAGGAGAGGAGAGGAGAGGAGAGGAGAGGAGAGGAGAGGAGAGGAGAGGAGAGGAGAGGAGAGGAGAGGAATGATATCATCCTCTTTTTGTCACTTCCATAGCACATAATGTTGTTAATGCCAGCTGACAACCATGTTAGCTAACATGGTTGTCAGCTGCACTGTTAAAAAAAAAAGTGTTTGTACAGGGTGTGTGTATCGTCATGGCTCCAATTTTTGTGAAATTGAATTTTAAAGATGGACTGAAGGATTAATTGTTCTGTTATAGGTTGAAAAACAATATTCCAAAACCCAGGAGATGATCTGAAAGACGCACCGTCACAAAGTTCAAACCAGGGTCCACTAATAGATGATGTATTATGATGTTTTGTCATAGGAGAGTGACAGTGTACGAACTGAATGTATTTACTGTGAGTGTATTGAGTGTGACAAGCACCAGTGGATGGCAGGACACCTGCAACTTTGGAGCACTCGGACCACTTTTACATTTGGAAACAGAACACGACATTTCACAGATTTAATGCGATTTAAATGTTTTTATTTTTTTTATTTCTCCAGGCTGTTGCTGGAACCGTCACACTAATGGAGCTCATTCGTTTCCACTGTATATTGTGCTTTGTCTGTCCAAAGGCACACACGTCAAATTAATTGAGCACAACAACTAACACTGAGCTTGATTTTGTTGTTTTTCCAGCTACATAATCAAGACTCCAAATAAAGCATAGCAAATGGAGCTGATTTTAAAGGCAACGCTTAACCTGCTAATCTTTATAATGAGGATAATATTGAGGCCATTCTCGTTGCAAATGAGCTTGTTTTAGGATTGTAACTGACACCTGTTGCTATTTAACTCCATTCAAACCCATTAAACTAATGTCCTTCCACTGACGGATTCCACCTGGTACAACATGAGACAGCATGACATCAAGGCATATTTGCTGTTAAGCTCAATGGCACAAAGCAGAGCCCTGTTTGTTCTGCACAAACTGTATTTTCCCAGCATCTTACTGAATATAACCTTTACATCTTAACATATTATTTAACAAGAATATTCCATATTACATTCAAACAGAGATCACTGTCAAATGTAGTGTCATGTGTTTGCAGCACTTTCCTGCAACACGTGTCAGCTCCTTGAAACAAGGCACACCAGCAAAACAATTCCTGAAAAGGTGTTTCGATTTTCACCAAAAAAAAAAAAAAGAGAGTTAAAAGGAGATAAATGAGTGAAAGGTGTATATTGGTGACCCGGTGCGATGTAGCTGTGGGAGCACTGCGGCTCTCAGCCCCCGGGGTCATGCTCGATCACCGGTGGCTTCCTGCCCTGAATAGGGCACCGCCAGGAGAAATAGAGAGGGGTGATGAGTGTCGAGAGCCGCGAGGGGAACAAACACCGAGGCAGGACGGCAGCCCGAGCAGGAAAAACATTTCAGCACCTCGGCTAATGACGGCTGAATTACCACCAGCAGCCCCACCTCCCCCCGCCTCCCCCGCCGTCCAGTCTAAAGAGGATCTGTGTGTGCTCAGAGGACTTTTTTTTTCTTTTTTTTTTCATTATTTGAGGAGCTAAACAAGAACAGAATATTTTTTGTTGTTGCTGTTTAAAGCGCTTTAAGCAATTATTTGAGCAGGAACGGGAGGAGGGCGGAGGACCGCTCACGAGACACTTTGTCCTCTCTTTCTCGATCTGTTCTTTCCTGCCCTGCGTTGGTAATAGATTCGTCTCTATTCAGCAGCACAAAATGAGCCTCTCTGGTGGCAGCGGGAGTGATGAGTACATTCACCTCCGCTCCACATGTCTGTGTATTATGACTTAACATGTGATTTTTTTTTTTTTTTTTTTACATGTCTGTGTGCGCCTATATTTGTGTCTGCTTGTATAAGCAGTGTGAGCCCGAGTGTGCACATACTGGCTGCTAAGACGTCCTCCTCTGCACTGGCATGTGTCGCTTGTGCACTTGTGTGTTTGTGGGGAACAATGACGGGTGATGATGTTCGGCGCGCCGCTCCTCGCTGCCTCCCTCACCAACAGTGGAGGTAATCTCATTATTCAGCCCACTTCCTGCTGCTGCCACCAGAGACAGGCTGACAAACACTAACCACCCTGACGGCCGGAGCGGAGCAGAGAGAGAGAGAGAGAGAGAGAGAGAGAGAGAGAGAGAGAGAGAGAGAGAGAGAGAGAGAGAGAGACAGAGAGAGGAAAAAAAAAAAAAAAAAAAAGACAAGGAGAAAAAAAAAAAGATGTGAAAAGATGTGAAAGGGTGAAAATTGCTAAAGAAACTCAGTAGTATAAATGGAGGCGTATAAAAAGAGAAAAGGGACATGTGAAAAGAAAGACGCGATCATAAAGAGCCGATGAAGCAACAGGAAAATCAAAGACAGAAAAAACAAGCAAGCCGGCGAAAAGAAGATGCAAATACTAAATACTAAATTTGGGAATATGCAGAAGAGGAGGTGGGGGGGGGCGGGGTCTGTGTATTTAAAGCCACCGGGGACCTGAGGGCTAAATAGAATTATGTGGTGAATTTAGAATGATGCTCCCAAGCGCATATTTAACACTGTCAACAGAGGGAGGGAGAGAATGGGACACCTACACACACACACACACACACACACACACACACACACACACACACACACACACACACACACACACACACACACACACACACACACACACACACACAATAAGTGGAGCTCAGGAAAGAAACTTCATCCCTAAAAACCTCTTAATCCAACGCCGAGGAGAGTTTACAGCTTAGCAAAGACTGCTGGTAATAATGAGGGAGGGCAGGCGGCGACCCTCAGGTGAGAAAACGCGCTGATCGCACTCTGACATCACAATCGGGCCGTGAGCCTTTATCCACACACAGTCGTGGAAATAAAGTTAAGATAATGAACTGTAGATGCTGCTGCTTTTCACAGGGTTGCTTTAATGTAGCATGTACATAAAACACGTTTTTCATTTTGTATTAAATAAACAGCAGCAGGACAAAAGGGAGATGATAAAAAAAAAAAAAAAAACATGCAATAAAATTCATTTTATTCTGGAAAAATGTAATTTCAGGATTAGGACTTGGTTTTAGGGTTCAGTTAGGTTTAGAATAAGGGTTGGGGTTAAGCACTCGTTGTGATGGTTTAGGCTAGGGTAGGTGTGTATGTGTGTTTAATCATGTAATCATGTTATAGATACACACATGTGCTCACCTAGTCACGATGTGGGGACCCACATATCTTTTGGGGAGAGAAAAAAAAAGTTCTTAAAAGGTAAATAATTACATTTTAGAATGAAGACCTGGTTTAAGGTTTATTTTAAGTTTAATTTAAGGATTAGTGGTTATGGATATGATCAGGCAAAGCCTCCAGGAAATGAATCAAAGCCAATAGACCAGAAGATCTGAAGAAGATAGATCTGAAGGACCAGTTTGAGTTTTAGACTGCAGGATCACGAGATCACAAACATAGAAGTACAGAAAGGCTTGTGCGTGTGTGTGTGTGTGTGTGTGTGTGTGTGTGTGTGTGTGTGTGTGTGTGTGTGTGTGTGTGTGTGTGTGTGTGTGTGTGTTGGTAAGAGGTGGTTGTGGGGGACCTGGTTCACAGCTCAACCACGATCCAGCTTTCTGCAGTGTCAAAAGCGTCTGTCACCTTCACACTTCGGCCGAGCTACATCCTCCACAGTCACATACGCTAACAGATTCAAATTGAAGGCAAACACACACGCACAAACACACATACACACAAACACACATATATACACAAGTTGAAATCTGCTGATTTTCCTGAAAACATACATTATCGCTCTGCGGAGTCAAAACTGCTGCCAGAGCACACTGTCGGTCAAACGTTTCTCATTTCCCCTTAATGGCATACAAGGTTCTCCCTAATCCCTGCCTCCCACCACCTCATCAACACCCCTGCACCTCCAACAGCAGGGACCCCCTAACCAGATGAGGAGCGAGAGGATGCCCCCCCTCTCCCTCCCTCCCCCCATTGAGCCAGGGAAAGGGATCCCAAATGCAAACAGATAGAGTCCCCTCGCCTTAGATCAGGGGGCCCCCCTTGGCCCACAGTGCCCTGGTTGTCCCTCTTGCCTTGGCCCTGGGACTAAACCCTAGACACCCTTGGTCCACCTCGAGTGCAGACAGACACACACACACACACACACACACACACACACACACACACACACACACACACACACACACACACACACACACACACACACCGCTGCCACAGCTGTCAAAACCCTGACGTCTTAATCAATCCTGGATCCACGACCCTGTCAGACGCGGCAGTAAGATGGATGCAAAAGGGGCTGACCCCCGACCTCTGCCAGGGGTGGAGAATACAACTCCCCCGTGCCCCGCCAGCTCCCCCTCTACCTCTCCCCCCCCCCAAACATCAGCAGCTTCAGTCGGCTCTGCCGCTGCCCCAAACAATGATGGAGGAGAGCCCATTCATTCTGGGCTGGGAACCAGGGGCCAAGGTGCCCTTGTAACCCCGCACGTACACGAGACAAGCTCAGACACACAGGCATGCAACACACACACACACTCACACACAACTGAGCTGTGTGCACCACAGAAAACCTTTAAAAGAGATGGTTTGAACTTTATCAAGCCACATCGTGAGAACACACTCTCATACACCTATTAAAACTGGTCAATGCGTAAAAAAATACTAACAAACACACCTAAACTCACAATCCTCCACTGATATCCAACAACCCCCCCCCCCCCCCCCCACACACACACACACACACACACAAAACAAAAACAAGCTTCTGTTTAAGTCCCTTGGTCAACACAGCCATCCAAGAGTGGAGCCCCTCTCCCATGGAGCCTGTCACATTGGGGAATATTAACCAGCTCATCAGTGCACTTGAAAACCAACATTGTCCAGCACCTTTTAACCCTCGAGTCACTGGAGCTGATACCCCACTGACGCCGCAGACTAAAACCCAGTGCAGGTTATCCCGTGTCCAATTGGAAGTGAAACGTTTGAAAAAATACAAAGAGAGTAGCTGAAGCGAGAAGGGAATAGAGTGGCTGTCCTGGCACTGCAAACTTAAACAAACTCAAGCACATGCAGTGATATGTGAAGTAAATGGATATATTGGCTTGAGCAGCAGTGCCATTGCCAGTGCCAGTGCCATTGCCAGTGCCATTGCCAGTGCCATTGCCAGGCCGGCAAAACACTACGAGACTGCATTAGTAATAAAAAAAAATTAAAAAATCAAGGCTTCCAAATCCTTTGTTGCCTTCTTTGGTGGGTAACAGCTTATTTTTTTTCCTCAACAGGAATTAAAGGGGAGAAACACGGAGTCTATTTCAATGTTGCAGGCAAATAAGAGTTCTGATATACAGTATGAGATCAGGGTTCTGATTTGAAACACGAGAGGTTATTATAGTAAATTGCATGATAGAAAGCCAGAGAACATTTACTTTGAGTCTGTAACTAACTACCTTCAGCTCTACTTCCCTCAGCCCTCCGTCTCTTTCTGCTTCTCTGACCCCGGGGGACAGAAACCTGGCCGGGGCCGTCTGAAGCCAGCAACAGCGGAGATGGCATCAGTCCAAGAGAATTCTTACAGCTCATATCAAGCTTTTTTTTTTTTTTTTTTTTTTTTTTTACAAACAAACACCAAAGGACACACACACAAACCCATCTGTGACCACTTGAACCCCTTCGCCTCCCCCCACCCCCAAAGCAGCAGCCAGTGGTAGACCCCTAAATCACCAGACCTGTTTGTCATGCAATTAGTCCTCCAAGATAAAGGCTCCCTCATAAATTAGGAGAGGTGTAGTGGTCCGTCCCCCTGTTAATCACCCGTGCCCAGCCTCTGACCCCTCACTGCTGCAGCCAACTGCTTTTTGTGTGTGATGGTGGTAGGTGGTGGGTGGTGGGTGTGGGAGGGGGTACCCCAATAAACCATCATGGCAGAACTGGCATCCGCTCATCTGGCCAGCGTACAACCGCGCTTCAGCTTGGCAAGAGGCTGAATGCGATCCACAGAACAGCTGCTGAATACTACTAGGCGCTATTAACAATGGAGTGCGGTCGACCATAAGCTACAATCGATTGGGTGCAATGAAACAAGCCAGTTAAATTAGGGCAGAGACCATCAGAAATGCTGTTTATCAACAGCCCGAGCTCGAGACGTCTAAAAGCAGGACTTTCGAAAGCATCTATTGGCAGGTTTTTAATGGGCACTCCGAGGAGATGTCTTGAATTCACCAACATGACAACGGCTCCATCATGCCCCTGATTTGAAAGAAATCTAAAACGGAGGCACTCTGCACTGACCTTAAAACCTCATCAAAGTGCCTGGTATCGAATCACGGCAAGCTGGGACTACAATAATCATCCACAGCGGACTACCCGCCCTCCCCACCAAATAGCAGTATTTCCACCCCATCTCAGCTGTGTATTTTCACTCCTCTTATACCTGCTTGGAATTATAAACTCCGTCTTTGTCCTTCTCTTCCTGTAAAGCTGTCTATCTCTTTTCCCCAGCTTCGGCCTCCATTGGCTATAAGAGAAAGAGCAGGTGGGGGTGAAAGACACAGTGGTAGCGCGAACCAGTTGGAGCTCTACCCTCGTCTCCCGGTGTCACGAATCCTCCTGGGACGCATCCCATTGCACAACACCTCCCTGTGGGCCCGCTAATTACTCCATTTACAGTCATCATTGCTTCTATCAGCCAACCAGACGCTGGAAAGAGGACTGCAGAGAGTGGCAGAGCGAGGAGATAAAAACATCCAACAGTGTGCAAGGTGGGTGCATCTGGGGAGGGAGGGGAGGGAAGGGAAGGACAAAGGGAACAAAACAAGGAGGATAAAGACAAAGGAACAGACAGAGGAAGGGTACAGCAAGGGTGGGCAGGATTTGAGGGGACAGACCGGTCTATGAATCGGAGAAAAAAAAAAAAAAAAAAAAAAAAAAAAAAAAAATCTGTGAGAAATGTCCTCTCTTTACCTTGACATTCTGCATTGCGCTCCTCATATCCAGGGTTGCACAGGCAGTTCCCAATTGGCACCAACCACTCTCCGTCAGCTCCGCAGTACATCTTGGGAACCTCCTTTTCCTCCGAATTATCCACGCACGAGCCCCGAACTTCCACAAGTGAGGAGGTATCGGCCCCCGTGATGGTATCAGGGAACTGGGCCAAGTTACGCACAGCCAAGGGACATTTCTTGTAGAAGACCCTAACGGAAACAAGCGCGATGCACGCTCCAACATCCTGGAAGGCCAAATAGAAACCCTTCCGGGTCAAGGCGCCGACGTCCCGGACCTCCGTGTTCAGCTTCATGATGCGATCGCCGATGTCCACCTGAGTGAAGCTCTCGTCTGCCGCGACGGTATCTATCTTGCCAAACTGGTTCTCACGGATGTAGCGCTCTTTGTCGTTGTTGGATTCATAGTAGTAAAGGTTGAAGGTTTCCTTGCAGGTTCCCATCACCCCCGGGAGGCTGTTGCAGTCTCGGAGGGTGAACTTGATCTCAATGTAGACACGCTGGGCACCTCCGCGGGGGATCCAGTCGGTGCGGAGCCAGTTGTTCTGATTGGGCTCCATGACGTTGCACACCTGGTACGTCCGAATGGGGATGTTCTTTTCATCCATTATACTCACTTCCTCCCACTGGGGAAAGGACACAATAAAAAAATGTTACAAGGATATTCTTGAACTTCATTAAACTTTCAGTCTGCTAACTGAATTACTCATGTTCAGAGCCATAACTAGAAAAACTGTAAGAAAATCCTATAAAAGCATTACGGCAGAATAGTTAAAGGTAAGAACAGCTGAAAAATATCTGAAATAAATGGTCTCCTCATTAAAATGAGCCGTGTGAGTATTACACATGACTGGGAGCCAGTTGATGTCGGGAATGAGTGATACTGTGCAGAAAGCATTTTCTTAGTGCAGTCAATATTTGACTCTCAGCAGAGCAATTAATTGATGGCTTAAGTTTAAAGCATATTTTATAAATGACACCTAATAGACTTGTCAGGTTCTAATATAGAATCATAAAGATATTAATATTCATTGGTGCTCCTCAACTATGAGAAAGGAAATGTGTAATTAGGTCTATGCGTCTGCAATGCCTTCAGTTCAATTGCTTGGGGGAGTGGAATACAAAATCCTCTTCACACACACACACACACACACACACACACACACACACACACACACACACACACACACACACACACACACACACACACACACACACACACACACACACACACACACACACACACACACACACAGGTGGTTCAGGGCATTAGAATAGGTAAAGAGGAAAGAATGCAAACAGAGGATTATGTGGATGCTGAGGATCTCTGAGTAAATGCTAATGATCTAATGTGTGCCTGTTTTACATCTGCATACATGGCTGAGACTGGGGAGACAGGGGCACACATGTTCCCTGACGTTAGCATGAAACTCACAGGGAAGAGGGAGACGCTGACGTGGGGGCACATGGATTACGTTATCCGGCGCGTTCTGGCTTATTTTTACTGAGAGGGAATGTTTGTTTTACTTATGATAAAGTTCCCCTCTCAACGGAGCACCGCTGAGCAAATACGAGCACGTCTTGAGAGGCTCAAAGCAGTGCGTTCCCCAAAGTTTTTCACCGGGTGTTTTAAATAGAGTCTTTGACTGAGCTGGGCCCTAAACAAGAGCAGACAAGCCTTTGGCTGGCGTACGGCTTCGACCGTTTACACAAAAATCATAATGGGACTGTGGAAGATATGGGTTACGCTGCCAGATTTGACGTGATGCCTTATCATAAACGATCTGGATTAAAGCCTTATTTCCCTCGAGTGGAGTGGGATAATGCTAAACATAGCTGCGGCTGTATGATTTGAGAAAATGTCTATCATTCCCTGCTGTTCCATTCCACTTTGCTCTCCTCCCTCGGCCCCCCTTTTGTTGTGTAAATCAAGCGGCACTGAGATAAGGCCGCACCTTTCCCCGATAGCAGGAAAGAGGGAGAATAAGGCCAATTGGTCATAATGAGAGGGTGAATGCAGCCTCGCTGGGGCTGCCAGGACCCCGTCAATCATTTGTTTGTGATAAAATGGCCGAGGGGAGGACCGGAGCGCTCCGCCGACCGAGTTCATTTGGAAAGGCTCACGAGCACAGCCTGCATTAGTTGCACAAGGTGACACACCCCCCCCCCCGTTCAAATTCATTAGCTGACGTGATCATTGCAAATTTGCATACATTTTCATAAAACATTAAAAGGCTCGTTTGTGCTCATCATCACATTTGTGTAAGTAAAACAATTGGAGGAGTGACTGCAGACTGTCACTTGTTTAAAGTGAACATTTATTAATTTAGACATTCAAATAGATGTTTAGCAATTTCTAGATGATCATATTTAGACATGTTTAAGACATGTGTCTCACCTTTTTCCAAAGTCGAATGCTTGTGGCTGCTGTGGGCCCCTTTGTGGCCTGTATTCTGTCTCTTATCAGAGCCACTATGCGTCAATTAAACTGAAGGATCACACATTCAGTCGACCCTGTTCCCCGTTGCTTTATAGCTGGTCGTCCTGCGGCCAGAGCTGAACCCCGCTGCACTTTCCCCCTTATTCATCCCTTCCAAAAGACCCTCACTCGGCTGCCAAGTTCCTCTCTCTCTCTCTCTCTCTTTCCCCCTCTCCCTCTCTCTCTCTTCAACTCAATGGTGGAAAGGGATATAAAGTTTCTCCACAAAGACCGATTCAATCCACCGTCTATTCAGGAAACCTGACGCCCGCTGCAGTATCGGCCCCTGCATCTGACCATTACAGAGTGGTTAGAGAGAAGGGGAGCGAGGAGAAAGAGGAGCAGGGGTTGGGGGGCGAGCGGGGTGCCTATAGGCCGATGGTTCTGAGTGGGTACCCCATGGGGCCCTGCAGGGTGTTCTGGAGACTCTCTAAAATATCAGATTCTAATTTATCCATACTTTGGTGCACCATAACTGAAATGATTTCACCCTGAGCCTAATATCCTGACAGTACAGACAGTTGCACAATAAATCCTCCACAAAGATAGTCCCATGAAGGGCTCACCCACACAAAACCTTATCAAAGACGGCTGTGTATCTATTTGGCGCTCCGCTCTACTGCTCCTGCCAATGATGGATATTACCTCTCTATTTTTTGCTCAATAGGGGACCATGCGTCCTAACAAGGGGACACTTCTTTTGCAGGACTTACCCCTCCTTCTGTCGGGTTGGCGACCCATCCCAGCTCCCCCTGTACAGATCTGGAGTCCAATAACGTGACTGGAAAACAAGAATAGGGAGAAGTGAGACTCCAGATCGTCCTTACAACATCAGCATTGGCATATACAGTATAATCCAATTAGGCCTAATACTCTGAGGAAGAAACATGGCTTCCGGTTTTTCCTTAATGAATTGAGAAAACTGTTGAAGCGATTTATCATGGAGAAAAATATCCTCATGATGAATATCAGTGCAGGGGGGGATACAATCTGAAGGCCGGAGAGTCTCACAAACGACATACTTGTTCATGTTTTGTTCTGCGTAATTCCCTGCTGTGCTTTACGGACGTGGTTTTGATTGATTTTCGTTAAGAACATGATTTTCTACACATGACAAATGTTGTTCCCCAGTGTCTTTCAAATAACGATTTTCCTTTTGCTCACCGTCGGCTTTAAGCAGGTTTGATTTGGAGCCCTGCGTGTAAACTTGGTGCGTGAAGAACAAAAGCATTTTCTAATGTTCCTGACTGTCACGGAATCCAGCACAATACTTTCCCGAGAAAAAGTAAAACATAACGCACGTGAGGCATTAATTAAAACGTGTTTTCAATTGAATTACACCAAAATTGCATCGAGTGTATTCATTTTTTAGGGTCGTTTTGATTCGGTGCGTAAAAATGCGTAATTAACTAAATAAATAGGCCCGATATTTAAGTCTATGGAATAAATTATTAGGATCAATGCAGATTGATCCATTTTAAAACTGAAATATTGGTTTCATATTTATTTTAACGGATTCCGTAGTGCATCTTTGTGGACTTGTTGTGTCTGCCGAAGCACAGATACAGACGGCACACTGTTGTTCTGCAGGGGACACACATCCATCAACCGGGGAGGTTTTTAAGTGAAATAGAATATATTTGTGTTTGCAGAAGTAAAGTAAAGGTTATAATCTGTCTAGGGGCCTAACATTTCGATATGGATACACTGCGCCCCGGGACACCGAGCAGGCAGCTCTAGTTCCGAAACCTGCCGAGCTCTTGCTCTACCACACACCATGTTCAGTTCAAATCTCTTGCAGTTTAATATCGGGTCGCTTTGTGAAGCTACATATCTACCAGAGCACAGTCAAAAATCGTTGATTAATCGATGGTAAATATTCCCGAGTTCGGCGTTCAGGCTGTCTGATGCGCAAAAGATGCATAATGCAACTTTTAGAATCTGTTAAGAATCGGACCATTTTCCACCTAATCACAACGTGACAACAGAAGCGATCACTGTCACCAATTCTCAAATTGATGGATTACGAGGTGCTTGGTCAATCGGGTGTGTGCCGGATTTGTGAGTCTCCCACTAACATTAACATTTCATTTCTCTTCTACAGGACGGGTCCGTTTATGTAGATGTTGTGGAAGATTAAAATGTTTGTTTTTTTTAAACAGAGATTGGTTTGACCTTCGCTCTTTTCAAGAAAAAAAAATAAATAAAAAAAACCCGCACGAATCGGGGCTACAAGTATTAATGTTCCCGGCGGGTTTCGGTGCTGATACGATCCGACCGTGAGCCGAGACTTAAACAGCCGAGGCGCAATTGGAAAAGTCGCTTCTCGTTCCAGCTTCGGTCACGTAAAACCCCGCAAAAGTCGCTGCGTAAAGGTGACCGTCTGTGCTTTCCTTCATTAAACTCATCGCGGCTCCACGCGCTCTCAACCAGGGCCCACGGAGCGAGGTTCCGCGGCGCAAACACACAGAGACGGAGCGGGGATGAAGTCAGAAGTCCGTGGCAGTTCTTTTTTCTTCCAACAACCTTACCTTCATTTGGGGGGTATATCCGTGCCGAGGAAACGAATGTAGAAATCCCAGGAATAAGAAAGGTGGCCGTGAACAAAATCCCTGCCATGAGTGCCATTTGTGTCGTTGTTCCGTTTTTCTCTCCTCTTTTTCTTTCGTTGCTCTTCTCCCAGGTCCTGCTCTCTCTCTCTCTCTCTCACTCGCTCCCTCTCTCTCTCCCTCTCTCTCTCTTTCCCAGTGGAATATGGGTTTGAAGCGGACAGGGGGAGAGAAACGCACGGAGCGCTCCACAGCCAGGAGGCGGGTCTACTTTGTGCGCTCTGACGCGGACCCCGTCAATCCATATAGGAAACGCAATGGACAGGAGGGGGTGAAGTGGGGGGGAAATAATCATTAACAACCCCCCACCCCCTCCGCACACCCGAATTAACTCTCTCTCTCTCATTTACCAGTGGCAATCACAGACGAACACACGACGACATGGTGACTGTTTGAGGTGGCATTTCTCCAAGAGATGTGCCATGCAGGTACAAAGGCGATGTAAAACTCACCAGGACTCCCTCACAGTACAAGAATAAACTGCGGGGTAACTTGTCCTGTTTGTCACCTAATAAAAAAATGAATTCAAAGTGCGTGCGCACGCGCTCCCCATTCACACACCTAGTACACAGAGTTAAGGAAAACCACCGCCTCCTTCTCTCTGAACGAACAGCAGAAGCTGCTCCTGAACTATGCAGTATGAGTGAAATGCAATGCGTCAGTTTTTTTGTCCTCTGTGTTCCTCAGCAGTCACTGTGCTGATCCTGCATGTAGTCTGGCTCCAGTCAAGCGCAGCGCTGTCCGAGGTGAGCCGCATCAGACCAAGGTCGCCACCTAGCGGAGATAGCGACGCCTATTCTGCCTCCAAAATTGGATTAAAGAACAAGCATGAGCATGACCTCCCTAACATTACATGGTATTGCACTTTGTGAAATTGACAATGCCCGTTTTAGGATCGGTGGCAAGCTGGTATTGGATTATTGTCACTTGCTATTATTCTAATATTACCAAGGCTTTATGGGTATTTATGATGAAACGTGCACACAGGTCCATCCATCTGTGCAGCAGGCCTGCTGTTGTGCTGTTGCAGAGGCGAACGATGTGCAGGAATTGATGTTGCTTCCAACAAAGGCTGCATTGTTCATGTTTGAGAAAAGGCAGCAGTGTCCAGGTTTGAGGTTTTTGCCCAGGGTGCTCTCTCCTTTATGTCACTCCTACGCAGGTCTTCTATTGCTCCTGCGAGATGTGCCCAATCACTGTGGCTGGCAGGCAACCTTTCAACGATATGCAGTGGAGCATGTCACTGTGTGGGCAGGTTAGGGTGTTCTGCACCACCACACACTGCAGGTTGACCACGGACAGCTCTCTACAACCACAACCAGCTCTTCTTAAATATTGTGTCTCTTTTAGAGGGGAATGTGGCCTTTTATGATTCAGCTGAAAAAAACATGCGCCCTGCCGAAGACTCCTCAGGCAAGTTGTATCCATATCAGCTGCTGCTTCTTGCAAACCAACAGAATTTCATCAGAAAAGCATCTCTGTATTGTCAAATCGGCCGCCTTTTAAATTTAAATGAAGCTGTCTGAATTTTGAATTTAGGCAGCTTCATTTGGATTCAGAACCCTGTTTGTGATGTCGAGCCAGCGAGCACTAAAGCTATAAGAAGTTTTTCTCACACTCAGCAGGTGTCTGAATGCATTTTTTCCCCCCCTCATGTCATTGCAGCATCATACATATATGAATGTGTCTTTGTGTGGAAATATTGTCTGTAGCCTTTAGCATCCACGTTTGGCAGATCCCAGCCGCTCCAGTTCCCATGCCTTTTTGTAGCTGTCACACCAAACTCGCGCTTCCAAGACTTGGCTAAAATATATTTATTTCTGCCCATACAAGGAATCATCCAGGGGTTTTCTCACAAGGGTGATCTCATTGCAAATAGACCTGCCTTTGTCTGAAATGCTCCAGCAGACAGAGTGTGGCTTTGTTTTCGCCTCAGTGATGCTATTCAAAAACGGACAGATAAGTGTTTTTATGTATAACTGGTTCGGAGAGGGCAGCTCTGGAGTCCTGATCTTGGACTGCACAGAATGAGGCTGATTTAAGTTTAGATAGAGAGGGGGGGTTATTTAGGTCTCCCGGGATGCGGTACCGTTCCTTTGTGGGGTTATATGCGCTGAAGTAGACAAAGCATCTGGTGCTCCACCAAAATTGGCCCAACTACCCCCGAAACATTGATTTTCCATAACTACATCTGCAGATGAAAAGAACGTTCACTTGTTTTCCTAACGGTGACAAGCCTGGCCACATTAAAAAGCCAGCGGGGGGGACCTGGAGGGACACTTTTGATCTTTTTTAGACCAATGGTGACAAAGTTTCGACCGACTGATTGCGATGGTGGTCGGGACAGGGTGCTCGCGGGCGGGCGGTGTCTCCTGTCTCCGTTTATTTGAGTCGCAGTGTTTTTGATTGATTACACTCCCTTCGTTTCCTTTATGTTCCTGTCAAACAAGGGGCTTTTTTGGGGGGTGGAGGGGGGAGTTGTGGAGCAGACCCCCCCATTTCCCTCCATCTACCAGCCCACTCCGCTTTCTCCAGATGGCATCTGCTGCCCACACATCTGCATTGTGTGCCAATCATGCACACCGACTCCAAATCCTTTGCTCGAGCGTACACACACACACACACACACACACACACACACACACACACACACACACACACACACACACACACACACACACACACACACACACACACACACACACACACACACTCTCTCTCTCATGCTCACTTGTGCCGGAGACAGATTTATCTGGCCAATATCACCAGATTGGCTGTCTAGATATGAGATATCCGTCAGTTACATCCGGTCCTAAAAAAGAGGAAGTTCTCATTTTTTCCACAACTGAAATCATATTTAAAACTCTTGAGGCAAATATTTGCCTAGTTCCTGATATTATTGTTAACAGTGAGTGGTCAGAATGTGCTGGGATATACAGAATATAAATTAAATATAACAATAGGATACCATAACAGAAGTCGCTGGAGACAATAGAGCTTTGAAAACCAGGAGAGTTTACAGAGAAGAACCCGGTGAGAAGCGTAAAAGGGGAACGGTAGGTAATTCAAAATGTTTTTTCGTTGCCGTTATCAACCAAACGTGGTGCCATAGCTACTGAATTATTTCAAAGGTGACCCAGAGTTTAAAAGTTGAACAGATTTAAGGTGGAGGTTATTGAATCTTTATCTCTCAACTGCCATCAGAAGCTTCGTGATGGGATGTTTCCTGCTGAACTGCACCCACTGAGTTAACTTCTCCCCTCGAGCATTTTGTGCACACCTACCTTTGACTTTGTTTTCAATCAAAGAGCCAGATATTCAATAAGGCAACTCTTGATGCTTTTGCTCTTGAGGACAGAAGCTACTGCACATCTGGACTGAGACTTGTGACTTGAGTTCAGTATAGCTGGCCACAGGGACAGGAGTATCCGACAAAAGTTGTCAATTAAGAATCTGCTCAAATTATCTACCAGCCTGTAAACTCTCACCGAACAAATCCAACACAGAGCAGCAACCTTGCACCCCCCCCCCCCCTCCCCATCATCGTCCCCCACCTCCCAAACTACAGTTTGGGCCATTGTTCCAACTAAAGTCCCTCCTGCTGACCTTTGACCCCCAGCGCTACAGGCCCTGCCCACCTCTTTCGGATCTCCAGCTTCATGCGGTGCTCCCCGTGTCCGCAGTCAGGAAGACAGTCCCTGGAGGTCAGAGCGAGTGGGAGTCAGAGGAGAGCAGAAGAGAAAAGGGAAGAGGAGATCAAAGGAGCAGCAGGAGAGCAGCTCTCAACCTGAATGTCAGAGATGAGATCAAATCCGCTGGACTGGAAATATTGCTTACACAAACACGTGAATACGCACATGCACGCTCTCCGAACACACTGGTTTTGTGTTCTTTCAACACGATGGGACTTGTATTTGTCTCTGCTTATGATCATCCAAATGTCCTACGGCAGTCACAGCCCCTGTTCATGTCTGCCAACTCGTTTTCAGTGCAAATGATGGTAATTACCAATGATCCATTTCAAAGTTGCAAATCAGTGATAAAGGTTACTGTGGTACCTTGAGGACTTTCTATTTACGGCATGTCTTATTGAAGGCTCCCTCCATGCATATCTCCTACTAAACACATTCAGAATTCCTTCTTTTAAGCTTTCTCAACTGTTTCTGCATCACAACCCTCACGATGCCCTTTGTTATCTCCTCAGTACAGCCTTTGGATGTGTTTGTCTAACATAATGTCTCGCATCCCGCCTGTGTTTATCTTCCAAACCACCGCTTGACCCGTCACTTCTTCTTTTCTATTTCCATTTAAATGTAAGGTATTTGGAAGACGCTGTTATCCAGACCGATTTACAGTCCTGCTCAGTATTCACGATTAAGCCAACACCTGGTTTACAGTGAGGGGAGACATTTGGTGGCCATCACACGTCTCCTGCTCTCAGTTTTCCTTTTGCAGCGCTGCCCGTCTGAATGAAGACTCTGCCCGAGCCATTTCTAAGAGAGCCGGCAGCTGACAGTTGGCTAAGTCTGGCTCCCATTAGTTACTGTTCATAATGATACAATAGTAAGTTATATATATAAAAAAAAAAAGAGACTTTGTTCCTCTCGGCTAAAATGACAACTGTCGCTATCAGTTTTCTTCTGCTCGACTTTAAGCTGATGCTAATCTGAGCAACACTCAGCAGAGTAGTTGAAGACTGTTTCAGTTTTCAATTTAATTCATTTTCAAGCAGAAAGACTGTCAACAGGTCTTAAACATGTAAAATAATATATGCATAGCCTACATGATATTGTTAAACGACCGGAGCTCAAGCTACACGTCAGTCTTAAGTTAGCATTCACACCAGGAGAGAACGTGAATGTTTACAGGTGTAACATTGGTTTGGATGCTTCTGACTTGTACATTAGGTCGCTCCCTGTTTCTACAGCACCACACACACACACACACACACACACACACACACACACACACACACACACACACACACACACACACACACACACACACACACACACACCGCTTTAGCATGTGGGGAAATCCCAAGCTTAACTGTGGACAGTTGCTGATTGGCGAGGGAGTTAAGCAAATATTCAACAGGCAGTCTGAACAATGAAAAACATTCGACATCACGACACCACACAGGCAACGTTTTGCCATTGTCACAACTAAATGAAACAGATCAACGCCACTGACAAAGCATTCCTGTGCACTGCCACCGTGTTCCCTCCGAACACCCTTCCCCGTGCCGTCCATCACACCGCCGGCTGTTCTCTGACCTATCCGTGCCCCCGCCCACCCAGCTCTTTACCCCCCTCCTCCGGTGGCACCGTGTCAATCAATAAGCATCACGGCAGGTCCGGCGGTCGAGCCCAGCGGGCGCTCTCTCTCTCTCTGTGGATGTGGAAAAGCGACCGAGCGGCAAGAGATCCTTTGTGTCGTTTCAGATTTACCCGAGTGTTTTCAAAAAGTGCAGTTGTTGCGTCTGCCCTGTCGTTCACCACCACCCTTCAATGTTTCGGTCCGGAGTTGCTGTTGGGGGAAATGCCACCGGTGTGAGACTCCACAGCAGGAGGTGTGTGCTCACGCAGAGCGTTTCTCTAATGCCACGCTGTAATACAACTTCTGCGATCGAGACATACCCAGGTTACACGCCTCCCTCTGGTAAGTCTGATCGCAATAAATACCACGTGGAACAGAACTGCGCATTTTATAGAACCCTTTATTTCTGAGGCCGTGACTAAGGTGTGTGATTTACAAGTTGCTGCGTCTCATTTTATGAAGCGTAAAGGTAGCGAAGTCACATCAAAGTCACAAATTATTCTCCGTAACCCCACGAAAACCCACCGATCCTACTGTTTTGTTGTCGAGGCATCATTTTTGGTTGTTAGGGGGCCGGTTAACGATCCAGCAAACACTCATCTGGCAGCCAGATTAAGCCGCTGCAGTGAGATACATTTGGATGTCTGTGGCGGTGCAGTCACTCAACGCTTAAAGCATCAACACAAGCTACAAATCAACTCCAACTCGAGGCAGCTTTAGAATTTTTATGCGAAAGATTACACGCAAAATACATTTGGCAGCCGCAAAAGGGTAGAAGCACTCCGGGGGGGGATGATTTAAGGTGTCTATGTTATTTTATAGCACGGTGTCAGGCGCTTTGGAGCATCATACTTGGAGAAAGACGGAGCGTGAGAGCGGTGATAGCGTGTTTATGTATGTGGATAATAAGGAGGGCATGTAAAGCGCCATGAGGGACAACACCCATTGTACAAATGCTCACGTATGAATATTTACATGTTTTTTGCAGCACTTAGACATGCGCACATTCCAGTCACATAATAAAAAGACCTTCTTTCTCTCTCGGGCTGAGATATTGTTTTAATTGTGTCGTTTACGACTCGGAGCACAGATGTAGACACAAGCGTCACACTAACACCTAAACTGACACTTGGCTGAACCGCGGAGGTTGTCGGTGTGATTTGGTGATGGAGTTTGCGTTCCAACTGATGTCATCCCCGAACTTGGTGAGAATCAGGAGCAGGCACAGACGGCAGTGGGAGTTTAGGAGCATACAATGAGCATTTGGCCCTTCAGCTGTGACTCAGACAAACGGGTACAAATGAAAGGTGCTACGTTAAAAGCCGCGGTGCCTTAATGTTATTATCGTAAACAAATCACTTCATGGTCAGTTTAGCAGCGTTTATCTCATGCCGGTGGATTTACTGATGTCCAAGGAAGTGGTTCACAAAATTAAGACCACATTTTCCAGCACCTTCCAGTCACAGAGATTGTTGCTAAACGAAAACAAAAACAGCTTCAGGTCCTTTTGTGGTGGAAGAACAGACTCTTCTTCCTGTTTTCAGCCATAAAATGATCACATTTTATTGCGTAATCCAACCCAGCGTTTCAACAAGTAACATGCAAAACCGACCAGTAAATAAATCTGGTGATTTGTTCATGTTGAACGGTGACACATACTGCACTGTCTTTAATTGGCTGGATTCATTAATCTGCATATTAATTACATGGATTGATGTAATTAGTGGGCACAAAATCTAATCAATTAATTGAGATGGCGGACATGTGAGGAGTGGGAAGTCTCACCCCGTCACGTTGTGATGATGTGTTTGAGAATTCTTTGGATTTCGATCTTCCACTTCAGGAAGTAATAATTGTGACAGATTTGAACATAAATCTGGATAACTTTCCTGGTAAATTAAGAGGTACGCCCGGCAGCTATGTTTGTGTTCCAGCTTGTGTTTAAACGAACCAATAAAAGAACACAAATGGAAATAAAGCTACCTCTGTTAGCACAGGTATCTGAATGTAAATATGAATGATAGATAATAAATCATGCTCCATCTGTTAGGTAGTAATGGGACATTGGGACATCTTTAAAAAATAAACTGCTTCCAGTTCACAACAGATATTTACACTCTGGAGTTTCAGATTTAACCTTTGATTAATGTTATTTTATCATTCTGTTCCTCAAATATTTTAAGGTGTTTCTCCTCGTCTTTAAAAAAAAACAAAACATGATCTAAACATTGGTGTTGCAGACCTGTATAGAGCTTCCAGACACCGTATTTGAAAGAGCTAACAGGATAAGGTTTGGGATATTCTGTAAACTGTTTTTGTCTATAAATCCAGCGCGTCTTGTGATATGTAAAAAAAAAAATTCTACTTCCAATCAGCTGCCATTCAAAAACAGTAAACTTCTCTCTTGAAATAAGTAAATAATTTTTTTCTGCAGATAATTATGTTTTTCGGGAAAAGGTGGGCGGGGCATAGTGTCCACCCCTAACTCCTCCCCAGCTCGTCCAAACATGGTCACTTCTGGCTCCAAAAAAACGACAGCCAAAATGCCAGACTGCTTCAACGGACGCTCACAAACCGAAGGGCGATGTCACGGTGGGTTGCCACTTGAAAGAAACATGTCACGCAATGCAACCATGTGGCTCACTGCTGTGCTTTTTAATAGTTTTGACCAACAACAGCACAGAGGCACAGCAAGGGTACTTGGCAATGGTAGCTGGCACAACTGAATAGGCCTGGGCTGTAGAGGCTTGTGAATAATCGTTGTTGGTTTTGGTCTCCTCGTGGAATTTGATGAGAAAAGTGACAAAAATAGAATATCACCTTTGTTTAGGGTTCATCTTTATGTATTTGTTGTTTTTGTTGTCAACTCTGCATGTAAACGTCCAGCTCAGATGACAGTTTTGATTCTGGATCAACATTACAGCCTTCTGTGGGACAAATTCACTTCATCTTTGGGTTCACAACCAGCTTCTTGTACTTTACAGGCTCAATGAGGATCCAAAACATACAACCCAACACCGTTTACTGTAAAAAAAACACAATGCAGTAGTCTATTTAATCTTGTACAGGGAGGGAAAAAAAAATCCTAAAAGGAAGTACGTTGTTCAGACCGACCATTATTTTCCTGTACTTCTCTTTCAATCTCAATCTCCTCCTCCTCCTCCTCCTTCTCCTCGGGGCAGGCTGTATTTGTACCATGGGTGCTGATGGAGGAGGTGGCGGAGGTAGGGTTGAGCATAGTAATCACCTAAAGGTGGGCTGGTTGCTATGGCGTCCCGCCACTGCACAGTGACAGCAGCGAGAGCTTATTGAGTTGCACAGAGGAGGGGAGAGCTGTCGAGAGCACCGAGGATTACACACACAACACAGTTTGACTTATTAAACCTGGAAGACCTTTTATGAGTTGTATTAATTCTAAAACATGACTGTTACTCCTTTAACTCTGACAAAAGTTTTATCTTGATCCAATACGGAATCAGTTCCTGGGAAAAAATAAATAGTGACACAGAAACAAATGGCGGCAAAGAATTCGTCTTTTCTTAAAAATGTCAGTTATTGTTCAAATAATAATGAGACGTACAAGAATACACACATGCACACACACTTATGGTGAACTAAACACACAGCGTGCTCAAAAGCACACCCTAAGACAAAAACAAACTCATTCAAAATACACATATTCACAGTGAAACAGAGTCATTCAGAGCGACTGACAGCTGCCCACATATTTGCTTGAAATAAGCATATTCAAACACACACACACAGATGGGGAGAGAGAGAGAGGACGACGAGCGAGCGAGGCAAGCGAGATGCAGTCACACCAACCATCTAAAACACACAGCAGCACGCTTGCAGCTTGAAACAATATGTGCTGATAACAAACTGCGCCAGCCCAGCACCAGATATCAAGCTGAGGACCGGTGGGCTGCAGAGACAGCCTGCTGTCTCCTACTGGACCCAAACTAACACAAACAGCCATCTAGACATGTGCTGCAAATAAAAAGAGAGGAGGAAGAGTAAGAGGTTTATTCTGTCAGCCTGCACGCGCACACGCGCGCACACACACACACACACACACACACACACACACACACACACACACACACACACACACACACACACACACACACACACACACACACACACACACACACACACACACACACACACACACACACACACACACACACACACACACACACAAACAAACAGGTAGCACCAAAGTGCCAAAATAGCAATTACCAATCCTGTGCTGTGAGATAGGAGCCGCTGGCCCCTGGAGCAGCCGCCTGTTATTACTTATGTAAATATCGTATGGCAGTGTCTCTATCCAATTTGAAAAAAGAATGACAGTATGTGTGTGTGTGTGTGTGTGTGTGTGTGTGTGTGTGTGTGTGTGTGTGTGTGTGTGTGTGTGTGTGTGTGTGTGTGTGTGTGTGTGTGTCGAGGAGGTTCATCTGCATAGGGATGAACGAAGAGTAGAGTGTGTGTGTTTAGGTGTTTGCGTGCACATTCGTGAAAACAGAAGATATTTAAAGTCGTTTCAGTCCAGTGGAGTCGAGAAAAGAGATGCTTACATTTAACAGAAATGTGCTTCTGACTGGAAGAAGAAAAAAAAAAAAACATTCTGCGATGGTGCTTATCACATTGTCATTTGATAAAGAAAATGTGAGGAGATTCTATTTCAAGATAAATGAAAGAAGGACTCTCCAAATTCACTGCATTTATGACTTTTCAGTCCTTAGATCTTCATTGGGTGAAATACAAACAGCACAAGGAAAATGTACAGTGTATATACAGAGGAGGAGTCAGAGGTCCTCAACACCAGCAAAACGTATGTAACTCCTAAATCAGGACTTAATATCTAAATTTAAAAAAACAACAACACTTGCTTCTGTCCTTTATTGCCTTTTGTTACCCGTTAGTGTCTTCTTAAGAACACATTGCAGGTTCTGGGTTTGACTGCTAATTTGCTAACATTAGCATCTTAATGACTTTCCGTTGTACAACAGTAGGGTGTATTTAAAAAAATGCTGATATTCTGGTCTGGTTTTCAGCAGTTTGAAGTCTAGGTGTTTCCATTAATAGCTGAACGTTAGACTTTCATTGTGCTTTTTGTTTCAGTCTCGTAGTGAGTGTAGCTGTCACAGTAACGTTCACCTGTGTCTACCTTCTGTTTTCCAGAGAAACAGACTTCCAGTCAGTCAGTGCATGAAAAGTCAGTGAGCTGAAATGAAACGGATGCACAGGGACTAAGTAAATAAATAGTAGTTACTGGACATAACTGCAGTTCTACGAGTACTTTCGTATATTGTTTCTTTCAGGATTCTTTCAGTATATTGTTCTCTTCCCGTCGGAGGGCCCGTCCCAAAACAATGGGAGGGGAAACACTGCAAAGATAATTCATTTGTCCAGAAACCATACAGAACAGCCCTGAAAAATGTCTGCTGGGCTTTTTCACAGGCTGCCTCCTTTTTTTTTTTTTTTGTCCAATGCAACGCTTGACATTCAGCTAAACACAAAACAGTTGAACTACACCGATAAACCAGATTATAAATGATACTGAAGTGAAAACAAAACATGGACCGAAATAAAGCCCAAATATATGTCAACCACCTTATGTACAACATATTGTCACATTGTGTGACAGGCAGCATTACCTACAATGGAGTCTGTTTTCCAGCACCTTCCACTCTTATTGTCAAATGATAAGCAGTAAACAGTAGCTGGCTAATCAGCGACAGGCTCCCGTTTGTCTGGACTTAAGCAGGTGGATGATAAGCAGAAATCACCTTCCTCCTTTCACCTCAGCCATGACCCAGCGACCTTTCTCATGTGACCACAGCCACCCTGAACGACATCACTGAGTGAGCCAAACACAGTTTTATGATGACGCTCAAACCAGCCTCCAAGTATTATATAGATGGAGAAATGGAGTGTTTCCTATTTTCAACAAAAAACAACAACACATCTTCCAACACCGCTGTGATTAAAAGAAGAGGCACTTCACTCCAGATTTGTACGTCTGTGAGTGGTCAAATTAGCAGGATGGTTATTATATTGTCATAATCATGGACATTTTTAAATAGATTAGTTGATGGTAGAGCATATTTACAGCAATAATATAAAGAAAAAGCCTTCATACTTTTAACTGTAAGCAAACATGAATGAAACATGAATGAATGAAATCCTGCGACACAAATACAATTTATTTTTGAGCCTGATGTTTTGCATGTTGTCGTCCATTTTGTTGTTGTTGTTGACCACAGCAGTCTGGTCTTCACATCAGAATAAGATGATAAAGTGATAATCTGAGGTATCTGTTCCGTAGCTGCGAGTCTGCTGCCAGTGGGCTGAAAAATAAAGTGTTGATTCCCTGCACACACTTCTAGCATCACATCATCTTTAATCTTTGTCTGTGCAACTGGAAAAGTGGAGAAGCCTTTTTGTTAAGTTTGAGTCGTGTCACTCAAGTTCATAACACAGACAGTAGCATTTGACAGTAAAATAAAATGTGGCATATTCTTCATAAAAGGCAGAACAAACTTGTGCTGTGCAGTGTAGCTCCGATTCAACATTAAATGCACAAAACATGAGCTCTAATGGAGAGAGCACATGTTGCGGTGAAGGTGGGTGTAAAAAAAGTTCAATAAGTTAAACTTGTTTTTTTTGTCCATCATTCCAAAACTTACACTAACATTTAGGGAAGAAAGGTTGTCTTCAACCCTTTTCAGATGTGAAATATGTAACTTTTTTGGACACGGTACACGTATGCTATTTGGCACCAAACTAAAACAGTACAGGAAGTTACATATAACTGTTACAGCCCAGCTAAGCTGCAAGGTTATCTTGCCGTCGACATCGAGGGAGAGCAGACCGATTTTCAGACATTTTTGAAAAACAGTTTAGTCTGTGTTTCCATCCAGGAAAAGATTCAAAACAATTCCTCTTTGCAGTCAAATGACATCTGGGATACTGTTGCGTTCAGGCAGCTGGGAGGTAACCCATATTCCAGTTGAGAGCGTTGACACGATGGGTTTGATGAGTTACCTGCTTCTCTTCTGTTTGTATGTCAGTTGCAACGTTAGCTAAACAAAGCAGCACCAAGTCAAATGCTTTCTAATCTATTGGCATGATTTCTAAGCGAGGCAGAAAGCAGACATTACTTTAGACACACGGAAAATACCGACATGAAAAAAACTAATGTCAGAAGGTCAATTTTCCTTTAGTGTTAGCTTTAGTGATTGGTTGGCATTTATACCTAAAAACGTCCTTTAATACATTGTAATTTTGAGCATGCCAATCCATCAGTGTGGCTTCAATCATTTAGACTTATTCTGTGCTGTTGAAATGTTGCTAGTTGTGATTTTTAGGTAAAGCTGAGCAGGCTGTTTTTTGTTTTTTTTCAAACATGAATATTAAACTGCTGTCAGATTAACGAAAATGAGTGCATATCTGAATGGGACTCTATTTTTAGCATTCCTGTGTGTGTACTGCCTGCAGCGTGATCCCCACAAGGTGCAACAGTACGTAAGCCCTGCATTAAGCCACTTCAACAACACTGAATCCACTTACAGCTAAAAGCAGGTGGACTTCCATCCATCCGACCACTATACGTACGGATATACCTTTGGAGTGGAGTCCCCTGTGTCCCCCTCGCAACCTAACCTCTGCAATAAAACTCCCTGTCCTCCTCTCCAGTTCCC
>NW_027210600.1:1410000-1632500 GCF_029030835.1 Brachyistius frenatus
CAGTTTCAATAACCCCCTGCATGAATGTGAGTGGGTGGGAAAAGTTTTTTTATTTTTTGGAAATAAATCATGGGGAGAGAGAGGCCAACATGGAGACAAAGTCTCAGCCTTTATGTGTGTGTCCTATATATTGTAAGCCTCGATGTAATCCAGAGCAGGAAGCGGTACAGGGCGTTACATTAGGTGTTAAAGCTCCACTGCTTCCCTGAAACACTGCTGCTGACTGTTTCACTCAGTGCTTGCTAATATGGAGCCCCGATTGGGTTTCAGCGCCTTGGCCCGCAGAGTACCTCCAACCGTCATCACTGCCGCAGAAACCAACCAACCGTGCGCTCAAGGTCGCTCTGCGCCAGGATGCCGCAAATAAACAAGTCAGTTGATTTATAAAAATGTGAGATTGTGTGCAGCAATGCAGAAATGGCTAAATGATAAAGCAATGTGTCTGCAAAGTGGCAGAGCTCTCGAAGAAATACTCGTATTAAAAGGCGTGTTTAGACGCAGGCACTTGAGGTTCTAGCACATGTTAAGACTAATATAAAAAGTATCACTTCACTGGCTTGAATTATTAGGACATAAAAGGCCTCCCAGCAGATGTTTGGAGAATGAGATCAGAGTTTGAGCTCCGTATGCTTGTGTTTTCCCACGACATTTATCCCACTTTCGACAATCGGAAAACTGCATGACATGTTATTTCCCTGACTCCGAACCCAGTAGTGCTGAATCAGTCTAAAAGAAGACGGTGCTGTACGTCACAACATGTCAAGAACTTCCTGTATAAAACACTGTGGCATCGTAAGAGATGCTCGCCTTCTTCCTACGACCGCAACGCGGGAGCCCAGCTGTCTCTTCAAAGAGCAAGACACGTCAACACTACTTCTCTGGCCGGCCTGTCACACACAGTCTGGCCCATCAGGCAACTACCTGTCAACAAGATCTCAGGGCTTTATCACCTTGTCCTCCTCTTCCCAGACCACCCGTCCCCTCTTCATTTGCAGATAACGACGGCAGGCCGGTGTATTGGAGCAGCGGTGTTGAGGTGAGAGTGAGCCTGTTGGTCCATGCTGCTACTTTTCACTCTCTTCGACAGGCCTTTGTATTTTAGACGGTCAGTGTTAAACTGCTTCTTTGTCTTCCTGGGCTACACGTCAGCTAGTCAGCATCTGTCAGGTTTATGAGCCGAGCAACTAGTAAGTGATAGATGATTATGGAGTGAAATGAGGCCATTAAACTGACCTGAGAGCAGCTCTTCCTTCACAACTGTTGAACCAGATTGATTCATCAATTTGCCAGTTTAATCTGATCATTACTGGCTCAGCGATAACAGTAGCATGGCTTTAGAGATGGCATCTAATTTCTACTGACTTTGTTGATCTCCCAAACATTTTTGTTGCACCACCACTAGATCGAACTTATACAAAATATTTCAACATCTATAAGTTCGTACAGACCTTCGTGGTTCAGAGGCATTGTGTCCATGTGTGTTTGGTTACACTCAGACATTTCTACAGCATTAACGTTTGTGGTCTTAACTGACAAATGGATCAAATTTGATACCTACATTCCCATTTCCCTCAGCTAAATTGAAATATCCTTAATGTCTTCAGCATCTCCACTGACTACCATTTTGGCTCAGGTCGGCTCTACTCGCTTTTTTCTTGGTTTCCCATGGTCCACGGATGATACATGCTTCCCGCTACTATTTAATTTCGCCTCCTTCAGGGTCATGACATGAAAACACAACAGACCACGAACCTCCACAGTGTGATGGACGCCCATCTCTGTCGTGGTGCAGAATCCAGGAACGTACCTGATGACAAGAGTGAGTAGAGAAAAGCTGGTACCATCAATGGAGATGAGGATCTAATATTTTATCTTCCACTGGCATCAGGTCAACATTTCATTTATGATCCGGTACCCACAATACTAAAGGCATTCCCATCAGCCTCAAGCTCAATTTTGTAATTTGAGGTAATTAGCATATGTTAGGGTAAATATTACATACTTGCTCAACATCGGCATGTTACCATTGTTATTGTGAGCATGTTAGCATGCTGACATTAGCATTTAGCCGACCGACCCTCAGACTGACAGCAGCCCTGGAAGGTCAAATGCAGCCCTCGAAGGTCAAATGCAGCCCTCATTCATTTGAATGGAGCGCGTTTGTCAGCATTGAAGGAGCGCCACGGTTAAAACGAGACAGGAGCTCCGAGCACTAGACGCTAGCTGCGGCACGCTGGCTTGTATTCCCTCATTTGCTTGGCTTTGTGTCCACGTGGTGTCAGACGGTGTCCCTTCACCTTTTACCTTTGTCGCCTGGGGAATTTTATGTTGTCACACTTCATGCTGTATTATCAACTGTCTGTCTTATTCTACTTTTCTACACTTTCTCTCAAACAAGAAACAGCAGCACTGAACCAGGGTCAACTTCAGCGACTGTGCAATGTGACATCATCCAGCAAGGCCAGTCTGCACTCACGAGTAAAGCACAAGCAGTTGAACATTCCTGGTCGATGACTGTCCATGTTTTGTCTTGATTCATTCAAAACAACACATCTGAAAGGCAGCGTCACCTTGGTTACAATGAAGTCTGTTTAATCTCATATCAAGTGCAGCGTTGATATGAAACTCTGAAGCTGATCACCTAAACAGACAAACAGTGGATCGTGGGTGGGACTTCCAGTGGCTCTCGGAGGAGTGTTTATTGGAGGGTTTGACAGAAGCTCCCGAAGATCAGTGAGAACTAACGGCTCGATAACGACTCAAGCATTGGAGGTGGTGTGAAGGCTGAGGTAGGGGCCATTGAGTCGCTCGGGATCCAGCTGACGAGAGACTGTTTGTGGGGTAGAGTTGGCCTGCTGTGAGCTTACCCCGAGACGGTCCACTTTAGACAATAGTAAGGACAAAATCAGCACTCCTCTGAAACACAGTACATGCTGTATATAGAATTTCCCTAAATGGCTGTTACGTCCCAACGAAGGAGGAGACGTGTATTTGTTCTTCCACAGACAATATAACCTCCTCTCTGCTGCTGCAGTGACCCAGTTTCCCCAGAGGGATCATTAAAGTTTTATCTCATCTTAACTGTTGGAAAAGTTGCTTTGAAAGCATAATATATCGCTCATTAATTCTCAAAGAAAATACATAAGATTATACCATCGTCTCTGTAGAGAATAGTGGATGAAAGCAGTTTTTCTTCGGAGTTATGTGCAGCCAACTGATTGTTAGACGAGATGCATGTTGGTCATTTACGTTCCTGTTTCCACTATGAAAATATTAACGAGCATGACATCATCGCAATTTTTCTTGACTTTGGAATGAGTGAAGACACATGGCAGGAAATACATGAAGCAGCTCAACAGCTTGACTTTTCAAATCTACTTGAGCACAGTAAAGGCATCATTGGAGATAAAAGGGGTTCCACAGATGACCTGTCTTCTACATTCGTCTTACATCTGGTGTGTTCGGTCGTTCACTCCTTTTCACTTCCTGCTCTTATTGCCTTTCCAATTAGCCCGTGTTTGTCAGGTCGGACCCGAGCATTTGAAAATAGAGTCTTTGCTTTGGTGTCAATGCAACACATGCAGGCTGGCTGGGAGAGAGAGAGAGAGACACACACACACACACCGTTGTACAGCTATCTTTGTGAGGACATTCATTGACATAATGCCGTTCCTAGCACCTTACCCAAACCTTAACTATCACAAGTTAGTGCCTAACCTCGACCCTCCACCCGAAACTGAACCCAACGCGAACCTTGAACCTAAAACTAAGTCCTAACCTTCAGACGGTTCTTCAAAGAACTGTGGGAATGTGAGGACCGGCCAAAATGTCCCCACTTTGTCAAAAAAGTCCTCACTCCGAGAGTCTAAAACAAAAAATGGTCCTCTAAAAGGTTGTTGTACAAGTACACACACACGCGCGCACACACACACACACACACACACACACACACACACACACACACACACACACACACACACACACACACACACACACACACACACACACACACACAGAGGCACATGACTGTCTATAAATGCCCATCCTTTGTTATCATCATTTGACTGCGTGGCGTCAGTCAACAGCACATGCAAATGCTGAAGATATGCATGAAACATGAGTATCCTTTGTTTGGTCTGAGTCTGTGCATGACACACTGCTTTAAATATGCATAGATCTGTTGCATTAAAACAAAGACAAAACAGGAATGTTGCTACTGACTGTGCTGACTTAAAGCTAAAAAAAAAAAAAAAACTATTAGACTGCCGAGAGAGCTTGCAAGACCTTTTTAATTTTGGTATTATATTTGGAGATTTATGTACATGTAAGGACTGCCACACTCAGCAGCTCTTGCATGAATTTCTGGCTGGAATTATTTTTCTCCGGCCTTTTTTTTTTTCCTCTTCATTACAGTATTAATCACAGTATTCAAGTACCAGGAAATGGTTTGTCGGGATCGTTTTTGAACTGCTGTAAAAACAGTGAAGAAATATGAGTTTCATAGTTCATTCTCTACCTTAAAAACAGCAGCTGACAAAACAAGCTCACCTCAAGGTCCATTTAGTAGCTGTTGTGGAGCTTTCAGTCATATCAGGTGATCTTCAACAGACAGACAAGAATGCCTGAAAGTGGTCAGAAAATGATGGGAATCCGAACACCTCCAGTACGAATCCATAACTAAGAAAACTCCTGCTGAATATCATGTGATTGAAAGCTCTCGAAACATCACATTCAATGGACCTCGCATAGAGATTGTTTTGTCAAACCGACTCGAAAAAAGGTTCTACATTTTTCCGCAGTGACCCGTCACACAAATCTTTTACATAAATAAACCCTGAAAAAGGAGCTGGAACTGGGATTATTTTCTCAATGTAACATCTAGAAAGTTTAATTTCCCCGACATTTATCACTGACGTGTTGAAGTTTTCAGCCGGGCACTGGAAGCTTTTACAAGGTACAGAGCTGCGGCACATCGAGCTCCACATGAAGCATGAAGCAGGGCCTTGGGCAGCGGATTTTCAAATCAGCCTTTGTTATTGTAAGAGGCCGGGGAAGGAGAGCAGATGCTCCGCTCATTCAATCATGCATGTCACGCCCCGGACCGCTCTGTGGCTACTGAGCTCAACCTCTCGATTGCCACCACTCTTTACTCTCCGTGTTGGTCTTTCCTCGGTGTGTGTGTGTGTGTGTGTGTGTGTGTGTGTGTGTGTGTGTGTGTGTGTGTGTGTGTGTGTGTGTGTGTGTGTGTGTGTGTGTGTGTGTGTGTGTGTTGCAGAAAAGATACATCTGGCATCAGGTGCTAATCTAAGCCAGGTGGTGGAAGACCTCATCACTGGTGTCATGAATGTGACAACAAACTGCCAGCAACCTCACACCCCACACTGACCCCACAGCTAGGAGGAAGTGTGTGTGTTGATCTTCTTTGTGTGTGTGTGTGTGTGTCTGATTCAGAGGGCTGAAGGTTTGTTTTATTTCTCCACCTGAACCTCCCGGTGTGTGAAAGAGACACAAGCTACAGCAGTAATGGAAAGACGGATATCAACATTGGTTAGCCCCGTGTTTGTGTGTGTGTGTGTGTGTGTGTGTGTGTGTGTGTGTGTGTGTGTGTGTGTGTGTGTGTGTGTGTGTGTGTGTGTGTGTGTGTGTGTGTGTGGGCTCGTGCGTGTATCTTTGTATGTGTCCTTGATTTCAGTATCCACAGGAGCCCACCCGTAACTTGGCACACTGGGGCGATCGGGGTCCTAGTGGAGTGTCAGCGGGTGTCAGAGGGCTGTTTACCTACCATGACGGATGGGAGTGGGGTCACCAGGAAGGCAAGCATTTCATCCAACGCCACCTTTGACCAGCACAGAACAGCACACGCACACATCCTATCCCTCTGTGTCTGTACTGTCTCTTTGTGTTCAGGTTGCACTGAATTTAATTCATTTTCTATTTTGCAAGTAAAACTGATTCCCCTCATCACTCATATCGAAGTCATCTTCAGCGACAGCGGGTCGTATTTCATCCTATCCTGAATTAGTGTGTATGACTTGGCTAGATGGAATCAGGAAGGAGGGAAACCATAAAATAGACAAATTTTGCAACTGATTTCATCCAATATAACTTCAATTTTATTAATAGAAAAATAGCCATTTAAAAGATGAAATAATCAATGTAACTATGAATTAAGCTTTGTGTCTAGTTAGCGTCTCTGCTGACTGGCCGCCATGTTGTTCATATCCTTTAAAAATAAATATATAGCTAGATCTCAGTTTTGGACATTTCTGTTACTTAAGTCTTATTGCATGTAAACATGGGCCCAAAATAGTACTACATGTCTAATGTTTTGTTGACATATATTTTTAATGGACATGTAAACAAACAAACAAGGCATCACTTCTCTGTTAAATTCAAATATGTACTGTCTTTCTATGAGCTCAGTTTTGGTCTCCGTTAACTTCTGAGGGAAATCCTGCTCTTTAGGTAGCTTTGCCTAAATGCTACGCCAGCTAAGTTGCTAACTTTGTCCTCCATTTGTTGTTGAGACTGTCAGTGAAGACAGCTGCTGCAGAAAACAGTGCTGTTAGTTAGCTGAAAGATGCTGGAAATGTTAATATGGCTGTAGGGAACAGCTGTCTGGGTGGATAATTATCTGTGGATCTGTCACTTTGAGTGACCTTTTTCATTAAAAAAAAAAAAAAGTAAATTGTTAGGATTGAAAAATATTGCTTACAGTTGCTTTAAGTTAAATACAATGAAAATAAATAACAAACAATATTATACATGTAGTTTTTGCACCGTGTTTATTAGATGGGAATTGTAATATTACTGTTAAGGATCAGCATATTGTTATAAAAACATAATTCAAAGCGGTGGGTAGGTTTACTGTCTTATGGTGTAAGAATAAGTGCAACGCTTTAGTGCATCAACCAGTCCCTGTTGTAGGATGATATCAGTAAAAAAAACACAATGGAATTAATATATGCCTCAAAATACCTAAAAATCACCAGGGAAAGTCACAGAGGACCGTCTCCCTCGGCAGAGGACCGTCTCCCTCGGCAGAGGACTGTCTCACTCCCCATACCGAGCTCCACTGGATCTTCCCCGATTGGTGATGACAAATTCCAGAGAGATCTGATTGGTCAGTGGGCAGTACTTTCTAACGTTTTGATCCGATATCTCCAACGTAACTTGCTCCGACCAGGTTAAATTTGCATCATCAGTTACCATGGTGATCTAGCCAGGCTAAAAGAGAGCCACCTTCGTGACACTGACAACCCTGGCTTTAGTCTCAACACACCTCGCTAAACCACTGATCTGGCTTCGTAGTACACCCCTCTGTTCTTTTACAACATGGCAGAGGTGTTATACAATTTGGTGTTTGAGCACATTTGCATCACTGACACTCATCAGATCTGACTACAGGCATTGCTCACTTTAAGCGAGGATATTTGCATTCACGATGCACTCTGTATGTTCTGCATCTAACGTAAAGAAACCCCAGCTTTCTGACAACGTGTCCCTGGTCAGCATGCAGCTGAAGGTTAACACGCATGCAGTCACACTAATCTAGTGCAGCCCTCTCCTGTTCACCATCCCAGCTGGGTCCAGGGGAGTCAGTGCTGAGAGGTGAAAGGCTCTCTGGGCATCTGGCCTTTGAGACAACAGAGTAATTAAAGGGGCTCTCAAAGGAGGAAGGACCCGAAACCTGGTCAGCTGCAGACATACATTTACAAACAGTCAACCAACCACACAACCAGCATTTGGTTTTAGTGGCTGGTAAGTTTACGGACACGCCGAATTCCACTGAGCCACATTAGACACGCAAAAACAAAACATCTGACAGATTCAAAAGACAAAGTTTTTCTTTGATATAACTATACCATAAAAACATAATTGTAGGAGCATGTATTTGGCAGAAATCTGAAAACTATATTTTCAGAAAGAAAGAAAGAACTTTCATATATATATAACCTCGGGCTCAGAGCCATTAAAGGAACATTTTATAGTTAATTAAATAGATGTCACCACGGGTAGTCTATACAATACATTAAATCTATAACCACATCAGTGACCTATTAAGTACTGAAAGAGAAGTTCCCCAGCCTGCAGTATTTATTCTGATTATTTGAAAAGAGACAGACTGAAATAAAAACTGTAGTTCTTTTTCTTTCTTTCTTTTAGGAGTCAATGTGTTTGCGACTTCAGGCCGAGCAGGGGAAACACACAAGGAAAACCATTCATAACTTTCTGCTCCTGATAATTTGTTGAGTGCTTATCAACTAGGAAACAGTGAATGAATGAGGGATTTCAGACACAGTAATAGCATTAGGATACATAAGTCAGCTGCCATCTTCCTGCTGGCAGACGCTGATTCTTTATCTTCGAAGAAAGCCGTTTCGATTCCTGCACTGTTGCACACAAAGGCTCCCCAGCGCCGGCGTCAACAACACTATCCAAGAAAAACTAACCGCGAAACTCCCTGCAGCACAGTGACTCAGTTTTGGTTGGCATGGTGGGCAGTGAAAACACAAATACTCCCGGGTTCCCTGTCTGCAGCATCCTGAGTAGCAGGGCTGCTGCTGCTGGCCAGGCAGCAACACATCGAGCTGCTGCTGTCTGAGTTTCATTTAATCAGTGCTGCTTTTACTCCTATAACGTCCTCAGAAATGGGGAGAAATCTCTGCTGTTGATTGTTTACTTCTGTTTACTGGCAGTTTGATGTAAATGTAGTTTTTACTTTAGACGGCAGACCGAGCTGTATGACGCCTCCAGGCAGAGAAAATAAAATAAATCTTAGCCAGAATCCCTGCAGTTCTTCCAACATGACGTCCGGATACGTTATGACTTGATTCAAAGCATTGTATAAATGTTAATTAATGATAATGTAAATGCAAATGGATGTAAACAAGGTAGGAGTTACTTAAACACATTTTAGTCACGAGAACATATGTTAAGAACAATAGCAGCATTAATAGTTATGAATGATTTTGGAAAGATTTTGGCTAAAATTGTCTCTTGATTTATTTTCTTATTACAGACAACAGTTATTATACATGGGTGTTAAACATTGTGTAAATGTTTTGTGGTAACATTGTTGACATGTTTTTAGAGAACATTATCCTACTTTTAGACAATCATTCTGGGAAAAAACTTCCTGCCAAAAACATTCCTTGCATTGCGTATTTATGGTTAGGTATCCAAATCACATCACTAATTCGATAGGTAATAAATAGCACAACACGAACATTGGCTTGACGCTGAGTTGAGCCTCCCCTGATTTTGAGTGCTTTCATTAATTACGTTATTTTTGTTTTTTTTTTTTTAAATAGGAACCGCATGTTGTTATTATTTAGCCTTTCTGAAGCTCTTGCATGTTTTAAATCAATGAATTTTAGTCTGTGAAAGCAAAATGTTGGTATCTGCAGTGAAAAGTTGTTCTCAGGTAATTTGGTCCGGTAAACAATGGCACATGGTATGAACAGTTCAGGAACCTCTGCTTCACAACAACATCACCCTGTTTCCTCTGCTGCTTCCAACTGAAAAGAGTCACAACTCTTCGTTCTATGTTAGCATGTTATTTTAGGACACATTTCTGAACCATCAGCTAAAACTATTCTCTCTTGACAAGCAGGCGATTCCTATTTTCAGTACATTTCTGTCCACGTAAAGATGTAACACCAGGACATAACTCATGTCGATCGTGACATCTTTCCTAAATATTGCGTTGGCCAATAACTGAACACAGAGTAGTAATGTACCAGCGCTTCTGCAAACCCCCTCACTCTCAAATATAAGCGGCTTACACTGAGGAAACTCGGGTAGTCACGATAGCAAAACGTCCCAAAGGCATAAACTCAGGTGGAAACTGATTTAAATTCAAAATGAGGGGAAACAGTGGCGATTGCTAATGATTGCAGCAAAGAAGGAGCAGCAATAAGTGAGTGAAATTCACCAGAATCAACATCTTAAAAGACCGGCTAATTGCAAAGAGTGTGTTGGAGTGTGTCGCTGTAGTTATTAAAGGCTTATTGTAGATCTCGAGGTAACAAAGCTCAAAAATCAGCAGTCAGTGTTCATATTATCCGCTGGCTACAAGCCCCGACTTCCCACAGAAAGTGTAAATGTCCTTCTAACACTCCAGGTGGCGTGACTGTTGACCCAAAACCACCTTCAGTACATAGCAACACATCACGCAAGCTAAACACAACTTCACATACACAGAAAAATAGGTTTAAGTCCAATATAGCTTTCGAAAGAAAGAAAGAAAGAAAGAGAAGAAAGAAAGAAAGAAAGAAAGAAAGAAAGAAAGAAAGAAAGAAAGAAAGAAAGAAAGAAAGAAAGAAAGAAAGCTTGATTGTAAACTGATGTTGAACAATTCTCTAATGCGTTCATTATAAAGAAATCATCACTTCATTTGCAGCAGGACTGTCAAATCTCTCATCTGCTAATAAGAGCTCTGGAGCTGATGGCCAAACAGAGCTGACAGCCTCTTTGTGTCTCTAAACTGCCTCCCAAACAAATCCGACCAACTCTCCATGAAATCTATTCACGGAGCCATTAACATAATTGTGTCATATGACATGTATGAAATCAACAACAATGCTGCGCTGCCTTAGCCCATTCAGGAAGTGAAGGACTGACAAACTGATTGGGGAACAGGACAGAGAGATGGGGATGGGAGGAAAAGGAAGACAGCTGTGATGACAGAGGTTTGTGTGAAATACAGACAGGTGGGTCATACTAAGACAAAGGAACGTCCTTCGGTGCTTCTTTGATGAAGACAGAGGTTCTACAACAATGCAACGGCAGAAAGAAATGCATAATTTCCTTTAACACCACCAAGTCTACAGAGACAGGAGGGACTCGGAGAAGGTGTGTGAAGCTACTTTATATGCAAATTGTCATTCTGATCTGATCACAGTGATGAAGCTAACATGCTAATGTTTAGCAGGGATAATGTTTATTATGATCATCATCTTAATTTAGACTGCAGTAAAGCTAATGCTAATCTACGCTAAATGTGCTAATATTCAAGTGTAACTGAGGCTAACAGGAATTTTATTCAGCAGCATCTCTGAAGCGACATCACACATCATCCGGAGGTGGACATGAATATGTTTAAGGCCGGTTCATTCTTTCCACATCACTGTGCCCTCGGGGGTCGCGTGGGTCTGCATGACACACATTTTGCCATTTGCCCAAGTCCATGACGGTCTGTGGACGTCCGCGTGCAGCCTAAAATGTGTGACCGCGCAGACTATACGCACTGCAAGTTAACCAACAAAACCAAAAGGACGCTTGCTTTGAGGAGCAGCTGTGTGAAGAGATTTGATATTATCTGGGCCTTTATATTTAATTAATAAAAGAGTACAAGGACACACAGATGGCATTAAACTTCTGGCAAGAAACTGCAAAAACCCCGAGGAGATATGAAAATTGGCACAAATAACTGGAAGTCTGCAGTTACGCAGACCATCGTTGACATACACGTGTGTGGAGACCAATGTTTAGCCTGATTGTAGTTTGAACGTATATGTGCCTGTTTCTGGTAAAGCTCCAGAGAGAAGCTAAATAAAGGAAATGTAAAACTATATTGTGATGGTTTTTGAAACGAAAAAACTACAAAATATATTCATATGGATATGAAGACTGAAAATAAAACACATGGAAAATATGGGACCTTTAAGGCTTAAACTCCAACACTAAAAAGATCATCAGCCCCGCGAAAGTAATATTACAATTCATCCAAAGATGGATACACTTTTGGTAATGTATTGAATAGTTGTGAAGACGTTTCAACCGTAACCAAAAATGTAAATCTGTTGCTGGTGAAAAATGTAAAGTTATGGGATTCCTAAAGGTTATTTCAGTCGAACTTTTGGTGAATATTCTAATCCATACCTGAAATATTAAAGTTGTAACCAAATACAACCTACTTACAGACCAACCATCCACAGATCCATGCTGCTCACAACAATTTATTAACGGGAGTTCTTAGAATGGAGGAAATTTAATGATAATAATTAAATAGTATTATTATCAATAATTCTATTACAACTAATAACAAGGAATTTAGGAAACAATAAAGGGTTTTCATGAACAGGGTTCGTACTTTGGAAAGTGCTCACAGAATTTTCTGGTATGAGATGAGAGACTTTCATAAAACACAGCTAAAAAATAGTGGTGGAATAAAACACAAGTCAACTCAACCTGACAAGCAGGTGCTGAGAAAATGTGTGTTTGTGTGTCGCATGTTGTTTTCTTGCACTCACAGTCATGGACATGCTCGCTACACGAATTCAGAAAGTACAAAAATAAGGAAAGCAGCCAACCAAACAGCTGGGCCACCAAACAGCGCCTCTCAAAATGACACAAGGTCAAAACAGTAGAGCAGCATCCCATGTCCATGTCCTTGTCACGTCTGTGTCCCGGGCTAGAGCTCTGACAGCAGTGCGACGGTGTCGCGCCTCTGTTAATGATAACCCAAATGTCTCTCAGGGTTAAAGTCATTTACTTGGCCCGTTCTCCTGCTTCATTCCTCAGTAACAAAACACAGCCTCCATCCCTCACTGGCACGTAACCCAGAGCAGCAGAGACAGGTCATATTTATCACGCTAAGCCAATGCTAAATGACCCCGGTCAGAGCACACAGTACATACACACTTTTCCAGCCCATAATCAGTGTAGGAGTAGTACTTGTAACATGTAAAACAGGGACTGGCTGACACTGTTTCGCCTTTTCAGGAGTTTTCTTTCATGCTATTGCAGTAAATTGGGCCAATAGAAATCCTTAGATTTCACTGTTGATATAACAACCTGCACCAGAGGGATCCCAGCTGACTGCTAACAGATCTGAATGGATCATCCGGATCAAGTAAAGACGACGTATTTTATGTTATTTATCTGTGTCTTAACAGTTTAAATTCCATGCTTCAGATAACATTAGCTGCGGGATGTTTTATCTCCAAACTGTGTGGTTAGGTGTGTGTTTAGTCTAGCTAAGGACAAAGACTGGAAGGGGGGCTGGGGGTGGGGGTGTTCGCTCTGGCAAGTGAGATAACTGTATAACATTAATAATGGCTCTGCTCCAATTTAATATGTCATTTACTCATGCCAGTGAGCGAGCACAATACTGGCCTTCACCTAAATGCAGCCAATATTAATATTGTTTTAGCATACCTGTGTGATGTGTCAGCAGTTGATGCTGGCTTTCATTTTATTGTTAAATTAGGCTAAAAGTAGTGATCCCAACATTACTGTAGGACTTTTAAGCAAATTTACATTTAAGGTTACAAAAAAGGACATTACTATTACACGTATGTACTTCTTTACTCATCCATCTTTGCCCCGAGACACGTACCATACTGCAGTGTTTTGCCATGGCAAATATCTGCAAGACTAATTGCATTCCCATCATAACCTGTAGCCCACTATATTAGCCAGGGCTGAAATATTTAGTGCTACTTATGTGTTTGGGGGTCACTTCTTACAAGAGTTTGGTTGGACAAATTATATGTAGAATAAAATATTCATCCCGTCCTTTCGCATCTTTTCACCTTCTGTCTACGTCCAGCAAGGCTCCATTCAGTAGCAGTGTGTGCTCAGATTTTGATCCTTGTTTTTGATTGATTCTCTTGTTTGAATTTGCCATGCCTCTCATCTGCCAATCAAATCAACACGCATTGCTATAAGCAACCACAAAAAGGTGGTTGGCCTGTCATTGGATAAGATGAACAGATATTTAAAAGACTCATTCAGGAACAGTTGTGAAAACCTGTTGTAGCGCCCCTAGTGTCCACCAAGTGACAGTGCAGGAAATGCTAACATCAAGCTACGTTCGATAGCAGTGCACCTGAATAACTCAATGGTTGACAAATTTATCTGCTTTACAGCAACAATAAACATATATAGAGCGCTGACTTTTGTATTGAAGAATAAAATAAAATTGAGCTCTTTCAAAAGTTCAAATAAAATAGGGCAAAAATAATATTGTCCTTTAAATTCAAATCCTCAACCAGTGCTCCTTTTAATTAAGGAGTAGGCGATGCAAAAATATAGTTTAGTCCTTGTCTTCGTGAGTGTGTATCGATCCAAAAGTTGAGTTTCTGGTCCGTGTGCGTTATGAATGTATCACTACAAGGACTGTTTTTTGTTCTTCAACCTGGGTAGGTTTTATAGTGTGTGTTGGTTCTTATCTGGCGTTCAGATGAACAATCAAGCACCTCAGATGTCCTCTGTGGACAGGTCCTACGGCCGGCCACACCGGGTCCCCGGCCGTCCACAGTCCGTCCTGCAATCTTCCAGGTTCTATCTGTATCGTAAAAAAACAATCTACACAAACAGGGCAGACTAATAAATGATTCTGTTCATTTCCTGTTTCTAACATGAGATCTTATTAACTTCTTTTCTCATCTTTAACACCTTATAATGTATAACCAGCTACTAAGGATATACTGAGGTTATAATGAGTTGAATTACCATGTCGTACAATAACTGTCATTTTACCGTTGATAAATGAATCCATCTTTCATACTTTAAACTTGTAACATGTCTTTCCATAACGTTTATACATCCCTTTATCACATCACATTTTAACACTTAACATGCGTATTTAACAAACCAAATTGATTCAACTACAGTGGAACTGCACTGCAAATCATTACAGTGGGTTAATCACATTTTAGTGTCAGCACAATGAGTGTAACGCATCTTTAATATGTAATCAACATGCAATAAAGTACGTTTGACGTTAAAAAAAAAACATTCTCACAACCCCGATTGTTGTTGTTTTTTTATTAACAGTGTCTGAACTATTAACAGTGTCTGTGAGGTTTTCTGTCTCTGGCTTCACAGCAGCTAACAAGCTTGCGGGATGTGTGCTTCAACTCAGTTTCAAACACTTCTAACTCGCCACAAACCGTCTGTCTCCTGTTCACAGCTGAGGATATAATAAAAGAACAGCTTATTAGCACTGTTATATGAAAATAGTTGAGCTAAAGTACTTTTATGTGGCGTTTCATACCAAGAATTGTCAGTTTGTTCGCGGTTTGTCGACAGAGGAGTCTAACCGGAAGCAGGAAGTGATCACCTGTTCGCGGCCATCTTCGCCCTCCAGAAACAATGACGGTGCGTTACGTTTCAACCGGAAATGATACAACTACACTACACAAATGGCATGCAGGATTTTAGTAGCCATTTATTTCATGTGGGTTTCACTGTGAGCAGCACTCAGCTCTGTTGATAGTTCATCATCACTCAGCATTTCAATACTTACTTAAATTCTACTGAAGAACCTTTAATGCAAGTTTGACAGTAATCATTGTTGAGTTCTCTTGTGAGGTTTACACTGACCAGTCTACATTTAGTTATTGCCCAGTTTAAATTATTTGTTAGAAAAGTAAAAAGTAAAAAAAAGTAATCAAATGTGGTAAGTTACATTATGTTAACAGTGTTTCCCTGAGGCAGACAGCTTAGGGGAAACACTGTTTCACGAAGTAATTAAAATAATTATATCAGTCATTACATTTTTAACAGGGTAGCTAATGATCTGTAATTACATTTTAAAACTTTCCCAACACTATTAATGAGGATATGTTGGGACACTAACACTCAAAATAAAATATTGAAAGTTGTTGATATTTTACCAGCTAAACATTTGCATGTTTGACCTCGAAACTGTGCAGTAACTAAATCAATATACTGTGTATAGTCATCCATTTATTCTTATCTTTTCTCTTTTATTAGATTTGTTGTTGTTGATAAAAACATGAAGAAATTGTTTGTGCCAAATATACTGACTGGTATATGTGCAACTTATTATTTTCTACTATCAATAATTTGACTTTTCTCATCTGTGCCACACCTATTGTTGAATTAATTATTTCTTAATCAACAATGCTTTCATTTTTGTGGTCCTTTCCTGCTCTTATCAACCACATCCAGCCACACTCCACTCTAATTTTAAATGCATTACCAGAATATTTTAAATCCACACTGGCCTCGCTCTAATTTACAAGAGTTTAATTTTGACAAATCACAGCCACTCATCTAATCATCTCATCTAATGCAGATAGGGATATCTCTAAAAGCCAATCTGTTACCGTGTGTTTGCTCTCGCTCTCTTTCACACACAATTACACTGTATCCACAAGAACTGTCACTCTCCTCCCGTGAGGCTGTGTTAGAGTCCTATATGTCAGTGTTAACTGTAGCCATATGGCACTTCTTAGAGAGTGGCTACGGCTGTGGCTGCCAGTCCCACATCAGCCGTTGGGGACGGGGCCCACGGGCCACTGACAGATGACAATTACACACCATTAAAAACCCATTGACAAAGGCGGAAAGAGAAAGTCAGAGGTGGTAACAGAAGGAATCTTTCATTTTCTAGGGGGAAATATGGAGACGTGTGCATTGTGCTTATTATAAAGACAATGCATGTGTGTTGAGTTTATGTTTGTACATATACATACAGGAGCACTCCTCTTGAATTCAGCACGGGGAAAGTGTGTGAGAAAGTGTACATCGATGCATCTGTGTATTGATACCTCTTTGAGGTCCAGCCTCAGGACATCGGGGAAACAAAAGCAGCCACATCTGACTTGTCAGAAACCAAACATTCCTTATTGACATCTTCTGCATCTTCCTCCCACCACTGTCACCCCCCCCCCACCACACCCCGTTCCTCCTCCGCACCCCCTTCCTCCTCCGCCTCCTCCTGAGCTGCATCTCCTAGCCTTATTTAACATCAGAAAGGACCCGGCGTCTTCAGTGCGTACCTTTAAATCTCACGAGTCCCTCTCAGTCACTTGCCAAACACTTAATCACGTTTTGGGATGTCGACCCTCTCCACCCATATTACTAATCCTCCTCAAGCCACATAGCTTTTGTCTTCGGCTAAGACTGAGACTTAAAGGGGCTTAGAGCCGTCCTGAGAGGCAGAGCCCCCTTAGAGTCACACTGAGCCCCCATCAGGAGGAACATTTCCAGGGTATTCTCAGTAACTGCTATACTATTTACTGGCGCATAGAATTGGCTTTGTTTAGGAAGAAACCCAGCAGTGTGTGTGTGCACATAAATATTCACATATCAGCACCAAACATGTGAGCAGCGTGTGTGTAAGAGCAGAGCAGTGTGTAGCACCCAACATCACCCAGAAGGTAATCAGTCTTAATTGCTTCAGTCTGATTATTATTTATTATTATTTCCTTCGAAGCCTTTATTCAGCAAGCCTCTGAATACACACTCAGGAAACAGCTCCTAATTACTAATGGATGATGATTAAACACCAGGGTCAGCCAGGGGTGTGTGTGTGTATGAGTGTGTATGAGTGTGTGGGAGAGGGGGAAAAGAAACAAAGAAAGTAGTTAGAAAGTGTCTTTTTTCCTATTTGTCACCTAATTTCCTCCAAATTACAGCCAGTGTTGTAAAGTTCATACGTAAAGAAAAATAAAAAACTCAATGAAATATGTTCTCTTTCAATGTCAGTGAATCAAGATTTGAACGAGCCAAATGTTCAAACTAGACTCTGCTGCACAGCTCACCCCACTGACCTAATTTGAATTTATGACTAAATGTAATTTTCCAGCTGAGTCGTTTGTTTTGTTAAACCAGCAAACTGCTTTGTGATGAATAAAAGAACGTGATGTTCAAGTCATCGCCACCGTTCGAAAATACACAAATGATAAAATACCATATGAACACATTCAATCTATGTGACACTCCAGTGGTAAATGGTCTGCACTTATTACCATAGATGTTTACAAAGTGCTTTACAATTTTTGCCTACCATTCTTGTGCACACACACACACACACACACACACACACACACACACACACACACACACACACACACACACACACACACACACACACACACACACACACATCTGGCGTCAGAGCACGCTTGCAAGGTGCTCGCCTGCCGTTGGGAACAACTCGGGGTTCAGTGTCTTATCCAAGGACACTCCAGCACGTGAGTTTGGACCACCAACCTAACGATCAGTGTGCTCCACCATCAGAGCCTCAGCCAGCCCAACTCAATCAAAACTGAGATATTGAGCTATTACTTTGATTTTCGTCCAAGTTACATGGCAACACAAGACGCTTCATCCTTCCCTCACATTCGACCTGCAGGAGCGTTTCCTAAATCAGCTCCCCAGGTCAGTTTTAGGTGCACAACCCACTTGGTTAGACAAAGATAATGTTTTTTATTTAAAATGATGACGTGAACCAAGTTCCTCCTTCCTTAAAAGTTATGCAACTTTTGTTGCAACAGTAAGCACGGTTTAAAAAAAAAAAACAACTCCTGACTTGTGGTTGGAAACGGGAAGCGAACAGTGGTAACAAAGCATCAAACCTTGTAATGCACCTTTCAGCCTAGTACAGAAAACCACGTCAATGTCACGTTTGGCCTCACCTAGGTTGGAAAAGTAATGGTCCTTAGCTACCAAAAGCCACTTGGTGAGGTTAAATATGTCATGTAAGGAACTTATTTATGTTATTTAAAGAAGTCTATATAGCTTTCTGACAAACTCAAAGTCTGCTCCCCAGAGAGAAAGTCTTGGGTTTGATCTGTCCAACCACCCCTGGCCTGCCTCCCTGGTTGGACTTTATCACTCTTTGTACTGTGTCACAGGACCTCCGTCTGAATATAAAAGTTGTGAAGGAATTTTCCTTCATAATTAGAACTCTCAAACCCTCTGAGGGGAATACGGTCACTATGGCCTTGTCGTGTGCCGCCATGGGCGACTCCATGACGAAGACAGGAGCCGGATGAAGGAGCAAATATTACTAAATGCAAGGATTGTTATGACTCTAAAAAGAGACTGTCTCCCGTGTTCCTAGATGAACCAGGTTTCATGAATAAGAATGTAGCTTCTCCTTAACTGGAAATGTTGAACGCTCCATGGTACTTTATTAACAAAGGAGAAAAAAGCTCAGACACAGAGTGCAAAGAAAAAGACCCACACTTGCTATTCTGAACCTCTTTTATCGAGTATGACAAGAAATATTTCTGCTGAAGACGTCAGATGGTTTCTCTGAAGCTTCTTTCAGTAAAGTAGACCAGCTCCAAATGTTCCATCACAATCAAGTCACCAATTCTTGACCAACAAGGAACCATCACTTTTAACACATAAATAAACCCAGGAATGTATAGTCAATGTCTGATAGGGGCTATAATGCATTATTTAACGACTTTTGAATGAAGTTTGGTGGAACAGTTCTGCAATACAAAACAACACACAGCAAATCCTCCCCCATCCATCTAACCAAAGCTCAAATCTCATTCAGGTACACCCACGTGTGGCTTAGGGACACCCTGCAGCTCTGTCATTAACCCCCCCCTCCCAAAAAAAACACACACACACACACACACACACACACACACACACACACACACACACACACACACACACACACACACACACACTACCTCCACCACCACCCAACACAACACTTTTCGGCCCACTAAAAGAGGTTCCAGGCAGTTGGGCGGACAGGCCTGCTGGGGTGCTGGAGCAGTAGGAGGACGGGGGACGTTGATTGAGGACCTGCGTGGGTGTATGTTCCCACCCAAGTCTCCCTGCAGTTAAAAGTACAGAGGAGTCCCCTCCACGTGCACATGAACACAAAGAACCACATGATCGTGGACACACACACACACACACACACACACACACACACACACACACACACACACACACACACACACACACACACACACACACACACACACACACACACACACACACACACACACACACACACTTGTGTCTCACCCCGGAGGTATCCTTGGAAGATGGGTGTTAAACTGCTCATTGATTTGTTCTTGCTTCTCCTTCAGTGAACATCTTAATTTAGCTGCTCTGCTTTGTGTGTGTGTGTGTGTGTGTGTGTGTGTGTGTGTGTGTGTGTGTGTGTGTGTGTGTGTGTGTGTGTGTGTGTGTGTGTGTGTGTGTGTGTGTGTGTGTGTGTGTGTGTGTGTGTGTGTGTGTGTGTGTGTGTGTGTGTGTGTGTGTGAATTCCTTTCATTGAAAGAGATAAGAGTGGCCTCCAGACATTCTTGATGCACCCCTGCCTTGCTCTTTATTTAACCCAACTTAAAATCCATCTATCCCTTTATTTCTGCTTCACATTCAGCTTCTTTGTCCTTCCTCTACGGCCCCCAACTCACAGCAATGTTGACTCCATAGTTTTTTTCCACTCTCTTTTGTTGTCTCTCTCTTTGTTTCTTCATCAATTTACACTACATTACAATTGCCTTGATCCTTTGGCCCTGGATAAACACCATTTATCAAAGCAGGCTGATGTTTGCGCCTCTAATTCAAACAGGAAAGTCAGGCTCGGGCTGAAAAATGGCATTCCTTATGGGAGGGAGAGCAATGCATATGTGTATGTGTGTGTGACTGTGTGTGCATATGCATGTAGGGGGAGATGTTGTGGTTGTTATGTCATGATCCCATCAACCTTCCAGTTTCTCCCCACCTGACCTGTGCCATGAAAACAATCACAAACTCACGCCCAGGAAGTCACACATCCATGTTCATGCACCGTAATACACACAATCCCAAACACTCTCTCTCAAAAATATACACACACATTTGTGAATTGATCCATACTGACGCACACAAACGTCCAGTGTGCAGGTGGAGAGTCTCTCACTGATAAAGACCCAGGGAGTGGAGATAGCCCTGCCGGCTCTGTCTAATGGATGTGTACGTTAACACGGGAAGTAACACGGCTGCATATCTAAACATTTACACTTGTGACTGCAGAGGAGAGATTGATCGCCGCTTTTCTGTCGTCTCTCTGTGCTTCTTATCGCACAGAGATAATTAGAGCTTGACAAGTCAAATGTGAGAGGTGACATTACAACTCAGGTTATGATAAATCATTGAAATGGTATTGAAATGTATCACCTCAGAAAGATGAGTCACATAACGGTCAATCCATTAAACAACACTTACACTAATAGAAAGTTACAGGAAACATACAATTGAAGTGAATTATGGCACCCGTTGATTAGATTATATTAGAATTAATTAAAGTTTTAATTTTTGCCTCAGCGATGGATAGAAACCTCACACATCAGAAAATCAATCTTCATCGTCTTTTCTGAAATTAAACAAAACAGTCAGTGACATGAAGCTAGGAAAATTAATTTTTAATTAGATATAATCCAAGTACGTACTTGGCAGGTACCAGACAGCCTTTCATCTGGTGTATTTTTAGCAGACTGAATTTTGAATATGCTAAACATTATTTCCATGTGACTGCTGCTATACCTACTTGTATGTCTAGTTGAAACGGTATTTTTTGTTCAACTGATAATATACATTAAAATACATTTTTCAAGTTATAATCCTGCATTCCTGTTAGTGGTTCATTCATTTTATGCAATATTCAAAATTGGAAGATTGTCAAAACATAGGGGTTTTTTTTGGATAATTTTTTTTGAATGAAAATGCCTTTCATTAGACTTAAATATTTGTGAAGATCCTACAGTTAGCTGCTCCTGTTCCACATGAACGCAGTGCATGACGTGCATGGAGGAGGGGGAACCTATAATCTTATGTATTCCAAGTTACGTCCCTTGATCAACATCAGAACCTGAGGTCCATGTTTTTTGTGGCTGCTGGTACATGCCACGTGTCAACGCACCTTGAGCAGGCGCGTTGACAAGTTGAAGAACCGAAGTGCCGTGGCCCAAAGGTTCAGGTTGTTTGCACTGAATGACTTCGCTCAGAACATCACAGCAGAACTCTGTGTTGACAGTCTGAGCCTGAGAGATGACAGTATCTTTCTGCCCCAAATGCCATTTAAAACCTCTTCCCGGTTCATTGCTTTATTGTCATAGACTTTTTGAAGCATTTGAAGAGTCTCTGGAGCCAATTTCCCAAGTTTTATACAAAATGTGATGTACGCTCTCTGCACAAATCCACAGTGAAATTGCACGTACCAGTGGTCACAAAAACATGTGCTGATGTTGATCAAGCAATGTAACTTAAAATACTTACTTACTTACTTACAATCCTGTTTTCAAAAAGTTGGGATGCACTGTAAAATGTAAATAAGAACATAATACAATGATTTGCGAATCATATGAACCTATATTTAATAGCAAATAGGCCAAAGACAAAATATCAAATGTTGAAGCTGAGAAATCAACGGTCAGACACATTCAAATAAAGCACAGCGTGTCTCATATCTTCAAGCTAACACATGGCCAGTGTCCTGTAAGAGATGGATTACAGACGCCTCCTTTTCAAAGAGAGTTGCCCTGATGACAATTAGCTTTTTTTCCTCAACTTAAGGGTTTAGCAGGTCAGATCTGCGTCTGTGAGTGCTGCTACATTGTTTTGACGCTGGCATTCATATCAGTGGTTTGGTAACGCTGTTCCATTAAGATATCACCTGACAGCACTGAGGGGTCAGGGGTCACCTGGTGCAGAAAGGGGATACCAGCAGGACTGGGTCAGGTTAGGTAAAGGGGTGAGAGGGTGAGAGGGGGAGCTGTCCTTCAGTAAATTCACTTTCCCACAGCTTTATGAGGTACATTTGTCTCAGCGGCGTCGTGTGGAAGGAGAAATGTCAGAGCCCACCCTCCCTCACTGGAGCTCATTTCCTGATTTACCACCAAGACTCACCTACTGGCCCACAGGGTGTGTGTGTGTGTGTGTGTGTGTGTGTGTGTGTGTGTGTGTGTGTGTGTGTGTGTGTGTGTGTGTGTGTGTGTGTGTGTGTGTGTGTGTGTGTGTGTGTGTGTGTGTGAGGCAGAGCTGACGATTTGCGTTGGTGTTTTTCCAGTCTACGTTCCAGTTGTTTTTCACCACGCAGCGAGACAGAAAAATGTCTGGAATGCTCGCGATGAAAGATGTTTCTTCACAACACCAAATCCAAAACAATTAAAAAAAAATGTTCTATCCTCAAACCATTAAGCGTGTCGCAGTCTAACATGGTTTAACATTCTGTAAATATCACACACACACACACACACACACACACACACACACACACACACACACACACACACACACACACACACACACACACACACACACACACACACACACACACACAGGTATCCACACACAAACCTGGAGCAGAGACTGAGGAAAAGAGACTGAATAAGAGCAGGAGGCTGTAAGCTCGCCTTAAGTCGTTGTTGATTCTGTGCCTTCGCCCTGAGCCCGTCTCCTGCCAAGCTGCACCTGCGGTTCTGTGGCTGTCCGCTGATGAGCTGACTGATAAGTAAATCTTTTCTGCATCTTATCCCTCCTTGCTTAGAAAGACTAACTGTGTATCGCTGCGCCTTTAGGCCCTAAATCCCTGGCCGCGTCACCCTTTCACCTTTGCCTCCCGTGGGACCCCCGCTCGCTCTAACCAACTGGCCGGCTCGAGTCTGAGGCCCAGACGGCCATTGTGTGAATAAATGGCAAAGCAGAGGGAAGCGTTGCTCTGGTCGTCAATAAGCAGGAAGGCCTCTTTATTATCAGTCATTGATTACATGCGAGTCATCATCTGAGGCCAGTGCCAGTTCTTGTTCCGCTTGCGTTAGCCCATTGCCCTGGATTGAATGATGAATTACAGATCAATAGAAACGGTTTGATAAATCCCCAGTCGGGCTGGCAGTGAATGCAGATTTTATATCCTAATTCTCCTTGATGTAGGAGTAAATCTAATGTTTTATTTTTTTTCCTTCAGTCTTGGCAGGAAGCGCTTTTTTTAAATTTTTTTTTTAAAGAGGAAACTGTAAAACACTGCATGAGCTGTGATGTTGATAAATAAATAATTAGCAAAGCACACTAAGGAAGAGCTGCGGAAAAGGCTGTAATATTTATGATGCTGGTAGAAACGTGTGAAATATCATCATGATGACATGTGAGCAGCCTGTTCATTTGGTTAAGTGATCAGCTGAAGATGAATTGGGGGCAGGAGTTGGATCTTGCCAGGCGCCCGTGCTGCCCACTGCTTTACCCTACGTTCCTACAGTTGATTAAGGTGCCCCCATCCTTCATCATTACATAAACTCACCAACTATAGGGCCAATTAGAAAGATTAAAATCATAAAAGCGCCTGCATCCATCCTTCTTCTAAAGGTTTAAGTAAAATGATGTTGACCATGGTTGCAAATGTCCTCATTAAAGCATGATAACATTAAGCTCCTGGATCCTCCCAAACAGTCGAGGTGGCGTTGCTGCTCCCTCCATGCCCTCTCCTCCTCAAGGAGAGCCTGGCCCCCAGCATGTAAATGCAATTATCCAAATGACTGAGGTAACCTTTAACACTGGCATAATCATGTTCCGGGTGTCCCATTTGTACAATTTGTAGCTGGTAATTACATATTTAAATTCTGCCTGCCCTTGGTTGCATGAAGCTGCAGATAGAGACGTTTAGTATGTGTGTTTCAGTAGGAAACAGGAAATGGTAAACGCTTCATCCAAAGCATCTTTCCCACCAGCCACACATGTAAACATATTACAATCCTCTTTCCTGCGGGGTACGCTCCAAAGAGAACAATTGAAATCTTTTATTCATGCTGTTTAATGTAACCCTTTAATCTGGGTGGGAGCCCAGGGGGCCTCTAATCCAGGAGTGCCAGCCGCCTCCGAGTACATGCGCCCCTATTGTGGTCCCAATCAATCACACAGTCATTACACCAGCACCATAAATGCCGAGGCATGCCAACAGTTATGCCCAAGGCCCCAGACAGGATGCTCTTCCAGATCATGTTTCTGCCAGGCCCGCCATTGGGTGGGCTTGATTGCCACCTTGCCAACCTGGCTATCCTGCTGTGTCAATATGTCCGGAGCGTGCCAACGTTGTATTGTTATGATGCATGGGTGCTGTCTGATGCTGTCACACAACAGTGCTTTCCGGCTGTGAGAGCCCTCTGGGAATGCCGGTGGCTGTTCCAACCACTTGTGATTATTCATTCTCATTTGCTTGCCAGCAAGCTGCTCGCATGAAAGCAGAAACACACACTGAAATGATGGGATATGGTCCAATTTGCATGATTGGCGTTTTTATTGACAAAGTCTTGTGTCTATAATTTAAAGGTAAAAGCAGGTTCAAACAACAGAGTTCATCCCCACTGACTTCTGTCTCAGCTGTGCAATTTTCACAGCTGTGGCTTTCCAAGGGGCATTTGCTTCACAAGAAAACTTCAAATCACGAAAATGACCTTTGCTGTTTCTTCTCTATTGGCTGCAGTTGTTTTTTAGAAGTGCAAAGCACACATCACACCAGGTTACCGCCTCCTTCTCAGCTAGTATCCAGCTGCGTGCTGTCCAGAGGCTGGAGGCTGCTGGACGAGGAGGAGGGGAGGAAGGAGGTGAGAGGAAGAGGAGGACAGAAGGCCAAAGAACGGAACGACTGGAGCTACCTTCACCTCCCACAGCTGTCTCAATGAAGCAAGCTCTGCCCAGTGATGACCTTTAACCCCTCTTCCAATTGGATGACAGCCAGTGTGCTGTACACATGCTATGATTTCAACAAATCATCTTTTTGAAACCCTTAGCTGATTTCTATGGACAGTTCATAAAGATTTTATATTTGTTGGTGTGATTTGAAGGTGATACTGTTGGTCTGGTTCTTGCACTGTTCAATCCAGCATGTACACCTGCAGTTTACAGTGCCTCTGGTAGATTTACATTATTAAAGAATATCCAAAGATTGTTGATTTCATGACTGAAATGACTGATTTGAGCTGTAACTAGCGAACGCTATCTCTGTGAATTGGATAAAAACTCAATCCACGGCTGATTTTTTTGGCATTAAGAATCCTGTTAAGGTGTCTTTATGCATCTGATGGCTACATACATGATATTATTGTAAAATAAAGGCTAAAACTGCAGGTCCCTGCCAAAAGGTCAGTATCCTCTCCATTTGATAGTCCAACATGTTAACTGTAGAAGTATCGCAAGGATGGTTAGCCCCCGTAGTGTAACGTGTTTCACAAAGACAAACGTAAGATCAGACTGTTCTGTTTGAACACTCATGTAAGACCAACATACCTGGACAAGCAACACAGAGATTTGTGATTTGATTCATTCTTAATGTTACAAGAGGAAAAGGCTTTTCGGATGAAGATTGATCAGTGTTGTTTGGGCAAAGCAATGCAATCTGGAGTTTAGTTAGCTGAGGTTGCTGGAGTGACAAAACTGTACTCTAAACTATGCAGCTTAAAGTGGCCTCCAACACTATATTCTATGGTAGATGTGCTATTACCGAGATATATAATCTCAACAAGGTATTTATCATATGAAATGCTAACTCTTGTCCTTGTAGGTCATGTAAGGTTACAACATTGGAGGTGTTAGATGTCAACGCCATCGACTGTATGCTGCCATCAATGCAGCTGCCATATTGTGTCATTTTTATGTAAATTTTTTTGTACTTAAAGAATAAATAAGCAATTTGATTTTCTTTAAGAGTTTTAATTGCCTATTTTTAATTGAAACCTGCTTAATTTTCTAAGTTTCCATATTACATTAAGTGAGATGTAGTTTGTTTGTCCAAATGTGCTGGTGTCATTTTAATGTTCCGTTCTCACATTTTGTAATTTGAGTGAGAATTTCTTCTACGGAAAATCTCACCAACTGTGGTGCAGTATTTTGCTGCCAAGTGCAGCTGTCAATCCGAGCAGGATAATTATCATATAATTACAACAGAACTCTCTCTACTCTTACTTTAGTGTGTTTCTCAAATGATCATTTTGACTTTTACTTGAATAATTTGTTATGAGAGTAATTGTAGGCTACTTTTATTAGAGTAAAAGTTTCCAGTACTCTTGCCACCTCTGCATGTACCGATAGGCGGTCTCACTTTGTCTGTGTCTTGCTGTGTCGAAACGAGTGAAGCTCTGCCCGGTGACTTTTCGGAGTGGGAATGCATAATTCTCTGACAGTTTGGAGGACACTGCACCTGCCTTCTAAGTAGCCTCGGAGGGCGGGGAAGGAAGAGTGGTACTACCGAGTGGGGCGGGCTGCTGCTGCCCTTGTAGCTGCACAGATCAGGGAGGTGTCAACTTGTCAGCTGTCATTTCCAACTTTTATCTCTCTCAGGTGCTTAGCTAGCTCAGAGGGAGGTTTTTGGAAAGAAATCAAATATCCGCTTTTGCCACACAGGCTAATTCGACCCCACTTGCTTGCTGACCAGGCCAACGTGCTCACCTCAAAAGATCTAACGTGGAATACATGATGTCAACATAAGAAGACAGGCATATCATTTATGACAATCACATCGCTAGTCCAGGATGTTTTTCTATGTTCTTCTATGTTGGTCAGAAATATGAAAGGCCGAAATGAAAGTGTGACAAACTTAAGCACCAATTCGTAATTTAGAATAAAAAATGTTTTCGTAATGTTTGGTGCAGTAAAGGGAAGCTGCTGATTGGGGGACTTTTGACTCCCCAGCACCCAAACTTTAAACATTTGTCAAAATGGATGTACTCAAGTCAAGTTCCAGTACCTCTAAGTTGTACTTAAGTACAGTACCTGAGAAAATTAACTTAGTTACATTCCACCACCACTTCTGACTTTTCTTTCACCAGAACATCCATAAGAAGCACAACAGTCTGGCATTCTCTACTATTTCATTGGGCGAGGCCCCGCTGCAATACAGTGATGGCAGAGACGCATATCAGACATCGGTCTGCAGTAGTTACATATATGTATATATATGTAGCACCCCACCACTCTACACCATGTCTAAGAGGCCAAAACGGACTTTGACTAGACTGATGGGGTGATTTGGTTTGTTCATTGTCTTATGGACTCAACTGTTAGTCAAAGAAACACACTCACTCTATTTTAAATGACTGACCACAGACAACTCTTCTTTTAAAAAGAAAATAAATTATGTTAGTTTACTGAAAATATTGCAAAAATAAAACACATAACCAAACTTTTAAATTCAAGATACAACTTCAACAGCACACAAAAAAAGAATCTTCAAATAATATTGAGATAGAATTGTCTCCATACAACTGATCAACGAGTTGCACAGTAGAATAATATGCAAATCTCAATTAAATTGCAACAAAACGTATTCAAAAACACTTAACTCTTAACAAAATCTCTGATGCAACTATTTCACAAAATGTCCACAACACCCTATAACAGATCACACCAACTCTTTTCACTACGTGGGCTTCATGAACTACTGGATCTGTGTCCAATTCATGTGGATGAACAATGTGTATATGGAAAGATTGTCTATGCTGGTAATTTGGCAGACACACCTTAAAGTAGAAAATGTAAAGTTAGATCATGTCCACTTTAGTAACACACACAAGCTCAATAGCTTTTACCTAGACTGCTTTATTATAGTGGCATAAATGGTGTGCTGCAATGACAACCATTTAAATGAACTAGGAAGGGGTCCAACAAAGCATTTGGGAGTTTAAGATCAATATGCGAAAACTGAAGAAAGAAAAAGAATGACAAAAAATTCCCTCTTAAGCTATAACCGTTACAATCAATACATATAAACCCATTAACACAATTACTTTTACTGCCATTTTCTCTGTTCCCCATTACAGTGTTGTATTTCTTTCCTTTTCAGCCTCCAACCATGGGAAAATGAGGTCAGGTCTGACTCACAGTCTTTCTGCAGCTCATCTTCTTCCAGCTCTTCAAACCCAGAGGCAGCTGTCCAATTATTCTTTATTTCTTCCTCTGCTCCAGTCACCTGTAGCTTGTCACCCCCTGGAGGACACTTCGGTCACCTCACACACTGACCGGTCGGCTGGAAATCCCCCCCTCAGGAGAGGAAGCACTATAAGCTTAAAAGGATTATCGTAACACTTTTGTTTTACACTCAAAGAAATCACAAGTCTTTGTAGCAGCTAATCATCGACAGGCTTGATTAAACAGTAAAATATTTTGTTTTTTTACTGGTATGAAGTCCACCAGGAGCTTCAGCTTCAATGGTCCTTTTCACAGGGACCTCAAGACTGTGGAAAATGAGTTCTGCATTCAGTATATTGATGAAGCTGATGGAGGGTGTTGTCTGAACATTAATAACACACACAGTTGAGATCTCTTTACTGTAAAGGTCAATGTATGAACTGCATCATTTCTATATGAGTCCCTTAAAGGGGAATTCCACCACTTTTAGCCATCAGTCTGTTTAAAAGTGTTGGGAGGTACAACACTAACAGACGTAGACTCCGAGTCATACTCAGTGTACTGTACATATATACACACAAACAAGCACGCTCATACACGCACATGCATGCATTTTGATGGCATCCTAAAAGTGTTTATTTGTAAAGTAAAATGTTCGTACCAGTGGAGAAAGGAAGGTTTGACCTCAGAGCTTTGAGATGATTTTTTTAAGAGCATCTAAAACCAGAACTTCGTGACTAAGTATTCCAAGTTACGTCACTTGATCAAAATCATCACCTGAGTTACACACGTTTTTGTGAGCAGAGGCACAGTATGTGTGCGTTTGCAATTTCTCCGTGGACTTGAACAGAAAACGCACATCCAATTTTGAATCAAACTCTAGAAATGAGCAATGCAGACCCTTGAAATGCTTCAGAAAATCTACAGCTATGATGAAATGTGCCAGGCTCAACTGTCCAAAATCTGATGAGGGAGCGTCGGATGAGGAGAGCAACCGGGTGGTATTTCTTTGACATTTGGAGGTTGTGCTCAGTGAATTTGAACACCAAGTCCAACTGTGTGTTCGGAGGTGTCAGAGGGAAATAAATTGGTGAAAACGACCTGAACTTGTGACGCGGTGGCACTTTGGTTGCCCCACATGGCAACACGCCAGCTCACCATGGGTCGAAAGCGCAGCAGTTTCTCACTCTCAACAATTCAATCTTTGCTCCCTATCACTCATCCTAACCAGATTTGGCTCCGTGCGACTTCATTTTGTTCCCCAGAAATTTGATGTTTGATTTGTTGACCAGTGGTCATTAGCTAGCAAGGACCTCCACCTTAATTGAGTATGGACAGAATTTATCGATTATGGTACGGTGGTTTGCGCAGGAGCTCGGCTGAGAATCCACTGCGGCTCTCGGGCCTCGCAGATCCCCAAAAAGCCTTCAGAGAAAGCAGTGATAACAGACTCATGCGCAGCTCCTGAAGCCGTGACGAGTGAGGAGCAGCTTGGAAGCCCATCTGGACATGACCCAGGATGACCCAGACCGAATTGATTGACGAGGGTTAATTCAGCTTTTCAAGGGACATGGAAGAAGCAGCCAGAACACGGTTCCTGGGCACACGGAAAGCAGTTTAAAGGAAGGGTGGCAATGCAGCAGTGGAAGAGATCGAAGGGCGTGAAAAAGGTGGAGAACACGTTTGACTCGGGCATGAAAAGTGAGCGAGTGACGGCCACGCGAGACAACGCACGGAGGACGTGAAGGCGAGGGAGCCTCCTCTTCTCTGCCATTGATGTCGACGGCACGGAGGTCACCAGAACTGTTCAAAGATCTTGGCCCCTACTCCCATGAAAGGAAGCGACGATCACCGGATGGTTCCGTTGCGGCAGGGCATGATGGAGGGAGTTTTGGAAAAACTGTTTTAATAAGATGGCTATTTGGTGGAGAAAATCTACCACCATAAGGACCCCCAAAGATTGGCAGAAGGAATGGCAACCGTTCGGAGCCGAAACTCGGCCGGGTGGTACGATCGATCACGGAGAGGTGACACCGTTCCAGTTGGCAACGAGATGTTGCCTTCGTCTTCTTTCTTTTTTCGACTTTTTTTTTTTTCTTGCCCTGGATGAGTCGATAAGGGCGATGGGTTCAGAGCTAGGGATGTAAATGACACGAATGAGAAAGGAACGCCCAAAGCCCAAACGGCCTGTGCGGACTGATGGGATGGGGAACAGGCGAAGCAAAACGGAAACAGGCATCCCGGTGCCCGACAGGAACTTCTCAGTTTGGTGAAACGGGACAGATGGAGTAGCACGGAAACAGGTATCTTGGTGCCCGCATGGTGCTGCAGTTTGATGAAGTTGGAGGACCGATGAATCTGGGAGCCCTGTTCCCTAAATGGGCACGGCCAATCGAATAAATTGGGGGGATGGACCGATCTGGAGCTGGTTCCTTAAGCCCTGAAATGAGCATCAGAATTAGGTTGACAATGTAGAGATTACTGATTTTTTTTTTTTTTTTTTTTTTAAAGGAATATCTGGCATCCCGGTACTGGAGAGAATACGCAAGGAGTTGTCAGAATTAAATATGAAGAAGAGAGGGCGTCCCTGTGCCAGAACAAGGCGGGACTATAGAAGATTAGGTTCCAGTCCAGTAGGTGGCAGTAATGCATCTTAAGGTTGGTCTGGCGAATGACGAAACCCAAGAAGAAGACGACGGAGCAGGTGAGGGGATAGAGGATAGGGAGGTGCAGACCTGGCAACCCGGGAGTGCGTGGTGACGTCACTGGCAGAGACTTTGAGTCTCCGCCTGCGACGTCACCACCGGAGGGAATGATTCTGTTGATTACACCTGTGGAAAAAAAAAAACATGAAACGCAAACAAACAACGACGGTTAGCGTCAATGGTTTGTGAAGTTGGGTTTTGCCCGTGAGTTTTTTGAAGTTAGAAGTAGTTCGGATAAATTATCTCGTAATCGGAGTGGTGGTAACGGTCCCTCTTTCTGATTGGACTTTTGCCGGCGGGGCATAGTTCGTTTGGAAAGTTTTTTTGTTGTTTTTGGTTTTTTTCAGCATAGCCGGTGGCGTGGATACGGCTGGAGGTGCTCGGAGACTCCCTTTACTACGGGAGAGTGCTTGAGCAGGTGAAGGAGTGGAGCTACTTGTGCCGGTGACTTTACAAATGGATGTTCTTCCTCGGGTGAATCTCGGATGGAGGACGGCGGAGATGTTTTTTTTCTTTTTTTTTCTGGAACTTCTCCTGACAGCGGTTGGACTGGTGACTGCCTTAGCTTGGTCCTTGGTGGAAGCGGAGTTGGTGGGTTTGCTGGATGGTGTGAGGACCATCTGCTGGGCGAAGAGGACGTTGAAGGATAAGGTTGATGATGGGGCCAATCCCGCAGGTAAGATGAGCGAGCGGCGTGGCGATCCAACGGGAGCGGCATGGTGATCCAACGGGAGCGGCATGGTGATCCAACGGGAGCGGCGTGGCGATCCAACGGGAGCAGACAGATGTGCTGGATGGGTAGGTATTTATAGGCGCATGGCCGGAAGGGGAGTGTTCGAGGTGTGGTCCTGCTCCTGAAATTCAGATCAAATTTATCTCCAGCAGAAACGTGCGTAAATCAGCAGCCGCTTGATCAAGCGACACAACTTGGAATAGTAACTCACAAGGGTTATAGCTTCCCCCTGCATCACCGTGCTGTTCTCCATTCAACTGGAACGATCTCAGAACTTTCTGATTGCCCCTTAACTGTCAGATGTGGTGTGGTCATCTAATTTAGTTCATCTGGCGGAGGAAGTCTGAACCAGTTGGAGATGGAAAGTGGCTCCTGACTGAGGCGGGAACACAGAAAGTTTCAGTGTTGCAAATTGACCTCTCGTGACCTGCATGGAAGCATTTCTATTTGTGCTGTTTCACCATTCATTTATCCCAAATTCTAATTAATCTGTGTCCCATTTGTTTCTTCAAATATGATTATATACAAGTACATATTTTCTACATTATCATGTGTTACAGACATCTCTCTTGATATTTAACATGGCTTTGATATCAGTGGGTCTAAATCTAACCAGACAGCATAAGGGGACCTGTCTACATACTTGTGTATTTGTTTTGGTCTAAATGGTCTAAATGAACATCAGCAGGTGCATTTCAGTTATAGCAGCACTACAGAAATCAGTTAAATAGCAGGTGAGTCAAGTAACTATTAAAAATGAAGCAGCTCTGCAAGAATAGCAATGTGGTTGCTAATACAGCCCTAACACACAACAGAGGCCCAAGTGATCGAGCCTGAGGTGCTCCTCATATTGACCTCCCGACAGTAACGGAGATGATTAGAATAAGCATGGCCGCAGTGCTCAAAGGGACCCTGTGAGGACTTTCTGCTGCTGTGTTCCTCCCAGCCTCCCGGCATGGAGGGACATTCAGAATTCACTGACATCGCTCTTTCCTTTTCGCTCCTTCCTGATTGGCCCTATTGTCTCTCAGAACGCCTGCAGAAACTGTTTTATCATTTCAATTTAGCCGATTCACCTCTCGCATTGTGTTTAACTGCAGCTGGAAGAGTGTGTCGGCTTTGCCAGGGGGAAATCAGTTGAATTCCAATATTCCTATCATTCAACAGGAGACCGGCAAGCGGCAGCGGTATCAAGGGTACAGACAATGTCAGCAGAGTTGTATTGGCAGCATCCTGCAAGCTTGCCAAGTCTTAGCCCAGCTTTAATGGGTTTTCGCTCAATAACAATGAAGAGACAGAGTAACATAAAGACAGAATCAGCCAATCCTTTCTGCATCTTAATAAGGACAGATGCATTTTAATGCGTTGCGCGCATAAGCCTGTTTTCCGTGACGAGCTCTCACGCACTGCCAATCAAACAAGTTGCAAGTAATTTACAGTCTGGAAATAGTTTGGTGGGGGAAAATAGCCGAGAGGAGTTCTGGTTACATTACGCTGTATGAGCGAGGGAGCAGAAAGGCTTGTCTAATTCCAGGCGTCCCAACAAGTCTGTGCTGTAATCGAAGCCAGAGCGGCCACACCCACCTCCACCGCGCACCAACAATCAAAACATTCATGTGATTTTTCATGCTCTGGACGTGTCAGGCCTCGGACAATAAATCACTCCTGTGTATCGGTGGCGGTCAGTATTTACAGAGGGAGGGTGCGTGTCGCAAAGTCAAACTATTCATGGCTTTTTTTATCGCACGTTCAATTATTAATGCCGCCATGCTTGGACAGTTGAAACAGCTTGTGTGCAAACTGTAGCGAGCCCTTTCACAGTTATGACATGTGGCATGCAACATACGTATATATAGTATATGAAGAGGGGACAAATATAGGCAGGCAGGTGCTGTGAGCTGAGCAGCAGATGCTGCATTGCATGGCCAAACCATGAGCTGCCGCTATGGTATAAAGTGGGTTAGTGGGTCGGAGGCTCGCGCCGATCGGAAACATATACTTTTTACACACACACACTGGCTGCCTGCATGGATTTATTTATTATCTCCAGGCTTTGGATGTTGAGTCAGTGTACAGCATCCGAGGGGGTAATAAAGCATTCCCACACAATGATGGGATAACATTCAAGGCTTCAAGCCGGACTCCAACTTTTGTGCTTTCACTTGGGGGATATAAAACACAGCCAAATCATCAGAGAGGCATACATTATCAAACACATTTTGCCCCTTGGTAAATGACTCATGTTTTTTTGTTGGTCTGGGGGTTTGGATCTCTATTAAAAAAAAAAAAAAAGTTTCCTTTCCTCCATGTTGCTGTGGTTTTGAAGGGGAGAAGTTCTTGCTGAGTCACTCTCATGGGGAAAATTATCTGACACAAGCCTTGTCAGCAAGGACATACAGCAAGCCGCTGGAGCTTCCTATTCATGGTAAGGGACGATACAAGCACTGGGAGAAGTGTGATGGAAAATTTGCATGTCCTTCTGCTATGATGTTCAGATTTCTGCTACTGAGCAACACATTCTTACTCTTGAAGAAGTACTTCCTCCTCATTTATGGATTATTCTGTGTCTAAGAAACAGTTTACTTTTACTTTCAAGGACAGTTTTTGTTCCTATTTCTACTCCAATTGCTGAATTCCCAGTTCTCCACACCTCCCATTCGTAACACGGCATATCTTTGGCTGCACTGCATTCTGGTTCACAGAAGTTCTGTTGTTGGGAAAACTGATATCTCTGCTTTCGCTACGATGGATCTTTACCCCGTGTCACTGCTGAACATCTGTGCACAGCGCTGAATGTTTTTTTGATTATAAATGACTGGCACTGAATGTTGATATTTTGCAATGATGTTTGAAACAGATTCAGTTTCCTCTTGTCAGACCAGAACAGCAGGAACATTGTTCCAGGAATGCAAAGTGCACTGGTAACAGCTTGTTTTGTTTATATTCCTCTCCTTTTGAATCAGTTCCTCTGAATTCTGTTTTTAACCTTTTTGTGCTACTTCGGTGAAAACTGAAATATCTCAACAAACTTGAGATTGGTCAGCCTCTTATTTGTTATAGATATTCACGGTACCCAGAAGATGAACCCTGCCCACTCTGGTTATCCACTGACTCCTTATTTCGTGCCACCAGCAGGTCAAACTCTTCACCTGTTTAAACTCTTCTAAACCAAAAATGTGCTTGATGGACTAGCACCAGACATTTGTGCCACCTAGACCGTAGCAGTCCGTTCCCTCAACTTTTCACCTGGCACCACCGTGAGATTTACATTTGGTGGTTCTGAGTGAAGTTTCTCGATAGCTTTTGGCTGGATTGTTGTGGAATGCGTTTCGTGTTTCATTTAAGAATGAATGTAAAAACTTTTAGGATTCCTCGACTTTTCTATTGCCATCATGTGGTCTAAATTTCACATTTGCTTTATGACAAAACAAACAGCATTCCCATCAGCCTCAGTTAGAGCCACCACAGTAAATCTATTCAATTTGTTGATTCATCAATCTGCAGAAACTCGATAAGTAACAGTTTTGATGACCTATTATTTGTTTTAGTGAGTTTGTTTCTCCAACATTAGCTTTTTCAACCTCCTGTCAGTATTTGAAGCTTTATCTTTGTCCGATGTGAAAGTAAACTGAACATCCTCAGGTTTTGGACTGTTAACTGAATAACACAAGCTATCAAAATAGAGACATTGTGCTGTGTGAATAGCCTATAATTACTGTCATTTTTCACAATTCATATTTTATGATAAAATGGTCGATCCAAGAAGTTAATCGACCAATTAATCAAAAATGGAAATAAACCTTAATTGCAGCTAAGTGTTAACACACCATGATGTCACCCATTGGTTTGTGAACTGTTGTTTCAAAGCCTCCAGTCTGGTGATTTAGTTTGGTTTATCTTGTATTTTTTGGAGACAGAAGTGAGCATATTTGGATGGATGAGCAGTGGATCTGACTCGATCTGACTGAGAACCTGAGGACACTACGCCTACCCACCTACACTGACAACCTGACTGCACTGCAGTGGCTTCACTTTTCAGAACCGGAACCAGATCTACTTTTATACAGTCTGTAGTTGCAGCCCTCTTCTCAGCTGTGATGGTGAACATGCACCATGCCTGCTAAAATATCAACTTGCTAGCATGTCACTGTGAGCATTTTAAAATGCTGATGTCAGCCTCACAGAGGAGCTGACTGTTGTCTCAGTCTTATTCCCCTTTAAATGACCATTTTCTGTCATTTTGATCCATTGCTCCACTTGCATAATTTTGATCCAAGCTGTTGATACACTTTAATACCAGCGCTTGTCTCAATAAATGAACAATAATCCCCTGGTTGCTGTGTGGGAGTAGAGCTGGAACAAACAACAACGTACACATCATTGTTCCCAATGAGCTGAAAGAAAGGGTAAATAATAATTGAATGTGTGGATGACAATTTTAAACAATACATTTCCACCGTAGTATATAGACAGCCGATGAGCCACATCTTTATTTAAAGAACGTCAGAGAGAGACGAACTGGGGTGAGGATTTTATGTAAAACACTGCTCCTCCCTCCTTTCTCAGTCTGTTTTAAAAATCTCCTCCAGCTTGTCCCCCAGTCGCATACTGAGGGCAACAAATTGCGGTGAGACCCATTTCCCCAGTGTTTGTGTTTCTGCGGCGAATTGCCTCATCTGTTAAAAATGGGTAGGTGATGCATCTGGAGGGATGAAACATTTATCGGAGGACGATTTTTCATTACGACAAGGGTAGAGCTTCCATCAATATTTCAATGGGCCCGCCTGCACACAGTGTATTCAGTGTGTGTGTGTGTGTGTGTGTGTGTGTGTGTGTGTGTGTGTGTGTGTGTGTGTGTGTGTGTGTGTGTGTGTGTGTGTGTGTGTGTGTGTGTGTGTTCCAGTGTATTTTGTATTAGCCAAACGTCCTCACAAGGATAGACAAAATCTTTGAGTAAGTTTTAAGATTGGAAGCATATAGTCAAAGATAAGGACTGTTAAATAAAATGGTTAAAGTGGCCTTTACCTTTTTTTTTTATTTAATTACACAGCAGACCACCATGATAAACATAAAAACATGGTATTTTCAGAAACAAACACACTTTTATTTCTCTTCCATCCAGCTGATTTTTTTCCACCTTTTCCCTGATAGAACAAATGTCTGTGTGTCTCTACAGTTTCCAGTGTTTCAGCCTTGCCATGCTTCTACATACTCACGTGCTGCCTCCCCTCTCCTGCTCTCTCTCTCTCTCGTCTCTCGTAGCGCTCTCGTCATTTCGCTTCGGGAATGGCTGTTGTAAGCCGCTCTCCTCCGAGCATTTTCAGCTGTCACACTTTTTCAGAGTTCACGGCGCTGGTTTTAGTCCCTTGTATCAAATATTCATAGAGTGAGAGCCAGGAGAGGCAGGTTTGCCACGTGCTCTTCTGTCCTCCACCCGTCTGACTTACATCCCTCTCTTCAAATCTCCCTGACTCCCTCCTCCTCTTCCTCCTCCTCTCTCCGCCGTGTCATCTTCTGTTGTTGTCCACGGCCAGATTTCAATCTCTGTCATCAATTGGACATTCCATCTGAGCTGGAGAGGAGAGAGACAAAAAGCCCTAAATAAATCTCATTATATTCCTTTAGCATACCTAAACGACAGAATAGCTCATTGCCATTTTAACGCCAATGAGCTAGCAAGCAGTTTGTTTAGGTTTAGGCACCAAAACTACTTGATTAAGTTAAGAAAAAAGATTATGGTTTGGGTTAAAATAAGTAGAAGTCTAAACCTCAGCACCTTACTTTTTGACCAAGTGGCAATCAACCATGACATCACCCAATGATTTGTGAAAGCCTCGAGTTCGCTATTTTGGCCATTTTTGTTGCTATTAGAAGTGATCATATTTGGATAAGCTGTGGAGGAGGGAGTGGTGGATCAGACACGATCTCTCAGGACACGACACCCGCCAGTGGAAACACAACTGCACCATAGACCTGTCAATCAAACAGACACATCCCCAAAAATACTCCTTTTTGTGGCTTAATTTCTATTCAACAATGAAATTATTTTCAGATGGACCACCAGCAAACTAATAAGGAAGAGTGACTTTAGCGAATGACTCCATTATGACGTGTGAATTTTTTTTTATTAACTTTGTATTTCATTAGAGAAGTTGAATGGGAGTCTATGGAACAAGAGCCTTTTTGGAGCCAACCCCTACTGGCCCTCGGTGGTATTGCACTTCTGCAGTGGCTTCACTGAGTCTACTTTTCAAGTGAAAACAATTTTTTTAAATTATTATTTAAAAAAATAATTACTTAAAAAAAAAAAAGTATAGCCTCGGTATAAACCTGTAGTAATGACCTTACAACAAAATTTTGACATAGGTCTACAACAAACGTATATCACTTATATAATATTTCCTTTTTACTGTGGTTTTATGTGTTTAATAATAATATCCAGGTGCATATTTCACATGGAATGTATAAAGGTGACAGCTGGTGAGTGAGAGAGGCTGTTAGAAAAGTGAGAAAGGAGGGAGTGAAAGACAAGGAGAGGACATGGATCCACTCAGTGGGTTTCACTCCTACATTATCATTCTCCTCTTTCAGCTTCCATTAAGATGCATCAGTGTAGTTTTGTCATCACGTGCATATATCACGTTAGGAAGAAAAAAAAGAAAAGTGTTGCACTGCTTTTTTATTATCTCCGCCTTCTGCAATACACGAGAGACACAGCTGTATGTATCACTCCCACCTGATGTGTTAACTGCATATGAAGTGTGACCAGTACATGACTTCCACACCGGTATATAGGAGAGTATGGTATATGACATAAGGACAGACGGATGGGAGCTGAAGTATGGAGATGGGGAAAGTGTATTGGGTAGAAGAAGAGTGAGTGGGAGTGACAGGACTAGAAATGACTTGATGTGGGGGTTAAACACACTCGGTAATGGAGAGATGAAGAGGGATAGAGATGACAGGAGGGCATATGAATATTTGAACTTGTGGTGATGGGGGTATGAGGGGGATGGAGAGAGAGGGGAAGGGGGGTGAGGAGGGGCTGTCCCAGAAGTCCTTGTGATGAGTGGTGCTGTAAAAATATTTACCTTAAACACAGCACAGTGAGACATGAGCAGCAGTGGGAGGAGGAGAGATGTGAAGTCCTTCCCATCCTTCCATCTCTCCTCAGTCGTCGCTGCTTCCTTCTTCTTCCCCGGCTCCCCCCGTCAGATAAAGTGGGTCAGCATTACACATCAGCGCAACCCGCCGGAGGGGAGGAAGGGGAGGATTTAAGCTGAGAGAGAGAGACAGATTGGGTGAGGAGAGGGTAAGAGAGAGTGCAGAAAAAGAAAGGAGACACTGCAAAGAGATTTGCATTACGTTGACACACGGAGAAGTATTTGTCGGAGTGTGAGCAAGAGCAGGGATGGAGGAGAGGAGGAATAAGGAGGAGCGTGGAAGAAAAGACGATGATTAATTTATCTTTATGTTACGGCGGGCCACTTGCAGCCCGGGTCTGGCTGCTGCCGGCCCTGAGAGGCTCTGCATGATGGAGAGTCAGCCATTACTAGGTTTAAAGCTCTGTCTCCCAACACTCCTCTCATCTTCCTCCTATCTCCTCACACTCATTCCTCACTTCGATCCTCAGCTTTTATGCAGTTTTGTTTTCAAAGTGCGTGAAATGATGAAGGAGGAGAACCGGGGGAGAGGAGGAGGGAGAAAGAGAGAGAGGTAGATGAAGAGATTGAGAGCAGGATTAGCTCAGCCATGTCTCAGCTCGTGGCTGTGGATGTATTTACCCGTACCCAGTATCTCTGAACACATGTTTACCCACCTCGCAGACATGTGGAGGCAGCCTCTGCCAGCCCTGCAGGCCAGCCTGACATCACAGCAGTCAAAGACTATTTCTTATTCTGGGCAGAGGGATCGCTGATGCCAGGACAGGTGATAAAAAAACATGAGGGCACGGTTTGTAGTGAAGCTAAACCCATGCAACTCACATTTTTAATATAGGAAAAAAGATGTCTGGATCAGCTTTAAAGGGTCAGTTCACACCCAGACAATTGGTTGTTTTGAGTCATCCGCACACTGAGAAGTTTTACATTTCAATTCAATCACAACACAAATCATCTCAGGGCACTACAACAGAACCTTACCACATTAGGTTGCAACCTGGTATCACGGCAAAACATGAGATAGACACGCCGGTCCACTACAGCAAAACCTAACAAAGCCACGCTTTGCCCTGTCTAGGTGTGAAAGTTACACGTTTTCCTGTAGTGGACGAAAATGAAACCTATTGCATCCGTAGACTGATTTACAGGAAAATTAAACTTATTGCTAAAACACGTGGATGGAGTTTGGAAACAAAAAACAACAACAAAAACGTTGCTGCTTCCTGGATCCGAGCTTAGATAGATAGATAGATAGATAGATAGATAGATAGATAGATAGATAGATAGATAGATAGATAGATAGATAGATAGATAGATAGATAGATAGATAGATAGATAGATAGATAGATAGATAGATAGATAGATAGATAGATAGATAGATAGATAGATAGATAGATAGATAGATAGATAGATAGATAGATAGATAGATAGATAGATAGATAGGTGGGTGGGTGGGTGGACGGACGGACGGACGGACGGACGGATAGATGGATAGATACTTTATTAATCCCTCAGAGGGAAATTTTTATGTTACAGCAGCATAATAAAATGCACATTCTATACAATAAAATAAGATAAATAATATTAAATAAACTAACCTAAACAAAACCTAACCCTAAACCTAAACAACAGTGTGATGAATTAGAATTTTTTTTAAAACTCCCTTTTAACAGGAAGAAAACTTTAGACAGAATCAGACTGGGTGAACATCTTCCTTGACCAGCCGGGCGGAGAGGAGAGCAGAGAGAAAAAAAGAACAGCAAGAGACTAGTTTTCACAAGAACTACTTTCTACTGAACAAATACTCACAGAAATCTGTGGACTGTGTGTTCCATGAATTATCCACAGTGACAAAGACAGCGTTTCTGAACAAAAGAGCTGTTGCTGCTGAATTTTTTTAAATGTAATTGTTCACTGGGCCGAGCAACACAAAGAAAAAAGTTCTACTCAGATCCTTTATATTGAGTCGATTTACAAAACAGTGAGCGCAATATTCTAAAAACGGCCCCCTCCATCCAGTCGTGCTATATTTCATTCATTCAGTTAGTTTCTGTACATTTTAATGAGGGTCTAATGCTGTTACATCATGAGAACCAGGAATAAATGTGGTGAATTACAGAGTCTTTGGGTACGTCCATAGTACTGAGTGTCAAATATTGTCAAGTGTTCAAGTGTGAGGGCAGCTGGTAAATGTCAGCGTTGTCAGACTATACCACTAACAATAAAAACTCTCACCAGATAAAATACTCACCTGATTTTTTTTTTTTCAGTAGAAGCCACACATCCTCTCTCAGTGATGGATTTCAGTACATCAAACCAAAACATGTTGATAAAATATTTACATGTTTTATATTTGCTGAATTAATTTATCTTTTGAATGTGAAAACAAATCACGTGTATTTTCTTTTTATCTGAATATGTGCTTTAAGTCCTCACTGGTTTTCCACATTAACTCTACAAAGAGACGTGTTGACAAGTCTTTGTGATGTTGACTTTGCAAAATAGGCAGCAACCCAGTGACAGGAAGACACTTTGTACATTCAGTCTAGTTTCCCCTCCTCTCTGTTTACCACCACCTCACCTCTTCCTCTTTCTGTTTAAGCATCTGCCAAGGCAAATCCAGCACGTCTCAGGCTGCTCAAACTGTGCAAACCTTGGTGAAGCAGCTTCGCCTGATGCCATCCAAACCCACCTCGGTTGCCCCTTAAGCCCGCCAGCCCAGATGAAAACATCAGGAATTATCTCAGGTTTTTCCACACAAAAAAAACCCAACTACAAAGCAAAAAGGTTTTTTGCTTTGTAGTTTGGCGGTGGGACACCGTCACAAGCGTCTCGCTGAGCTCCTCATCGACATCAAACGGTTGGCAGAGGGTTTGCCAAGCAGCTGGTGCAGATGGCCGCACTCAAACAGGCCATTCTAATGAGGAGCAGGTAGGGCATTAGCAGTCTGGGCATGGTGGCAGCGCCCAGGAGACTGCTGCAACGCACACACACACACATGCAGCTCCAATGTGCAGAGAGGTGGAGTGAGTGGATACATGCTTTAAGTGCTAAGGAGGTGAAAAGGAAACCGTGGTGGACTCTTGACAACTCACTTCATCCTTCAGATATATTCACATATTTATAGCCATGCACATACATACGTAAGCACCCCGCAGTACAGCCTGGCAGCACAGCATGTCAGAGTTGAAACAGCATAAGACATATCTCTGTTACAGAGCTGGGAGGTGGAGGATTCACTCACTCTGGGGTGGAAAGTGGGGGTTAATGGGTTCATCAGCCCCAGTCAACAGCTGGTTACCACTGCCACCTAGTGGGCTTGTTGGGTAAGAATCGACCCCGCTGTGGAAGATAGCAAGAGGTGGGAGGGGCATGCCCGCTACTTCGAGTGAGGAGGTGTAATGTGAGGAATATTTAGGACATCATAACTGTTTTAGATCAAGTAAAGCAGGTGTCTGAAAGATTAAAGGAAAACATATATATATATATACACACACACAGACAGGGCACTGAACAGATCTCAACCTAAATCCTGAAGAGCAAGAGGGGCCCAAATTATTTCCATTAAGGGGCCAAAACTAATGGGCGGCTGTGTGTTCGATGGTGCTCCTGGAAGAAGTGTTCAGCCCTCCAGTAGAGTTTGTGAAACTAATGCTGTATCCCAAATGGCACGCTTCTCTAAGTACACTAACAAATAGAGCTCTTACATGTTGGGACTCTTACTTGCGTTGTGCTTGAACTTCAAATGTCAGAAATCACACAATGACCGGAAATAACTGCAGCATGTGAACACATCGCCTGTCGAAATATCTCCAGCTTTAATTATTTTATCCAGAAATCAACAGGTTTTTGTCCCCTCAATAAACACACTGATTCTTCTGTCCAGCAGCAGCAGTGAAAAACAAACACTTTTGTGTTCAGGAACAGCTGCAGCTTCCTCAGAGGCCTTCATTTGAAAATTCTTTATGTCAATGGCCCCGCCCCTTCCTCTACAGAGCCAAGATGGCGACCGTTTAGGGTGGAAAGTGTCCAGAGTTTCACACTTCGTTTTTGGTCCGTTTTGAGTGCTTCATCCTGGTACTTGAAGTGTGCTGCATGTTTCTGTACTTACCATGTTAAAGTACTCATGCACTCAAAATGGTGAGTGTTAGCATGTTAGTTTGCTATTTGGAGCACAAAATGTATGTTGGCGCCTCCTTTAAAGGATGTAGATTCAAATGGTCAAGAAAAACAATAATAATGATAATAATAAGGTGACCATTTGAGTAGTGACACTTGCTGTAATCATACTTCATGTTCACGAAGGCAATTAACTCACGTCAACTATATGGAAATGTCAAAACAAAAAACTTAGTTTAGGCACTGTAGTATTACAGTGAATAGGATGGAAATAAAATATGTATACAACATGCAGAAAGACTAAATGCATGGAGAGCCGGAGAGTGAGGTTAAAGGTCATTGTAGTTGACCCTATAATGGAAAGCTTTATCAAAAGGGAAAATTTGAACCTTATTCTTGAAAATAGTGTGTCTACCCCCCAAACCCAAATTAGGAGCTGGTTTCCAGAGAGGAGAAGCCTGCTGACCGAAGGCTCGGCCTCCCGTTGTGCTTCTGGAAACTTTCAGCATTGTAAGCTACTCAGAGCGAGGCGTTCTGTTGGGATGACGAGGCACCAAGAGATCTATAATATAAGATGGAGCTTGATTATTACCGGCTCTGTGTGTCAGGAGCAGAATTTTAACTTCTCCTCAGTTTTATTCGATTCGGCTAAAATGAGAGAATAATGCTCTCTCATCAGCTCCCATCATGCAGCAGCGTTGTGAATTAGCTGGAGGCTTTTCAGAGAGCCACCGGGACATCCTCACAACAAAGAATTACTGTAGTCTAGTCTGGAACTAATAAATGCATGAATCAATTTCTCTGCATCACGCCGAGCCAGGATGTTCCTGATTTTACTAATAATGTGAAGATGAAAGAAAGCAGGCCCAGATATGTGTGAGTTGAAGGAAATATCCTGATCATAAATAACTCCAAGATCCTTCACATAGTGCTGGAGGCCAAGGACATGTCATCCAGAGTACATGGTGAAGAGACTTACTTTTAGTCTGATTTCAATGGACGTGATGGGGGAAAAACTGAAGAGTCCTGTTTCAGACCATTATTGGTCACGGCATTGCACACAGCTGCCAAATACACACACACGCACACACACACACACACACACGCACGCACGCACGCACACACACACACACACACACTCACTCACTCACTTATTTCTTGTCTGTGTCTTTTCTATCACTGTCAATAAAAACACAAATGCCAAAATGTCATGTTTAAAAAAATACGTATATTCAAATGTTTATGACAAATCAGGTGGATAGTTTTCAATGTTATATCCTCACCATCCATCCATTAGCTATAACCGCTGTGTAGGCTGCAGCCCCGCCTGACCCGGGACATGTTTCCAGTCCATCACAGGACTGACAAAGAAATACAGACAATTTAGAATCATTAATCAATCTAACATGCATGTTTTTGGACTTTGGTAAGATGCTAGAGCACCTGGGGAAAAAAAGCCACTCAGGCACAGAGAGAACATGCAAACTCCACAGTCTTTGTCGACCTGCAGGTTTGAACCCAGAACCTTGCTGCCGAGAGGCAACAGTGCTGACGGCTGCAGCACCGTGCAAGAACCAAAAAACAACTCAGTTTGGTTTAGGAAAAGATCAGGGTTTGGTTTTTGCAGTCAGTTAATAAACATGTGGTTAAAGGTTATGGAATGATTATCAATAAACTGTTGTTTTGAAGCAGGAAACAAACAGCAGTGTCTCATTTCACTGTTTAGTTCCTGCCATAATTACCATGGCCACCAGATGGTGCTGTTTTTGGTTTTGTTTCATTTATTGGAGGGAACCAGTCTCCAACTGCCACTGTGGTGGCCTTAAAAGCAAAATGGACTGTAGTTTCAGCAAGCAAATACAATTAAGGAACACAATATGCCAACACAGTCCAGGAAGTGGCACATCGCTAGTCGCACAGCCTACAAGGGAAATACATTTCACAGCAACTGTTTCCCAGGAGACACTAACAAGTGACGGACAGGCTGGCTGATGTTGCCATGGTTTGTGTTTCGTGGAGTTACAGAAGTGGAGTATCTGACAGTGGTGTTGTTAATCGATGTGACATTTCTTCCGCCATGCAGATGATTGTGGGTCAGAACGGCTCCGGTAGCATGCTGGCCTGCATTCTGTAAAATACCACCATGATGGAGAAGGACATCCTGGTACTTTGGGCATACTACATTGAACATGATATGTACTGGGGGATACTAAATCTTTTTCTGGCATACTAAATAGTAGGGTAGTATGGATATTGGAACACAGGGGGGGGGATAAACTAAACTTTAAAAGGCACACAGACCAAGACAATGACATGAAGGACTATTCAAATTCAAGGTTTCATTTTTACCATTCTTACACACATCAACACTAATAATAACAACAAAGCAAAATCGTGGTGAATGTGATTACAAATGATCGAATTCAAGATGGTCGTGTTTGTGTTTAACAGTGTTTGAGGGCTGCAGTGAATTCAAGTTGTTTCCCTAAAGCTGCCAGCAGAGGTCAGTGTTGAGCAGCAAATGTTTTTCAGAGCAGCGAAGACTGCAGCAACGAGCTGTGTGAAGAGGGCTGCATGCATCTGCAAGTTTTAAAGGGGGACACAATATGTTGCACAATTAGCTGCTTCATGTGGCAATTATAGAGGAATAAGTGTTATCATGGAGGTGCTTATTACTCTGGTTTGTTTATGTTCTTGTTTTATTTCATTCTTCAAATGGCCGGCCAAAAGAAGAGTTAATGAACAAAACCCTGTGTTGCCCCTTAGTGGACTCACTAAGGGGCAACACAGGGTTTTGTTCATTAACTTTTGGGCCCTGATTCAGACTGAAAGAATAAAGAACTGTGATAAAAAAAAAAAAAAAGAATATACACAAAGTATGTTGCATTTGTCAACAAAAAAAAAGAAAAAAGGTGACAGCACGAATTATTATAAATAATGTAAAAAAAAATAAAATAAAACATTGTCTTGCTTTGTTTGGTGTGCACTGCTTTAAATCGCAATGTGTCCAACTGTATTTGAATGCAACACAATGGAAATTCATCTCATGCTGATGAGAAACCATTTAACCCTGGATTAAATCTGATTAAACCTCAGTTGAGGAATAGTTTGCAGTTTTCTCAGTTTTTCCTTTCAGTTGAAAAGAAATCATGCTGAACAATTTTTGAATTATGTCGCTGCTGATAATAAATCTCCCTCTCAAAATGCTCCATTAAACAGTGGGATTTAAATTTGTTTGCAGACTTCTGTTTTCTGGATGTCTTGGAGGCTGAGGATCCGATCAGTGTTACTCAACCTCGTCCTCCTCCTATCTGCTCATAATTATCGCCCTTTGTTCTGCCATCACCGGCTTTGGATTTATTGGCAATATGACACCACAGAAAAACAAATCCTGCCACAGTAATCTGATAAAAGTCAGTACGGCAGGATGTCAAAACACAAAGCTCATAATTATCAGTCAGAGTGCATGAAACTGCTCCGCAGGGCCGGTCAGTAGATGAAAAACATGGAAATGTTTTTGAACAAGTGACTGCAGATGTTTATTGAGAGAGATTGTTTTTTTTTTTTTTACATACAAACAGTGGTTAGTGCACCTTGTGTGTTTACTCCGATATGTGGAGTCTCAAAGAGGCACTTACCAACACCTCCCAAATAATTACAAAAATACATGCAGTCATTTCAAATACATATATATTACTGTTTGAGCCTGACAGCCACACAAATAATTTATTTCTTCGTATATGTAAGCTATTAATGGTTGCATATTTTAAACTTTCGAAAAAAAAATGTTGCATTCATTAAAAGTACATCTGACAAAGTATGTAAAAAAAAAAAAAAATGAAAAAAAAAAACCCAATAAAATCAAAACGTGTGTTTTTTTTAGGGTTGGTTTTTTTTTTTAAGACCGAGAAAACCCATCACATAAAGCTCAGTAGTTATGAGTCCATAAACTGCGGCACTTTTCCCAGGGCCCATCTCCTTTGTGGCCTGTAAAATATTGGGATGGTAGGGGTTCAGTACGGGTTGAAATCAGTCACAGTCTGTCGAACTTAAGTCAGGCAAACAGGGATGATGGGCTTTAGGAAACCATTCATTGCAGCTAACGTACACTTTTCAGGCCCCATTGAAACAGTGACCTGCTCAGATGATCTGAGGGAAGAGGATGTGCTGCAGTTACAGCTCCCCGCTCCCTCCTTTCTCTGGGTTGTTCATTTCCCCACAAAATCCTCAACGCTTTCTTATGAAATGTTTTTTTGGTTGTTTTTTTTTTGCTTCATGTGAATTTTAACTGTTCAAAATTTTTTGTTGGTTTTTGTTTTCATTTAAAGTTTGAGTTTAATTTCAAAAAAGAAAAGTTAAAGGGCATATTTTTGTCTTCACAACATTATTAGTTTTTAACTCATCTGACGACAGTTCTTCATATAATTCCTGCTGAATTTGAATCATGTATGTTCAGAGGTGAAACTAGTGCCGACTGAGACCAGATCAAGGAGAAAATTGGAAATAAATGTTGGAAGTTATTTTGACATTTTGTAGATTTTGTCATTTAAGTTTTTGTTTCTTATAATATCAAGTAGGCCGATACTAAACTACATCTTTCAAGTTGTCTAATTAGTGAGCTCGGAGCTGCCAGTTAGAGCAAACTGAACTAACTGTGTTTGCATTGGCTTGCTGGCTAAAATGCTTCAGCAGAGTTTATACTGATATTTTATATACTGATGTAATTCAGCAGTATAAAGTACAGTGGATGTGTGTGTGTGTGTGTGTGTGTGTGTGTGTGTGTGTGTGTGTGTGTGTGTGTGTGTGTGTGTGTGTGTGTGTGTGTGTGTGTGTGTGTGTGTGTGTGTGTGTGTGTGTGTGTGTGTGTGTGTGTGTGTGTGTGTGTGTGTGTGTTTAACATGCGTGTGTGTGTGTGTGTGTGTGTGTGTGTGTGTGTGTGTGTGATTAGCCACCTGTGTTTTCAGGTAAACTAACGAGAGACTCTTTGCTCGGCTGAATGTTCCACTGACGTCACACACACACACACACACACACACACACACACACACACACACACACACACACACACACACACACACACACACACACACACACACACACACACACACACACACACGTTGAATCAATTATTGCCCCGGACATACATGTGCGTACATCAATGCCTATAAATAATATAATATATTGAATTACATCATAGAAAATGTGAAATTTTGCATGTGGAAAATACTTTTTCCTCAGTAGCATTAACTTCAAATTGGAGTTTATATCGATGGGAAGGAAATCATTTCTGGGATGTTATTCTTGCCATTGTGTCAACGACGTCGTGTGATTTAAGTCTAAACCAAAATTGTCCAAAGTGGTTTCGAGGTTAGTTATTTCGAAATTAACAAACTAATTCTGTTTGCATTACTGGTTAAAATGCTTTAGCCGTTCACTGGGATGCGACAGCATCATACTAGTTAGTGCGGATTTATGAGGAAAGTTGGCTGCTATAAGTACAGTAGCTGCAAAGCTTGTGTTCAGTATGTTATCTCAATGTTTTCAGGTAATCTAAGATAAGTGTTAAGATGATCTTAAACACACACGAACTGGATATACAATGCCGCAATATATTGTATTTAATTACATTATGATTGATAAAATGTTTTTCAAGACCAGTGAAAGGTAAATGGAAAAATTGCTTTTTTCCAACTTTCTTTCCCAACTTATTAGTAATTAAGTAAAATATTGAATGCATTCCTCTTTATGACTGATTATAAAATCCAAAAACTGCTTTATATGTATGTATTTCACTGGTGTTGATTGATGTCATCAGTAGCATTTTTGTCACAACTGATTATGTATATCGGGTTGGTTTTTTTTCCTTCATCCTCAACTTGCTTCTGTCACATTGCAGGCTTTATGTGCATGTCATGCGTGCATGTAAAATGAAACCTTTTCATATTAAACGTTGTGTACACAAGCACAAATGCTTTTGCCTGATTTCAGCATCTGTATCTGCAGCGCACATAAGAGCCCATTTGTTAACATCCTGCCTGTGTAAATGTGTGTGTGTGTGTGTGTGTGTGTGTGTGTGTGTGTGTGTGTGTGTGTGTGTGTGTGTGTGTGTGTGTGTGTGTGTGTGTGTGTGTGTGTGTGTGTGTGTGTGTGTGTGTGTGTGTGTGTGTGTGTGTGTTCCTTCATCCTGGCCAGTGTCGAGCCAAGGGCCCATCTGGCTCCTGTGAGGGCCACTGCTTCACGGTGCCTCAGCCTGATTCATGGGCGATGGACAGCTTCAGCTGCTCTCCCACTTCCACCGTTTTACGTCACATACCTCTCCAAAAAAACACTCTGCATACCTCCCAGCTCCCCCTGCTCTCCCACCGACACACCAACTCTGCAGAGATACTATATTTCTCTGAGTAGGTAGAATCCTTAAAAAAAACCACACAAAAAAAACAAAAAACACTGGCCATCATTTGCATCTGGCTCTGTCCATCTGCTTTACAAAATCCCTGCTTGTTTTTGATCTGGGAGGAAAGCCATCTTTGTCTTTTTCCTCTCCCTTTCCTTATTTCTCAGGGATTACCAATTTTACCTCAAACACTAACCTCTGTCCTGAACGCCCTTATGGACGGATGTGTGCGCAAATTACAACCAACTTTCCTCTCTGTCTTGTTTTTCCTTTCTCTTCCTCTCAATTCCCTCTGCATCTTAATCGTTCTCTTTCGTTCTCTTGTCTTTTCAGCTTTCACACCGGTCAACATGACGTAACCGCAAACGCAGGGTTGCCAGTTTGTCCTCAGACGGGCCGGCCAAACCTCAGGACCTTGGCTACGCAATTCTGTTGCACAACTCGGAGCCACGAGGCTCTCATTAAGTCTCACATATGCACCCGTAGGAGTTCCCCTGTCAATCATACAGCAACAGCACGGAGCCTGCGAGAGGACAAAGGCAAATAGATAGGAAGAACTATGGACGGATATGGACAGCTGGATTGGATTCATCTCCACCGTTGACTTGACAGTGTGGCAACATATTAACTGCATCGATATTGCATGCACAGGAACATGTTGCTGATTGAAGTAAAAACACGCCAAGCTACAGATCAGTATCCTTTTGTGTTTTTGTACTTTAACCTTCTGCTGATTTAGTGACCACATGGTAAAAGGGCAAAATCAGTGTTTTCTAAATTAAAAGCTGAAGTTCTGGCAACAACAAACGAGAGTTAAAACTGTCCTTACAAAATCAAACAGTTCTGTTAACTTGTGTTTTTTGGTTACAGAATTCACTTCATGTTTACTTTGCTTTTCTGCACCGTAAAATCTCAATGTTACATCAAATAAACAACTCTTTTATTCTGAACTCTTTTATTCTGAAAGTGTGTTTAGATCAGTTGTCAGTGTCACGTCAGGTCAACGAGGGGCTGACCTCGTGAGTTGAGTCTTGTCACTTAAAGTAATGAGTTGGCAAAGTGCCTGACTAATCATTCTCTCCTTAGATTATTATCCATCTATTCCTGTAATGCATTGCGTTTGGGAAAAAAAAAAAAAAAGGTCCAGAAAACCTTGTTTCCGTTTTGAACACATGAACATAAAGGAGGTTTGTTATGTGTCTCAGATGAGACACATGAATTTGTGAAAATTACAATTATGCAAGTGTACTGTTCTCCACTTCAAGCGCTCCACGCACTCTTTAGGCTTTACAGTCATATTGTGATTCATCTGAACTGATGCTGGTCTAAAATAGAGACAAACCTGGAGCAGTGCAATAACGCAGCTGTGTAGGGTCTATTTAATTAAAAGTTAGAGATTTATTTTTACTTTCTTTAACTATTTAGTGTAAAGATGTGAACATTTTGTTGTTGTAAGTTGTGATGTCCAACTTACTTCATTACATTTCATTTAGGTTTGCTGCCTTATAATTTTGATCTAAAATAAAGCAGATTTGACCACTTTTTTTTTTTTGCTGGTGATCAGTCTATACAGGTGAGTTAAGGGTTGAAAAGTTTTGTATAGTAACCACAGAGCCTCTCAATTATTGGAGTTGTAGCTGACAGGAAAAGAGTCACTTTCTACGTTCAAATGTGTCCTGTGCTTCTGCTGCAGTCAGCGTGGAAAACGATGACTCACACTTCAACTGCAGCTGCTGTTTGAGTGCGGCTTCTTGCCTTTTTACGGTGCGTGGAGATAATAGATAAGACGGCTTCTGTGCTTTGTCTGAAACTGGCGAGGTTAACCGGCTGCTTTCTCCAGCGGGTGTATCCCTCACCCTTCCGCTGGAAAAAGGATCCGGATTTACTCACATGCTCCGAGTTTACTTGGGCTTTGTTTGTTGTAGCAACCAATTTATTGCACAGCGTAGCATGAGTGGTGTTTACAAGTGTAAATACCATTTTAATGAGTCAGAACAGTGGACCCTTGGCGAGGTGTCACAGCCCTTCAGGGTTGTTAGGACCAGTTTGAGAACCACTTGTATGTGCAAGACTGCTGAAGGTATCTAATGTCTAGTATATGAGAGGATGGAGTGCACTTCTCCTCATGTGTTGCCATCGTTTCTTTTAACACATGATGCAATAATTGATGGATTGCGGTAATTGAGAGCAAGAACATTTCATAGGCTCTGCCAATTTACATATAAATGATGATCATTTAAGAAACAGTTTTTGGAAAGAAGCTAAAGTCCATTCATGCTGAAGGGATGAAAAGATTGACATGAAAGTACAACCAGCAGCTTTAGCTTGGCTTAGCAAAAAGATTTGCTCTGTCCAAATGTTAAAACAACCAACAGCCTAACAGCAACTTTAAAGCTCATTAATTAACTTCTTATGGCTTTATAATATTAAAACCATCAATAATAAGTTCTCCTTTAAGAGGGTCATGACATCACCTGGTATGAATATATAGGTCCAGTCGTTGCATCCTGATGGACGTGAACCTCGGGTTAATTTGGAAACAATTGGAGCAGCCTTTAACCAATCAGCATTGATATGCATATTTCTCAAAACTCTTCCTTCAAATCTACAGTTCATAAGTTTTCCTCTACTCTAACATTAAAAGCATCAGGGCAGATCTAATACCGATAGAAACGCCAAACTGGGTAGTTTTCGGTGGGAAGCGAAGGAGAAAAACAGATGCAAACTACTGATTTTTGCTTTAAGATGAGTGAAAAAAATCTAAAAGTAGAAGCTGTAGCCGAAGTCCACATGAGCAGGGTGAGCCGACAGATGTCTCCATGTTGGTCCAGATGACTGTCAGAGCAGATTAGACAGAAGTATGTAAGGCCTGCCTGGAAGTCTGTTTTAACTTCTACTATTTTCAGGGCTTTAATGTTTGTGCATGCAATCAGCGCGCAATATCATCTCCTCGTAGAATTAAAATTGTTTGTGGCATGTTATTGTATCAGGATATTAACACTCTCTCCAAAATGAGCGTGTGCTGCACAGAGGCGGTCCTGAAGTGACCGACCAACTTCCAACAGCTTCCTTCCCCCAAAATTACAGCTACACAGGACATGTGATTTATTTTATTTTTTTCTCGGCAAAAGAAGTTCCTGAAGGCATCGCCAGTGCGCTGCTGAGGAGCGGCACAGCGCTCGCGTTGATGCTGTCAAGCAGCTCTTGTTTTGCTTGTCATTTCACGTAAATTCCTCTCCGGCCCTTTCCCTCTGATCTGCGTCGTTGTCTGCCGATTGTCTTTTTCCTTTGCAGAGAAAACTCATGCAAGCTGCGCGTACTCTATGTCGCGTCTGCTGACACACATACAAAACACTGTACACATTGTCTGCAGTCCTCTGCTCTCTCGCCCTCCTTCCCTCGCATCATTTCTCTCTCATCATGTGATTCCATTAAAAATGAATCAAGCCAATCCCGCTTTCGCCACTGTCAAAACAGTCTCCTGGCTGCTGTGGTTCAGCCTCATAGTGATGTTCCACACAAGACTGGTCATCGGAGTTTCAGACACTCAACAGCTGTTGGCTTAAAAAGTAAAAGTTAAACGTGATGGTTTCCTTCTTTGTACAGCAGCTTGGACTCAAGTCATGGCAGCTGACCCCAACAGGTTTAATGATGGAAAAAAGGAAACAAAACATTGAAACTGTGTAAGGAGGTGCAGCAGTGTATTAAAACCAGCTATGTTCCATGTTCTTACGTTAACAACGGGTCACGTGACAACATTCTCACATGTGAAAGGGGTTGCTCATAGTGATGAAGCCGCAGAGGGTAATCACCTGACTCTGCAGATCTTCTCACTTAAACTAAGTCTTTTAGCTTCTTTCAGCTCGTTGTTTTGGTTTTACTGTATTTTTTTTTTTTTTTTTTTTGTCATGACTCTAATTAGCACAGCAAGCGGTAACCAACAGTGACGTCACCCCATTTGCCATCTTGCAGTTTTTCAGAGCCAGAAGTGACCATATTTGGACCAGCTGGGGGAGGAGCAAGCGGTGAAACTGACGATCTGATTGGTAACCCGGGGACACTTCACCGGCACACCTATAGAGGAAACCTGACTGCACCACAGACCTGTTAATCAAACAGACACGCCCCCCAAACATACAGCTTTTTCAGACCATTGTGATTTGTGGAAAAAATGTATTGACTGTGTTTTTCATGAGAGAAGTTGAATTGGGAGTCTTAGGAGCTAAAGGCTTTTTGGAACCAACCTCTAGTGGCCCTTGGTGGTATTGCAGTTTATGGCACTTCCACATTGGCCACAAAGTGTTGAGCGTACTGAGCATATCAATGGACAGTTGTGAAATGAAAACTCATTTGCCCAGCATGGATGGCATTAATAAAAGTGTTTTTGGCCTGACCAAAGAGAAATCCAGTAAAAGATTTCTTTGTTCATATTGTTTAATTTATTGGGATGAGAACAACTGTTTTCTGGTGGCCACAGTATTTCTCTTTGTGCTACTTTTAGTTCAAATTAAATAATTCATGGTGACATTTGTGGATCCCCAAGGGCGAACAGTAGCAGTAAATAATAATTCCACATACTAACATACACACAATATCAATACTAATATACGTGTACTTAGCTGGTATAATATTTCGCTTAGTTTAGCTAATTAGCATGAAACAGAGTACAGCTGAGGCTGATGGGAATTTATTTGTTGCCAAAGGAAAGATGAGATCAGTTATTGGGATTCCTTCTCTGAAGTCCTTGTAAGTCTGTGCCATCTAGTCCAAAGTCAGTGAGCTTCATCCTCAGGGCACCATTAATGTCATATCACAAATTTCCATGGCAGTTTGGCAAGTAATTGTTGGACTAGCGAGGCAAAGTTTAAACAATTTCCCCTTCCTTAGTGTGCCACAAATACAGTGCCTGTTTTTCCATAGTCTAATAGAACCATTTTTTAACTACTGACACTTACAGTATGGTGGCCATTAGAAAAAAATAGAGTACATTAAGAATTGAAACAGCTACAGTTGGCAAGTTAATTGCATTATGAATTAAATAACATAAAATAAGGATTTGTTGTTTTTTTATTTTTTTTTTTAAATTGTGAAGCTCCACCTTCCATATGTCACTAAACGAGATCAGTCCAACAAAATCTAAAGTATTACACACACAGCAAACACGTGTATAACTTCAACTTGTGTCGGACAATTCTGCTATATCAAAAGTGTTACTGTAGCTGGAGAATGGGTTAATCCAACTCCTCAAAAGGAACATTAATGGATTTTGTATAAAATAATAGGTCTACCTTCTACGCTGCAGCAACTTTTTCAATCCAGGAAATCTCAGTATTTACTGCCACAGCTGAGACATATTGCGGTGAGCTTGTAAGAACGCGTCGTGAGGCCAGAATCTCAGTTGAAACGTAATTCCTGTGCCCCATACGCAGCTCGACCCCCGAAAATGCTGGTTAATTCAGCATCAGACACATACCGGACATGAACACTGGCCAGAGGTCATCAAGGTGCCCAAAAGGATGCCAAGTTATACCAAGTAAACGGTCGACCTCCTGTCTAGCAGAACTAACCACTGAGCTGGCAGTTTAGATACAGTTTAGTACAGTAGTACAGTACAGTAGTAGATACAGTCTTTTGGCGTCACCTCAGCAGCCAACCACTGTGCAATTGGCTTTGGAAAGGGGCTTTAGACTGTAATGGGGGTCCCCTCACTAGTCTACTGCAACATCAGCCCAGTAACTCTCAGGTTACTAAGAAGCAGCCGTCCAAAGATAAGTTTCAGCCTGGCTGGTTTGAACTAGATCCGTGGCTCGAACTTAACAAGTGAAAAATGCTGCTTGATTTGTAAAATGTACGGTGCTGCGCCTTTCAACAGCCGATGTTACAAAACGTCAACTTTAAGTCGGCACTCAGAGGGCGTTTCTCACACAGAAGCCTTGAAAAGCAAACGTGAGGTAGATTCAGCAAAGATTTCAGTTTCAGTGTGAGGAGGTAACAAAGTCCTGCGTTTTACTGACTACTGGAGGAATACACAGACATTTTTAACAGCAAGTTACTCATTACACAAAGAAAAAGGACACTGATGGAGCCCATAAAGACGACCACAAAGAAAGGAGAAAGAGACAACCAATTACAGCAATGTAGTTTAGAGAAAGAAGTTCAGTTAAGGTGAGAGTAGGACGAGTTAGACCGTAGGTAACTTCACAAGTAGTGTCCCCAAAGTGTCGCCTGAGGCCATGTGTAAATGTGAAGCATTTAAGGGGTGAATCCCCCCCCCCCCCAGTTTGAAAAGTGAAATTCAGGCCTTGATGACAAAAACATACTCTGCAGATGGATTGAGAGATTAAATACTTAATAACAACAATAATGTAGACACTTACACACACACTGACCCCTCCTCCTCCTTCTTCTCCTCCTCTTCCTCCTCCTCCTCGGGTGCCTTCCTTCTCTTCTGTCGATGTGTTTTTCCGTCTGGAGGTCCAGAGGTTAAGTTGTCCCCAGCATGTGTTAGTGCTCAGGTCACCGGCAGCCAAGACCTGTGATGACAGAGTGTGTGAATGCTGGGGAGTGTCAGGGGTTAAGTGTGTGTACAGGGGTTGTATGACGAGCTGGGTTTACATATAGGAGACGCCAGAAAAGACAGGACTGATGCGATGGGGATATTTGTACAAACCTGAACATGGGGTTAATGCTTGTTTATCACAACTTCTGTAATTCTTACGGGGTTTAGATGAGCTGTGCAGGAGCAAAGCAACAGCAGCAGGACTCGAAAGCCAAGTTACTATCAAATCTTTTTGTTCATTTTCAAACAGATGTCCAAAAAATATGAATGAATTCTTAATCCCATGCACTACTACTGTGTGAAGATCGGAAGTTGGTTCATCCAGATGCTGTAATTCTCCAGTCAGGCGACATTAAACCGTGGCAGAGGAAGGGCACGCAGCTGTATGGCATAGCTGAAAGAGAACCGGTGAAACCTCCATCCATGGAAATATTTATAAAAACCGTGATGGAAAAAAAAAAGACATTTCTATTTGTTACCTGTATACTGCTCATTCACAACATTAAAACCGCTGATGGGTAGAGCGTGACGTATAATTCCAGGGTTTTATAGTTGTTGTTTTTACAGATCACTATGCTAACACTTAGCTGCAGGCGGTTTTTCACTATCGCTTCACCATAAGCTTTGTTTTACCAGTTTTAATATTGATATTATTGTTATTGCAGAGTGAAATCTTAAATAAATATTGTCATGGGTTTTTAGTCAAATTGCTGCACATGATCAACCAGTGCTAAACCAGAGTACCTATGCCCTCCAGAAACCTGAGAAAATCTTCAATACAACAGCCCCGCGACAAATCCTCCATTGGTAAGTTGTTATTAAATCTTCATAGCTCATAGAGAGAGTTGTTTATTTACATAAATAGTTGTTTTAGAGACTGGAATTTGTGCTGCTGTTGAACTGCAGTTATACGAAGAGGTGTTCCTAATATTTTGTCCTTCCCTTTTAAATGAATGGGGCTGACAGCCTATAAAACTGAGATTTCTACTTACTGTACATATAAAGTCCCGTTCAGGACTCACACAGACACACAAACTCACTCCCGTCGACCGGGAGTTTTGAATTGACTGGATTCTGTATGTTTTTTTGGACTGTTGATGGAAGCGGGAACATCTGGGCGACAGTCACACAGACAGAGAGAGAGAGAGCACGCTGACACACACGCTGACACACACGATAACACACACGCTAACACACACGCTGACACATACGCTAACACACACTCTAACACACACGCTAACACCAGCCACCTGGTCATCACATTCAAACTAAAACCCCTCAGTGCTACGACGGCTTTCTCATGACCATCTTAAAGTGACTCCAACAATGCAACAAAGACCCACAACACATGGTAGAGACATAGACAATCGGGAAGGCTTCGCGCGCACACACACACACACACACACACACATTTAACATAGTAAGAATGACAGAAGCAGCTGCTGGCGTGATCTGGAGGTCATGTTAGATCACAACACAGAGGAAAAAAACAAATTCTTGAACCCAGGGGGTTGTCTGAGATATGAGTTACTGGATCACATGGTTCTACAAGGCTGGGAGTGTTTTTCTCTATATTTGTGTGTGTGTGTGTGTGTGTGTGTGTGTGTGTGTGTGTGTGTGTGTGTGTGTGTGTGTGTGTGTGTGTGTGTGTGTGTGTGTGTGTGTGTGTGTGTGTGTGTGTGTGTGTGTGTGTGTGTGTGTGTGTGTGTGTGTGAACAAGAAGGACAGTGATGGGGTTTTACATTAGAAATGTTGTCCCATTTGATCCCCACTCAGCAGAAGTGTAAAGGGGCGCAGCGGGAACGTATTAGTCTCAGCAGGAGAGTCTGTAAGACCATCGACTCACACTGAGAAGAACATCGAATATTATTTCATTAACACCTTGATAGATAACTGCACTGCACACCAGAGAAAACAATCCAGCTGTGGAGCCAGGGGGGAGTTTTACTGCTATTTTAGTTTTATTATTAAAAAAAGTGTGATGTAATAACAATACATTTACAATACTAACCAGAACCTATAACCAGAGTCAGCAGTGAAAAAAAGCACAGATTTTCATGGAAAATCTGCTTATTTATTTTGGATTTCTTTGACTCTAAGAGTATGAGTGGAGCACAGAGACCTGTCCAAAAACTTGTCATTATCTGGCAGTATGAAATGTCATTAAAATAGTTCCATGTAACTACACTCTGGGGTGTATTAAAGAAATAATAGCCTTTTCAGTGCAGGGGAGCGTTCATTAATAAAAGTAATGTCTTAGTGAAGGAACTCTGCAGGTGTGATTTGTCTTCATCTTTAATGGTACGGACTGATTAAGAAAGCAAACAGTGTGTGTGTGTGTGTGTGTGTGTGTGTGTGTGTGTGTGTGTGTGTGTGTGTGTGTGTGTGTGTGTGTGTGTGTGTGTGTGTGTGTGTGTGTGTGTGTGTGTGTGTGTGTGTGTGTGTGTGTGTGTGTGCAGGTGATTAGAGACCCACTGCTTGTACTTTTCCAGTGTGTGTGTGTGTGTCCTCTGATTGGCTGAATTATTGGGGCTTAGCAAACAGAGCTGACAAGACTATGAGTGATCCTTAACGTTGTTATTGACTCAGACTTTATTTATAGAGTGTGTGGTCCGCGCTGTACGAGCTGCACACAGCGCCACCCCTCTGAGGCCTGCGAGCAGACACGATTAATCAGAAGAATGTTATAATTAGGCTTAATATCCTCAGGCTGCATGAACACACACACACACACACACACACACACACACACACACACACACACACACACACACACACACACACACACACACACACACACACACACACACACACACAGAGAGAGAGAAACAACACTATAAGGGAGCATGAACATAATGTTGAATGCATGTGGTGCACAAACACACACACAGGCCCTCTGTGTGTGTGTGTGTGTGTGTGTGTGTGTGTGTGTGTGTGTGTGTGTGTGTGTGTGTGTGTGTGTGTGTGTGTGTGTGTGTGTGTGTGTGTGTGTGTGTGTGTGTGTGTGTGTGTGTGTGTGTGTGTGTGTGTGTGTGTGTGTGTGTGTGTGTGTGTGTGTGTGTGTGTGTGTGTGTGCTGTGTGTGCGTGCGTGCGTGTGCAGGCTGGATGGGTTGCAGAGGTTTTCGTGCTGTTTGTCCAAAAACGCTTTAAGGCTCCTCGTCGGAGAGGTTGTTAAACAAAAGTCAGTTTGTTACAGTAGCGAGGGGGGGTTGGCAGAGGGGGGTGGGGGTGGGGGATGGAGGGGCAGCGGGGGTATTAATACACACCAATGCAGATGTCTGAGCGTTCACAGCCATCCGTGAGAAAGCCTGTTGTGTTCAGTGTCAAATCTAATGTCTGGTGATCCCCATTTGGCCGGGCCTATTTTGGTTGGAGTGTTCACATGAGCCCCCTTCAAAAGTACATATTTGTCTGCGAGTGCACTTGTTATCGTCCGCCGAGTGAATCACAGTCAGTCGCCTTCTCCAAAAACAAACACAAAGACTCCATTTAGTTCTAATTATCGGCAGATAAAGGACACAACCGGAATAAGACAGCGGCTATTTTCCAAAGTTTTATTTCATTATAAATAGTGATAAAGCGCTTGTACACATGACATTATGTCATTTCGCTTTGTCAAAATAATACCAAAAAAAAAATATATATATACCAAAGGAATGAAAGGACTGCTTCATTCTAATATAGACAGATGGACAAAACAGGAGTGCCTCGGAGGGCTCTGTTCCTCACAATTTCATGGAGAAAGTATTTCTGTTTCGCTCACCTCGTACGATGTGGAGAGGTTTTTTCCAAAGATGCGACAACGCTTGTGACAATAAATATGTCAGGAATGCATCAGAAAACTCATCAGTGTTTCCTGCTTCTTTTTCTTTTTGCAACATGGAAGTAAAACAAAACAAAAAAAAGGTTCCCAGCAACACAAGATAATACAAAATACAGTTTTGGCTTTGTCATTCCTTCATCTTTTTCCCTTGATTTGTTTCTGTTTTCTGGTCTTACAAACACGATCACCTCCGTCTGCCGTTACAAGCAAAGTTAACGATGTCTACCATTTGTTTTTGGACCCCGAAGCCTTCAAAAGGCACACGTGTTGTTCCTTTACAAAGTCCTAAACTAGATCCAGAGTCAGAATCCTTTCATAAGACTTCAAGAGGCACATTTGATTTTATTAGATTTTTTTTTTTGTTCTAGTTTTAATGGTGAGGTTGACTCTAAGATACGTGATATTGCACTTCTGGTCAGCTGGGAGGATGGCTGTCTTTAAGTCAAAACTCTCAAGTGTCTCTCGGTCGTGACTTGTGACCCGGGATCTTTTAAAGTTCTTTTTTTTTCTTTCCTTAACACTGTGATCGATCTTGCCCCCCCCCGCCACGCCCCCCCCCCTTCTCCTTTAAAGCCACTTCTCCTCTACCGCTCTCTCATCTGTCACTTTCCCTAAAGTCACCCCTTGACCTCCTCAGAGTTCCCCGACTAAGAACTACAAAAGGCAAAAGGGTCTCTGCTTCACCGCCCGAGACATCAGTGAGACAGAGAGGACAGAAAGGGCTGGAGGAGAGAGGGGGGGGGGGGGTTGGAGGAATGTTTGAATGAACTCTCTCTGCTGTACAGCTGTGGTGTACATTAGAGCGTCTGACACAATAAAAACCCACCGATTCGTTAGCGGGCAGTTTGTTTTTCATTCTCTCAGGAATTTCTCTCCATGTGTGGGACGCAGAAATCTCGAATAAATGCAATAAAATCAACAGAGCCCATTTTTTTTTCTTTGCCCCCCTCTTCCCCTCCAACTCCCTACAAATCGGGGAATAATTGGGATATACGTGGAATTTTATATGTGGCGCTAAGATATGTAAACATGATCTTGAGAGGGTAGGTTTGGGTTCCTTACAAAGAAGCCACAGGCAGAGCTGGGAGCAGGGTCACTGGACCTGCCTGTGGAAAGTGCCTCTTCAAGGACGGGCTTAAGCGCTGGAAACTCTTCATCTACGACAGCAATGTTCTCAGTCAGCCAGGGTTTTTGTTTTTTTGTTTTTTTTTGCTCTGATATTCCTTCTTGCGGTCCCTTCTTGTTTTTTTGTTTTTTTTGTTGTTGTTTTTTTTTTTTTATTTGGTCCATCGCTCCACCAGGTATAGAGAACGTGTCCCGGGTAAACGGTGGAACATTTTGGTCCAGATGTTAAGACTCTGTCCGCGGCGGTACACACAGACGTCCCTCTGGGAGGAGCGGAGCTGCTGATCAGGTGATCTCAGGCCTCAGATAAGGAAGGGCACCTGGAAGCAGAGGGGATGAAACTCTTGTTAAATTATTACCAGTGACAAAAGATGATATGAAGGAGATGTATGGCTGCCATAAATTTGTTTTAGCATCTGTTTTAGAGTCATTATTCTGCTAACATATGGATGTTGTTAACATAGCATGTGCTAACAGTGGTTTGGGGTGTAAAGGTCAGAGAAGTGTGAAGGTTCCCTAACAGATGTGTCATATATTGTGTACCGCTGCATTATATACACTAGATGCTCCATAGTATCCTGACCAGGCAGGATGGAAGCGGGGCTGGTCAATAAATGTAATATCACAATATTATTGAGCACATATTATGACCATATGGTCAAATTAATTATTAACTATTAACACGATGAAATTGTTTATTAATAATCCTCAGTAGTGTGGATATGATGACTAATGTGTTTAAAGGCAAATAACAGAAACCTTACAGAAAAAAAACACGAGTTTCACACGTGCAAAACCTTGTGCACGTGACTGTGCACGTTGGAGACGTGATTTCAGAACATTTCCACGGTGTAACGTGTGAGGCTCATGGAGATCCCCACGTGAAAGCGTTTCCACATATTTTCCCCATGTTATCATATGTGCGGTAAACACGTGTCATACACGTGATCGCGTGAAAAACAGGGGAAACTGTGTTGTTTCCGCACAAGAACATTTAAAAGATTCTGATGAGTTCAGAAAATGACGTTGACTTTCACTGAAATACGGCCTTTAAAACCGGGAGAAGAACGACGCTTACATCACACCACGATGTCACGATATCCAAAATATAAAGCTCGTAACACAATGTCAATACAATATTGATATACTGCCAAGCTCTGAGGAAGCCAGGATTCAATCCACCGAGATCATGTGTTGACGTTTAAGCTCCAGAAAACGGTGAACAGATGGCATCAAAGAAAAGAAGGAAAGTTGTTTGTTGGTGTGGATTTGGTGTATCTTCAGTTCACTTGTGTTTTCTGTCAAATTTATTTCTGCAACATGGCCGACGTGCTGCTTGTTTAAAGCCAGCGATTTTGCGTGAGAAATTCAGAGTCGTAAGTATTATATTTATTGATTGGTGGTAAAGTGATAAAAGCTCAAGATATTAAAATATATCGACCGTATTGTGTTTTTTATATATATATATATATATATATATATATATATATATATATATATATATATATATATAAAAAAAACCCGTCGTTGATAAAAAAAAACAACAACTGCAAAATACAGAGCACAAAACCACAGACACAAAAAGTCAGAGAGTTTTAGTATTTTGGGGATTCCAGTTTTGTGTGTGTGTAAGTAATAATAAAATATTGTTCTCAGAAAACTCAGTTGTTGACGTTGATGTATGAAACATGGAAATGAAGTTCTGCAACTACAATAAGAGATTTAATGGGCCGAGTGAAGAGACAGCACTTTGTAAACAGCACCGTCACCTCCAGTCACTCAAACACAACGAGTGACATGTTGTTGTATTTACATGTTTTGCGTCTTTGTCTGTGCAGCGCTGTCCATCATGAAATCTTAGAGGACGTATAATTATGATGAATGATTTCATTGTCTTTTTTTCTGTTTATTTCATACCATTTGTGTAGTATAAAGCTGGTCGTAGTTTATTTAATACACCTTATGAAGAAAAAGAGATGTTTATTGGCGCTGACCATCGGAAAATTTGAAAAATAAATACTTTCCTGTTTACTCTTTGTAAAACAAAAAATGCACCGAAAAAAATAGGACATAGATAACTTTAAAATACAAAACCTGTTCCTGAAGAGGATGACGACATTACTGAGTGACAGGTGCAAGAAGGAGAAGGAGAAGGAGAAGGAGAAGGAGAAGGAGAAGGAGAAGGAGAAGGAGGAGAAGAAGGAGAAGAAGAAGAAGAAGAAGAAGAAGAAGAAGAAGAAGAAGAAGAAGGAGAAGAAGAAGGAGAAGGAGGAGAAGAAGGAGAAGAAGGAGAAGAAGGAGAAGGAGAAGAAGAAGAAGAAGAAGAAGAAGAAGAAGAAGAAGAAGAAGAAGAAGAAGAAGAAGAAGAAGGAGAAGGAGAAGGAGAAGAAGAAGAAGAAGAAGAAGAATTAGAAGAAGAAGGAGAATTAGAAGAAGGAGAAGAGGAAAAAGGAGAAGAGGAAAAAGGAGAAGAAGAAGAAGAAGAAGAAGAAGAAGAAGAAGAAGAAGAAGAAGAAGAAGAAGAAGAAGGAGAATTAGAAGGAGAAGAAGAAGGAGAAGGAGAAGGAGAAGGAGAAGGAGAAGAAGGAGAAGGAGAAGGAGAAGGAGAAGAAGAAGAAGAAGGAGAAGGAGAAGAAGAAGAAGAAGAAGAAGAAGAAGAAGAGAAGAAGGAGAAGGAGAAGAAGAAGGAGAAGGAGAAGGAGAAGGAGAAGGAGAAGAAGGAGAAGGAGAAGGAGAAGAAGAAGAAGAAGGAGAAGGAGAAGGAGAAGGAGAAGGAGAAGAAGAAGAAGAAGAAGAAGAAGAAGGAGAAGGAGAAGGATGAGTCAGACCTCAAAAACAGAGACGGATGTCTGACATTTGTTAGTTTCATCCAGCTGGTTTTCTCCAGATGATGGAAACCATTCTGACAACTGTCTAAAATGATCCCTTTAAATAATTGCAATCAGGCGGTTATTTCATAATTGAAACATTTAAAAACCCCGATCACCAGGTGACAACACAATTATTTCCCATCTGATGCACATGATGGGAAGAGTTTGTGTCTCCAGTTAGGACTAGTTAGTGTGAGCTTCGATCCAACACCATCCAGAGGAACTTCATGAACACAACTTCTGATACCACGGCAGCAGAGTGTGTCCGCTTTGTCACGGAGACATCAGCTAAACGCAAACAAGCAGGTATTTCACGGGCCGCCGCTGTGATTTCTGCTGTGTCGTCGAAAAAAACGCGCCGCAGTACGGACCGGCTCCACTGGACCCGCGAGCGGCACTGTTCACCACTGCTTCCCCAGCTGACCTCGGTGCGAGCACCTGTTTCTAATAGCCGCCCTGCCAGAGGCTATTAGGATCCGTCCACCCCCAGAAAGGACCTTTCCTCCGCAGCTCCAAACCCAACCGCACACCGGCTATCCAGTCGCACTGATTAATCACATCAAGATGGACTGCTCGGCCTTGTAGCGCTGCGGAGGTGTGTGTGCGTGTGTGTTGTCCTGACGGCTGCATGCGCGCACACACACACACACACACACACCCTCTCAGTGTGTGTGTGTGTGTGTGTGTGTGTGTGTGTGTGTGTGTGTGTGTGTGTGTGTGTGTGTGTGTGTGTGTGTGTTGTGCCACATGTTAGCAGTTCATCGTGTGTGTGTGTGGCTCTAATTCTTTCCTCTGTCCACTTGAAGATGTTTGAGCGAGATATTTCATTCGACATTCGCTGCTCTCGGATATTAAGTTAGATATTCATTTGATACGAGGAGTCCGACTCGGTGGATCGTTGCCACGCTCTTTGAAGAGCTCCGTTGTCTCGAGGTTGCCACAAGGTCAGTGGATGAACCTGATTGGTCACCCCTCCCCCCACCGTGGACCAAAATTGGAAACGGCGGCCGCTGTAATCACGGCGTGACGTTGCCTTCCAGAGTCAGACGGAGACTCGTTTGAAGTTGATTTTAACCCTTGAGGTAACAGTAATGTGAAGTGAAAAGAGCCTCTCCCCGCAGGTCCGACAGTCTGAGGAGGGCCATCAGACACCCCTGCAACCCTGATGGGAGCCGACTGTGCTGTAAACCTGACCGCAGAGTTCGGTATCAGCGCCGGTCCAATCACTTCACAGATGGAATCAGATCTGCACAATTAACCCCAACACTTGAGACGGCACGAGCGGACCTGGGAAAATGTTAGCTGTCGTTAACAAGCAGGGCTGCAGCCTCGCTGCGCGCCGCATGTACGAAAGGTCGTTTTTTTTGGTTGTTTTTTTTTCCCTTGGTGGAATCAAAGCGAAGAATTTGCGGTTCCAGGGTTGACCTGAGACCAACGGACTACCAGAGGGGCTGATAATCATACAGGACGCCGCATCGCCTGGTTTGGCTCAAATGTTTTCATCTGATTTCTTTCAGGTTGCAACAGGAAACTGGGAAGCTGCTAAAGGTTTTAGGTTTAACAAAATAATTCAGTGGTTTTGGTGTTGCGTGGTCACACGATCTGCAAGACCAGGCCAGCACGGACATCGTATTTCAGAGTCGGCCGCAGAAGTCAGAGAAGCCAAAACCACTGTAACGCCTTGCTACATCACTATCATCACTAAAAACAATAAGTGTTTATCATTGAGTCAATCTACGAAGGACAATCAGTGTTGACATACTGTGGCCGTTTTCAGTCTTTGCTCCATTTCATGTCGATTTTTTTTAACGCCGGTAAGTTCAGACGGTAAATGAGCTCAGACATGACGATCACTCCTCCCCTGTTCAATATAATTACAGGTCTCTCATTATGACTTCAAAAAAAGACTGCTGTCAGTGTAAATGGAGTGAAAGCCATAGCATGTAATTTTACTCGAGTTTTTCTAAATACTTCATAAATTTCAGAGGGAAATATTGTACCGTTTCCTCCACTATATTTATCTGACTGCTGTCGCTACTGGTTACTTAGCAGAACAAGATTTTACACCCAATACGTAAGATTACTTTATGAATTATGAAACAATGGATAAATGAATAAACAATTAAAGATCTAATTACCTAAGAGTATATTAAGTTGTTGTTTTGTTTTTTTAAACTTAACAATCTACAATGTTAAAAACACTCCATATATGTTAATAGAACAAGATTAATGATCCAATAATATAATACTAAATACTAACAGGTGCTTTTCTGCATAATGAGAAGTTTCAATACTTTATTTTGCCTTACTTATCTTATCGTGTTATTGTTACTTTGTCTTAGAGCCAAACGATACTGGATGTTGGGGGCCGATATTAAGGAGTACGAAAAATGATGTCAATGTAGCAGCCGATATTCTTTATATATAAATACTGGATATACAATGTGTATAAACACACATTTATTTAACAGTGATCCCTCAAATATTTGAGTTTATTGACAAACAGTGTGTTATTGACATTATTGCATTATGTTCTGTAACAACAAGTTTTCATCATCCATCAATAGTCGGGCTTTACTTTTACTTTATTAAAGGATTTGAATACTTCTATAACTGGATGATGGTGCCTTAATCTGCTACAAAATGTATGTGCAGTATAAATTTGGACAGACATATTTAGCCTTGTTTTGGTGTTGTTGTTTTTTTAGGTGCTTCCTTTTTTCTTTTCTTTTTTTCCTCTGTTTTCTTTTAAACAACGGAATAAATGTACAAGCAAAATATTACAAATATCACATTTGTTTTTTGTTTAAAATGTGTCCCTGTAGATTGTGGCGGTGTGGAAGTAAAAGGTGAGAATAAAAAAACGGAAGTATATTGACCTTACTTTGTCCGTACTGGCCATACTGGTAGGACGCCACATGGTCGACGGTGTAGCCCGGAGAGCTGTAGGACGGGGGGCAGTAGGACTGGGAGCTGGGCAGGGAGGGCAGGGCTGACATGGAGGGGACGCTGGTCAGACCCTCCAGGCCCTTGATGTGATCCATGCGCTGGCTGCAGCTGGCGGCCATGCCGGCGGGGGGCTCGAGGCCGCCCGTCAGAGGGGAGATGGCGTAGTCACTTTGGGGCTGATGTGGAACACCGCCGGGGTTCAGCAGACCCATCACCTGGTGGAAGTGGAAGTCAAGTTATAGTTTGGAGTTGTATTTTGTGTTTCTGACAGTACTGGGAAGGGACTAGTAGCGTATTGTTGTGGCATCTGATACAGTAAGCGTGTGTTGAAAATGAGCAAAAGGAAAAGAACTTGTCACCTCGCATTTGTTTGCCTAAACAGGCGCCATCAATAAACTTGTTCTAAACGAGATGAACTTCCAGCCTGACTGTCGCTCACAGCTTCAGTTTTCTTCGCTGTGAATACCGTCTGGGCACTCGGCTCGTATCAGCGTTTTCACAGCCACTCTGAAGGGCGGACCGATCAGCGACCAGTGTCGGGAGGTTAACCGCGTTTGTCGCGCCCCTCCTTCACTGTGATTGGACGTCTGCTGACAGTGATAAGTTAACATTTTTTTAAATTTTGATGAGAAAAATCACTGCGCATTCAGCGTTCAGTGCAGAATAAACACTCAGCACCTCGTTGAGCTGCTGGCGTTCATTAAAACTATTTTTAAAAGTATGCTGCACTCAAGAAAAAACACTTTGGTGGACCGGTAGCTGATTGGTTAAAATTAAGCCGAGGTCTACGCCCAGTTAGATACAACGACTACAAACGATTCCCTACAGAGGGTGGACAGACCCATATATTCAGAGTGGAATCGGGTCTGGTTTGCACCAGGCTAATAAACTTCACTCTAACAACGTGGAATTTCAAAAGTCCAATGCCTGAACCCAAATAACCCTCAAACCTAGCAATAACCTGACTTAGTTTAAAGGTTCAGCGCGGCGGATAATGTTGATGTAGGACAAATGAAACATAATTAATGTATGATCTCCTGAAACTAAGAACTGTTGTGTTTTATTTACCTCCTTAATATCTACATAGGAAGCAGGTTCTTCCCCAAAGAGCTCACCGTGTCGTCATACTGCAACAGCAGCGCGGACAGGACAAACCAACTACCGGATCCGGAGAGTGCTTTCCACGTTTTTCACGAGTTTCACAGACACCTTGAATTCTCGTACACACTCGAAAGGGAAGTGTGAAACAAAGTTTAAGTTGGTGGCAATCTTAGACACTGCTCCTTTAAGACAGAGGGATGGGGAACCTTACGTAGATGACAGGTCTTCCATCAGTTCCAGTACCTTCACGTAAATTCAGGTACCTGAATGATATTTTTTTTTCATAACAATTTTATTAAAAAAATAAATTTAAAAAAAAAACATTTAAAAAATACATCACAGAATGAATTTGGAGTTTTCATGCATTTTAGAGGGGGAGAGTGTAAGGCAGGTTATTTTCTGTAGTTACTATTTACAGATGACTCCTAATCGCCTCGCATGCAAGCTATTTCTAGACACAACAATGAACTGATGCTCCCTAAACGCCTCACATGTAGGTTATAGATAGAGACCTAGAAGTCTTCAATTGCTGTAGAGCATAAAACTCAGACAGCAGTGTGGCCAAAAAAAAAAGTCATAAACAGTTGTATAAAAATGTAAAATAAGGGAGTCTGAGTCCTTTTACCTACGTGGACGGGTCTCCCAAGTACAACCTACGTATGGTGAATGCTGTGGCTCACTGATGCTGACGAGCTTAACTTTTCTGTGAACGTGGTAAAAGTTTGTTTTAAAACTAAAATGTATTAGTGTGGATGCAGTCTAGGTTTTAAAATGTTGTACCGAATGACAAAAGCATTTTATATATATATATATATATATATATTAGATGGTACCAAAGAAGTTCAGTTGGTGCCATGAAAATGTCGGAGTTCAGTACCCGGGCCTTTATAAGACACATGAAATGCCTCTCATTTTGAGTGTACGCGCACAGGAGTGTGTAGCGTGTATCAAAACACACACACACACACACACACACACACACACACACACACACACACACACACACACTGAGACAAACACACACACTCAGACACACTCAGGAAATCCCTCTGTCGCAGACATCAAAAGGCTTCCAGCGGCCCGTCCCAGACAGCGATAGCACCAGAGAGGAAGAATTAAGCAATTTGTGTCCAAACCACGGCTCTGCTTATTCTAAAATTCCTTTTTGACGCTGCTCCAAAAACCCACGGCACAAGATAACAACTTATCTCCGAGAGAGATACGCTGACACAGATAACAGGAACGAGAAGTCTGTGTGAGCTCGGCTCTGTTCGGCCTCAGAATGGATTTGCACTTTGAGAAATCCGTTAGCTCTTGACCTGGTCTTTATTAGCGACCAGATAATCGAATTTGGGGGAATATTCCTCGGCCAGCAAAGGAAGGAAAAGAGCCGTGGGGCAAAGTGTTTCAACTGGCTTGGAAACAGACCCGATTACCACCGATAGCGCCGACCTCCCCTTCCGTACGCGTGTTAAATTTACCTGTCTGTCATCAAAGAGCTCAGTAAACCGTTAATAAGGAATTGAGACCGGGGTTTTAACACTTATGAAACTAACTCTAACTGAACCTGCTACCTCTAAATGTATCACATCCCACCTTCTTCTCAGCAGAGCAAAGGCCTCGAGGCTCTTCCAGTTGTCCTAATAAGAAGCAGGTACGCTGCTCTTTGGGTCCTCTTGGCCCTCTAAGTGACATATTATTCTACATCCACACACACACATGGTCCTGCTTAAATCATTTCCCAAGTTGGGTAGGCGAGTGGAGGAGTCCATGTTGATTTGGAGAGGGGAGTTGTGTTTCCTCCCATGCCTGGTAACATTTTCCTAAAAAATTAACCTGCGTTTGGAAGGTTCGCTTTCTCACCGAGACATCGAGGCCACAACGAGGCTGAAAGAAGTCACGCGAACACGACTACGTTCCCCTTAACGTCTACAGTTCGGTCTTTCGTGCTTTTACGTCTCTTTCACCGAAACCCCGACCCATCATGCCCCTCCCCCCCCCCCTCTCCCCCGCCTCATGAGATGGCTGCCGACTGACCCGTCCAGGGTGTTTCATACCGGAGCGCCTACCGTTGCCAGCGGCCTAAATCAGTGCGCCGAGGAGTGAGAGGGGAAGAATGTCGGGACGGAGGAGAAGGGGGAAACATCTGAGACGGGACATTCCTCCCCCGCCGTACGAAATATATACAAATAAATTAAAACCTTTGCTTTCACGTGGAAGAATGTCGAGGCAAACATTTTAAGAATGCAATCATGAGAGGCTTCCCTCGGGGCTGCAGCATGACGGTCCGGTGTCTGGCTGCCTGTGTACGCACAACTCTGAATCTGGGTAAAACCATTTTGTCCATGCAGGGTCTCTGTATGTCTGACAGTATGTATGATGCTTGTTTTATTCTGTGTGTGAAAGCACGACTGCAGAGACTCTCTACACACACACACACACACACACACACACACACACACACACACACACACACACACACTCGTGTAGTGCCATTTAATTACAACAAAATGGCCAAAGCATTTTTTATTTTTTTTTCAAACGAGTATGAAATCATTTGTAAATAAAAGCCGTTTTAGTTTCTCGTCCTTGTGTAATAATTAATCCTCCAATCTAAAACGAAGGTTGAAAAAGCTGACTCGGGCATGCCACTCAACCACATCATGTAATATTTGTGTCGAAGATGTTGCAAAATCCTTAACTGATCCTCTAAATGTTATGGAGTTGATCAATTATCTACACTGTGTGTAATTCCGTTGAACCTGTGATGGTGTGTGTGTGTGTGTGTGGCGTCCCGTTCTCTGAGGACTCAAACCGCGCCAGGCTGAAATCTCATTTTCTGCCTGTTAGGCTGTGGGACTCCTCCGTCTCCTCTGCTGCACCCTCTCGTCTCGGCGCTCAGACCTCAGGACTTCATGCCTGGATAATTGGCTGTAATTGTCTTTTCACTTCTCATTTGTCACGAGCTCAACTGTCCTCTGTCCTTCTCAAGAGTCATCTCGGCTTTGTCCTCCGACAGCGAGCGAGCCGTCCTCCTCTGGTCGAGCAGTTTGTAAGTCAGAGATGAGTCGGGGTGTCATATCGTTTGAAAAAGGTGTACAAACCGAGCACGTGTGTGCTTTCTAAATCTCTTAATATACTGAGTGAATGTCGTTTCTGTCCACTTGTGCTGCGCCATGTTACGGATATCATTCATAAAAGTAAAGCTACGTCCGTCTCTGAAGGCAGACACAGTTTCAAACACCAAACTAACACGTCTGCCAGACTGAATCCTACTGATCAGTTTGACCTGTGCGGTTTTTGGAAACACATTTATCCAAAATTAGATGTTTTTATTCAAACATATTAATGGACTTCTTCAATATAGGTTTCGTGTTTGTTTGTTTGTTGTGTTGACTGTATGTTTATTTAAATGTTTTAATGAGCTTGACACCACTAATATGTCTTCCGTTTGCCATCTGTGTTGATGTTTGAAATGTGTTGATTTATGTGTATTGTATTGTGTATGTGTGTGTACATTTTGAAGCTCTGGATAACTAGCTGTGATCCTAACAAATAAATAAACAAAGATGTGAATATGACTGCAATTTTTAAAGTTTTTTTGTTTTGTTTTTTTTTTTTAAGAAATATGAATATTTCCATAAATCAAATTAAACTGTCTTCACAGATTTTCTTTTGACAGTTACATTTATAATGGATATGAGTGAAGCTGTTCTACCTCGGTGATCAGTTTGTTCCACTTTCTCGACGATAAATACCTCTCAAAATGAAATAACAGACTAAATTACATGCTTTCTTTTTAAACTGCAGTCTTCCTGTTGTTTGTTTTTTTTGGCTGAGATATATAAATCCCTGTTTAATGCAGCTCACATATGTACGTGCCCATATTGCTGCCTCACCTGTGGAGACAGCCCGTTTCCTATGGAGGGGTTCATGGGATTGCTCGGTCCTCCGGGGCTCACGAAGCCATCCGAGTAGCCCGAGAAGGAGTGGCGTCCGGTGGCCAGGCAGTAGGCAGAGCTTCCTTCTCCCTGTCCTCCACCCCCGGAGGCCTGGTGGCTTGAGGAGGGAGGCAGAGGCTGGGGACGGTGCACCGTGCTGGGAGGCTCTACCAAACGCAAGGACGGAGGAAGTTAGAGAGCGAAAGTCCAAGTTTGACTCATGGAAAAACAAAACTGCCGAAGTCAATACAGAGTTGTATTTGATACCGTGTCAGTACAACAGTACATTAAAAAAAACAATAAAAAAAACATTATTTCATAATGAGGTGTTGTAGTTGAATTCAATTGAAAATGAAAAAAACATTTCAAAATAAACACTTTAACAAATACAAAATGACTATGCAATAAAACAGCAATACTTCTGTCAAAATATACTTTGTTTGATATAAAACCACTCATTCAAAAAGCACAACAATGCTACAACTTCACAACACAACTATTTTTAAGATGGTTAACCAAAACCAATAACATTGTCAAAATGAAAGCTGACATTCCTCGTCAGATATCTGATGTCATGTAAAACTTTTGTCACTTCAGCTTTAGTAATTCAAACTCTTTAACCTCAAACAAATGATGACATGTCGCTCTGTGGAGAATTATTCCTGCCACAACATGGATTATGAATCTTTGAAAACAAACTGGACACAATTAAAAACACACCGACATCAAAGTAAGAATAAAGCTTTCTTTCATTTCCACGGGGAAAAAAATAACAATTTGCTTGTACAACAAACCACAGAGAATACGTGTACTTTGAACTGGAAGGTTCTCTGCAGCTCTTCTGTGCATTTGAACCCTCAGTCAAATTGTGTTGATTATATCCAGGAAGCCCGACCTACCCTGTGCTATGGATGAGGGGGGGTAGGTGCTGTCAGAGAGCTGGTAAGGTGGGATGCTGGACATGGCCGAGGGTGGGAAAGCCCCTGGGATCAGGTGATTAAATGCCATCAGTTGATTGGCTCCAGCTTGCTTCCTCCACCTGGCTCGCCTGTTGCTGAACCACACCTAGAAGAGATGACGATGTTCGATCAGAGGGTGTGTGTGTGTGTGTGTGTGTGTGTGTGTGTGTGTGTGTGTGTGTGTGTGTGTGTGTGTGTGTGTGTGTGTGTGTGTGTGTGTGTGTGTGTGTGTGTGTGTGTGTGTGTGTGTGTGTGTGTGTGTGTGTGTGTGTGTGTGTGTGTGCGTGCAACATGGCTGGCTGCACTGAGGGACATGCTGTGTCCATATGGACGGGGCTCATGCTGGGTCCTGTTTACACTTCCCATGTGGAGCCTGTGGAGGAGAATTTAGTGAACCCCACATCAGAAATGCGGAAGTCCAGATTGGGTCCCCGGGAGCGGAGGACGGGAGGTGCGGAGGACGGGAGGTGCGGAGGACGGGGGGTGCGGAGGACGGGGGGGTGCGTGTGCCGGCGGGTTTCTGCCGTTGTGAGGCGCAAACACAGATCAGCAGGTTGCCTTTAAATGGTCACAGAGTGTATGAAGCCACTAAGTTAATGTCTGAAAGTGAATGTCAGAGGGTTGTTCGATGGGGGAGGTCAACAAGTGTGTGTTCAGTTGTGGTTCTCGTGCTTCTTTTAGAGACAATGTTTACAACCTTGGAGCTCATAAAACCCTTTCAAATAGAGCTCATATGAATTCCTGTGTTCCGCAAGCTTGAATGTGTTTTTAACTGTGAGCAGTGACGTGGACGTTTGGTAGCTCCTGACGGTCTGCATGTGTGTTTGTGCTCGTACCTGCACCCGGGCCTCGGTGAGCTTGGCCCTCTGAGCGAGCTCCTCCCTGGTGTAGATGTCGGGGTAGTGTGTCCTCTCGAAGGCCCTCTCCAGCTCCTCCAGCTGCTCCGCGGTGAAGGTGGTCCGACTGCGCCTCTGCTTCCTCTTCAGCGGCAGATCGGGCTCCGACTCCACGTCCGAACCCTCGTCTGAGTGACTCGCTGTTCGAACGCAGGAGAAAAGGACAAGAATCCTCCAAAGATCAGATGTTTAACTGACGACACCGTCAGCTTCATTCTTAAACTACAACCTAAAATGGCCGTTTCCTTCCTGCTGAAGAGCAAACAGACCGCCGTTATTGTCTGAAACCTTTTATTTTTACATCACAAGTAGTAAGCGCAATCACAAAATGTTTTCTATGTGTTGCCCTTTTTTCCACTTTCATTACACAGACGCACACACACACACGCACACACACACACACACACACACACACACACACACACACACACACACACACACACACACACACACACACACACACACACACACACACAAAATCAGCCAAACAGACCTCCATTCAGAAGGAATATTCCAGGCCTATCAGGAATAATCCCATCAGAGAAGATTCCCAGAGCACCACAGGGGGACTGGTGGACTAAAAGGCACACAAAAGGCTAATTTGGATCCAGGGGCTGTTCTTTGAGCATGTGTGAGAGTCTATGTTTATGTGTGTGTGTGTGTGTGTGTGTGTGTGTGTGTGTGTGTGTGTGTGTGTGTGTGTGTGTGTGTGTGTGTGTGTGTGTGTGTGTGTGTGTGTGTGTGTGTGTGTGTGTGTGTGGAGAGAGACAGTAGTCTGGAGGGCCAGAAGCATGACTGCTGGTTTATGAGGTAAACTCTCTTTCCCTTTCTGTCACTGCAGATGTGCAACAACACAATTCAGATTAAATAAGATAATCACATATATAGAGACCGGCCGATTCATCACATTTGCATCAGTTTTGGGATATGTGTGTCCAATATGAAGAAAAAAAGATGCTTCAGGTAATTTAGAAATGGTTCTATTTGTGTTTTTCTCTATTTGTAGTTATTAACATTTATTACATTCGTTTCAGTGCGCTGATGTCATTTTGGACACAATCAGTGTTAAAACAGAACTGAAATGATCAGTTATTTATATGCTCAATCAATCTGTTGATTATTGTTTTAATTGTTGAGCTGTTTAAATGGTAGAAAAATATCCTTCATCGAGTCTATGGGGATATTTTCAAACAGCTTGTTTTGCCTTTAATCTAACCAATTTAAAATGTCTTACATCGGAGAGGCTATGATCAGAATTTATTTTAATATATTTCTTGTCAAACAAATGACATAACTCACATCGCAATTGATGCATTTTCTCATCCTCAGCTGATCAGTTCATGATTTAATAACTAATCTTTGAGTACTAATGTTTTCAATTTCAGAAGACTTTTATTTTGAAGTGTTTCTGACGCGTCCTTCGGTGTGTTTTCAGGCTCACTGAGCCTCGCTGATATGACGTGTCTCGACAGCTTTTGTGTTTTTTTCTCTTCATCTCTGTCTCAGATTACTTTTAATTCTATTGTGAATTACGTGCTATAAGCCAGCAGCCTGCTTTTTAACTCAGCACTTCAAACACTCCACTGGCTTTCCTTCCAAGTTCAGCGAGGCCAAAGCGCCCACTTTTTTTTGTGTTACACTTAATTAATTCCCCCTCGGCATAGGGGAAGTTTTGTGTGCAACACTGTATTAGTTCCCCCCGCAGAAGCAACAATAAAATACAAGAGAATCCAAATAGCTCAGGGCCCCTCATGTGAAACTGATCCCCTCTCCCCCTTTGGCGATTTTCTCCTCACAACACCAATAGCAGTGGGAGTCAACTTAACATGCATTAGGAGCAAATTGGTAAAGAAACATTCAAGCATGAGGCAGGCAATAAGTAAAATATTTTCAAAGGCGGAGCGAGAGAAATGGAGACATTGCCTTAAGCCTCTGCTGAATATTTTTGGGGAGTTTTGGGAGCTCTTCATCAGCCTGCCTGTGAGTTCAGAGGAGACGATTCAAAATGGCCTCTGCGCTTCAAAAATTTCAGTGTCACCAGCTGTTTTTGCAACTTTTCCCGTTTGGTCGCGACAGCGTGGTGATAAAACCTCTCGGGACTTTTGTCGGCCGGGTCTTTTCCACGACTATCGGGGGGCTGCAGGACTTTTGATGGTGAGGGAGGAATTCGGGGTGTGGAATGTGAGGGCTTTGGAGTTTTGGACAGGATGGCTGAAAAACAAGAGATGATGCCTTTTGTAGCCTCCCCCTCCAAGTTCCTGCACGGAGGAGGGCCGCTAGGAATGCCCCCCCCCCTCCAACACACACACACACACACACACACACACACACACACACACACACACACACACACACACACACACACACACACACACACTCACTCACTCACTCACTCACCCCAGCATTTCACAGGGATTTGGGCCTTGGGAAAGCTGAGGCGGCCCGGGAAAATCCTTAATCACTTTGGAATTACCTATCGGTTATGACTGCTACCGGGGTTTCGAGAACTTTTCAAAAGAAGCGACAGAGTGGCACCTCTTAAGTCTCGGGAGCCTGGTCGTGATACAATCCTTTACAGAGGAACCAAAGCTGCCTCATTAGTTTCATTTCACTTCGTGGGGTTGCTTCGTCAATTGATGTGCAGATACGACCCGATAAGATGACACGATAACCGTGTCTGTCGCTGCAGCGCCGAGCCTCCTGCGCTGACGGGTAAAACACGAGTTGATAACAGTGGCTGGAAAAGTGCGGAGAAAACTTTAGACTGACACGTTTTTCCCTTCGACCAACAGCAGACTTCAAAATCACCCAATAAACAAACACTTTTTTTTTTTTTTTTTTTTTTTTTGTAGCTTTGGCTTCCAACCCTTCTTAAACAAGCACCACCTTCTCCTCCCTCGTCTCCTTCTCCCTCCTTTTCGCCCTCTCTTTGTCTCCCGTCTCCCCATCTCTCTCTCCTTTCCACCCATATTTCTCTCTCTGACTCTCGGGCTCTTTGTTGCTCCACAGAGCTGAGGTCTTTGCCGGCGATTTCCACGCTCCATCTGTGGAATCCGTCATGGCTCCCTCAGCCCCTTCACAGTGGAGGGCTGTCACCTGCCCCATGGGGGAGCTTGGGAGGGGTTGAGGAGAGGGGGGCATAAAAAGGCTCCAGAGAGGGCTTGGGGTGGGGGTAGATGGAGGCATAGCCAGGGGCATTTTAACCCCTTTTCCCCCCTCCCTATCACCCCTGAAAAAAAAAAAAAACCTCTTGTTCCAGAGGGAACTGTAAGAGCACCTGAGGGGGGGCGACAGGGGCTGCTGTTGTGGTTGTAAATGGACCCGTGGGGATAAGTCTGTCTGGGCATCTGTGTTGGTCGAAGTTGTTGTCGGTGGAAGCAAAGTGCATCGACAGTCTCTTCTCCAAGCTTGGACACCAGTTGAGGTGAAAGGAAGAACGCAGCTGCCGATAATTTCCCCAAATCATCTCTTCAACGCTTCTAAAAGATTCTGATCCTTCTGTCTCTTCTGTCTTTTACGCACCCCTGTAGCTGTTGATAAGACGCTGTTACAATTGTTCTTAAAATATCATCATGGAGCCTCTCAAAAGTTCAAAATCAACTGTCAGGATTGTTTGTTTGTAAAAAGATGAAAATGTTACAATTTACTGTAAATGGATAAAAAGTGTAAATCATATTTTTTTTATATTTATGAAACATAAATCCAACTGGACTTATGAATACTGTTTTTTTTTATTAAAATTGTATAATAATAATAAAATAAAAAAATCCCAGATTTAATTTGTTACCCTTTTTTTTGAAGAAGTCTCATGACACAAAGCAAGACAACATTTTGTTGTGTTAAACTGCAGCCTGCAGTAATCAGTGTCCTGTTCCAGTGGAAATCAACATGTTGACATTAAATCTGGAAAAATCAATTAAATCAGATCTGATGCCTTCACAGCAAAAATTACAAAGCTTGAAAGACATGAGTCTTTCTGTATCAGAACAAGTTACTGTTCCAGCGTCTCTGACGCCCTGCATTTACAAATCTATCAGAGAATCATACATTTTCAGTATCGCAGTTTGAAAAGTGCACCAAAACTTTATCATCTATGTCGGGTTTGATTTTGGAGGACACAACAAAGTTTTGTTTAAAACTTTCTCAAATGCCAAGGTTATTTTCTTTTTTGCCATTATTTGTGGTTTGTTTGTTTTTAGGACCTGAAGTTTACTCTTCTTCTGTATAAATCTCTGCTTGACAGCATCCAACACATGCCTCAAATTCTGAAATATAATGTCATGCAAATTAAAGTGGCAGGTGATGAAGATTCATGGGGTGTGGGTGTGTGCGGGGGAGTTTTGGAGGCAAAGCTGTGCCAAGATGGAGGGCAGCCACCCAATCACCCCGAAAGCTCACGACTCCCTACAGCTTGGTTAAAGAGCTCGTAAACGCATACAAATACACACACACACACACACACACACACACACACACACACACACACACACACACACACACACACACACACACACACACACACACACACACACACACACACAAAGGCTGCAGTACCCTGAGCACATGTCCTGCTACACATGTACACAGCTCCTCTCATTCTACACGCATTTTAAGGCTCCGTTAATCGAGCTTGTCAGCCCTGAGGCGTCTCTACGTCAGCATCCATTAATACTCTACCCCTCTCACATGGCTGCAAGTGTGAGCAAGCACGGACACCGACACCGACACCGACACACACACACGCACTACTTTCCGCGATGATCTTTGCAACGATGAAATATAATGCCAAATCAGCACTATACCTCTAACACAGAAGGAAGAGAGGGAGGTTCAGATGGAAAGATGACGGGGAAACCTTTCCCCCTGCTTTTCCAACCTGTGGTTTCAGAGTGCCCCGTTTGCCGTCATCGCCTCGCTATCCCCAAGATCTGATCATATCGCTTTGGCACCGTCGAATAGCCTCGGCCAATCAAATTATCCACTCTAACCCCCGTATCGCTGCCTGCACGTATACACATGCTATATCTTAAAATGCTGTATTTATAGCCCCTGTAAACACTTGACTTCTCTCTGTATACTTTCGCTCCACCTCGGCTCAGAGGAGCAGCGTATTGCAGATGTGGTCCTGGCTCGTTGTCAGTTCATCGAAATTTGAGAAAATAGGAGCCTTAAAAGGGTAAAATTATCTGAGGAGGGGAAGGCCTGGAAAAGCAGCCTCAGCGAGCTCGACCGGGAGCGCCGGGAGCACTAAGCCGCAAAATAAGAGAGGAGCAGTTGGGAGGGGGAGGAGGGTGGGTAGGTGGAAGGGGTTAGAGAGAAAAGAAAACTGTTTAATTTAACCAAACTGAAGCCCTGAGAGACACACAGGAGTGCCGAGGGACTCCAGGCCAAAAAAACCTCTCCGGAGCCAAGAAAGCCCCAAAATGGCTCCCATAGTGCAACGCCATCCCAGAGAGGGGAAAAAAACAGAGGAGGAGAAAGAGGATTTAGCTGAAACAGTCTATTGGAAAGGCTGAATTTCTGGGAGGTGGGGGGGGGGGGGAGTCGGACGGGGACACAAAGGCTTAAATATGTCCGCTGAGACATGAGACAGTACGCATTGAGCGCGCGTGCACGTGTGCGTGAGAGACACGGAGGGACGGAGCCGATGTGTCAAATGTGGATTTTCTTGGGGACTTTGGGGAATTGACCGACCATATGCGGGTTATTTACACCCCTCTTCGGACATCCCAGTAACTCTTCTGGGGCTTTGGTTAATAGCGAGGCCAAATTGAGGCTCTGACACGTTGCGCCCTCCCCTTCTCCTCCGCCTCCCCCCTCTCCAAAAAAACACAAAACAAAAGGCAGAGGAGACAAACGCAGCATTTATTTGGGCGGGCCGACCATGCTGCTCCTATTCAGAGGCCGGGGGACTAAGTGACTGGCCGACTGCATTAAACAGTATATAGAAGTCAAGGCAGGCAGATGCCGGGCCGCATAATGGCTTTACTGACAGCTTATGGACCCATCTGCGACTCTTTCTGCCGGGTTGAGAAAAAGACGGTGTGTGAGTGTGTGTGTGGGAGGAGGGAGGAGGGTGAACTCACTTGACTTGCTAAGACGGAGTTTCAACTTGTACAGCTGCCCTGTAAAGGAGCGTGTGCCCCTCTGTGTGTGTGTGTGTGTGTGTGTGTGTGTGTGTGTGTGTGTGTGTGTGTGTGTGTGTGTGTGTGTGTGTGTGTGTGTGTGTGTGTGTGTGTGTGTGTGTGTGTGTGTGTGTGTGTGTGTGTGTGTGTGTTGGCTAGAACATGAATAGACAAAAAATGAAAAGTGTTGCCACACAAGTGTGAGCTGTCATCACTCACGACCTGATTATGGTGCAATGAAAATGACAGTAGAAAAGGCATCAATGGGTCCTGAGGTGTCAGCGAAGACTCGAGGGGAATCAGGAAGTAGTTACCTGTCACTTGTAGCTAAATGTGTTTCTAACCCTGTTTCCTGTGTAGCGCTGGGGGAGAGTGACCTTCTGTGACCTTGGAGCTCCTCTCTGTCTTTTAACTCTGGAAAAAGACTCTGAGCTCCAGTCAGAGAGGAACTTGTTAGGAGAGCTGTGAGCTGGGTTCACTGTCATTCTCAATTTTGTTGTTGACAAGGGGGAAGCCTGACAGCTTCATCTTCCTCATACCCCTGGCAGGCTGCCCTGCAGCAGCTATTCATCTTCCTCAGGATATAACTGGAATTTTCGGGAAAAGTTCAGGCTACCATCACAACTGAAGCAAATCCATGATCACATACTACTGTTTTTAGTCCATTTTCAATACAAAAATGCCATCTCAATAAGATCTCCTGAGTCGGGATAGGTCATCAAATGAAATCGTTAGTTAATTATTTATTTTTTAAATCAAATAGTTTGTGCGACTATTGTCTTGTTTTATTTCTCTTGTTTTTACCAGTGCGTCGGGGTAATGTGTTACTACTGTCAGAAGGTGGCAGTAATTCACCAAAAAGCTGTTTACCAACCCCCATTAAACAACAAAAGGAGAAGATGTTATTACCCGGCTTCAGTGAAAACCTGTGTGGCTCTGTGGGATTATATGCTGTGACACAAACTGTAGAAACATACAAAGACGATGACAATCATCAAAAAGTTATTCATGGAGCTCTTTAAAAAAGAAATGGAAACAAAAAATGAGGTGCAGTGCTAACTCTGCCAGGTAGAGCTACCATATCAATGGCCACCACAGCTATGAACAGACATTTGAGAGCGAAGCACAGAGCAGACGGTTCATCCAACAATCAATGGCTAGCTTTGTCACCGGACAAAGTGAGTTTGATGTTAGATGTTAGAGAGGAAACCATGTTCCTCGTTTTAAAGATGAAGCCACAGACATGCTTCTCCTCAGCTTTGTCCAAGCTTCAAGGCACTTAATGGGCCCGAGTTAACAACATGAAAGAGTTTCTCTCTCTTCAAATAAAATCAAAGAGTTCTCAGCAAATATTGAAAAGTATTTTTGCTTGACAGTAAATATGACCAAGGGACTCCTGCTCTGGCACCGAGTCCTTATGTTGAAAAGGGAAATTCCTGCCACATGTTCTACAGAGCGCTACGTTCATTCAAACGACCTGAATATCATTTTACTTTACTTTCATCATTTTGACTGTAGCTTTTGCCGTGAAAACAAATAGAAACAAGTGCCAATCTATCGCAAACCTTCATTCAGCGTCTACTTGATGCGTTCATAAGATTGGTTATTACAACAGATATTCCCACATGGCGTGGCTACAGCATAAACACTCTTTTTGAGCCTCTTTGCCGACACAACACAAAAAGCTTGTGGGCTAATTAGTTAACAAAGCTCTGAAAGAAAAGTCAGGCTTCATCAGTCAGGTGATTGACAGCTGCCTGTCCCCCTGTCGGCAGCATCCACGCTGCATTTACTGCCCTCTGCCAACTTTGACACACCACCCTGACCCCGACACGCACACACACACACACACACACACACACACACACACACACACACACACACACACACACACACACACACACACACACACACACATTACAAACAACCGTGCTCACAAACGCACAGACAGCCATATGAGATGAAAACACACATTCTTCCTTACTTTCTCAGAAACACACACAAACACACTCATGCACATTAAAAAACAACCTCTCCCCCCCCAGCTGTTGTGCCTATAGTGCCTACTCGCAGCAGATAAAGAGGGGCCTTATTCTAAGGCGAGCCATTCTACTTGACCTTCGCTGGGCCTTTTCACTCTTTCACTCCCTTCAAACCGTCTTTGGGGGCTCGCTCACTCTCGCCTCAATGTGACTAGTCCATCACGGGTGAAGGCTGGGGCGCTAACAGCGGGTCTTGAAGGGGGGAATACCCCAAATATCCCTTGCCCCTTCCCCCTTACACACACACACACACACACACACACACACACATACACGCACGCAGAGCCCCGCCCTCTCAGAAATCACCCTGACTTCAAAGTTGGTGTGCATTCATTAATTGCCCTTTGAATTGATATCAGAGGGTCACAATAAGAGTGTGAAAGGAAAAAGAGGCTTTAATGAAGCATAGAGCAGCCATTCATTTGCAGATAACTATGTTTTCATGCTTGGATAGTCATCATGCATGGGCTTATTAGAAAAAAAAACCACGAGAGAGGGAGGAGTGCGGGGCGAGGAGAGAGGGACAGACAGACAGAGAGCCCCGGGGTAGACCAGAGTGATTTGGAGCTCGCCACTTTGGCCCTCGTGCCCCCCTTTGCCCTCGTGCCCAGGGACTCACTGAGTGACACATTCATGCTTTCAGTGGACAGACAGAGCCCTCTTCACCAGGCGATTGGCTCAGGCCACTTATAGCCATCAGCTATTATGGGATTCATCAAGAACTTATTGGTTCTGTCTTTGTCACTTTTGATGAGACAAAACCAGCAACTGGCAACGTATGAGGATGATTTTTCTCATTGTGATTTAATCTTCCAGTTACTTTATCATTTCACTTATTCATTTATCATGTAAAATTTTAGAATACTTCATTAAAAAAGGCCAAAAATCTAAGTGGTATCTGTATATCTACAGTCTGAAACCTGAATAGATTCAGGTTACGCTGAAATAAAACAGAAAAGCACCAAATCCTCATATTGGAGAGGCTAAACAAAGAAAATCTGGGGTGTTTTTACAGATTGATACAAACACTTTTCACCATAAAACTTACTGAAACATTAAAATGACCATTTTTTTTTCTTACATTTTTTAATTAGTTCATTCTGTCTGAAATACTTTCAATATGTTTTTTGTGATTGTTCTGCCACCCAAAGGGAGAAAAAAAGGCAAAAAATAATTAAGTCTACTTCTCATTCATTCAGTACACAGAAATACTGGGCAACTGAAAAATATGTACTTTCACTGATTCTCAAGCACAAAAAGTTCATGTTAAAAGTCTGAGTTAAAGCTCCAACGTTTCTCTGTCATCACACAGTAAACACAGCACTCTCTGCCCCCTCTGCTCCCTCACTTTCTTTCCCCTCGGCCCACTGTTTCCTCCTCTCCTCTTCTCTGTCATGGCACCGGTCCAGTGTGCGCTCACATACTCCATTTGCAGCACGCCATCCTTCACCCCGAGTGGCAGCACAAACCCCAAGTTCCTCATTCTCGCGCATTATTTACACAAACAAAGTCCTGCTCCGTTTCTGTGACAAAGCCAGCTAAATCTTTATGGCTCTTTCATGTATTGTCTGCTCACGGTTCCCTTTTGTCCCTCGGCCATTGGCCTGGGCCATGGATACAATGAGCCCGGCAGAATGGAGGCAGATTGAAGGAATGCGCCTCAATAAACCTAATTATGACATGATGACTGCGCTCACCATGGTAGGGGTTTTTCAAAGATCCCTGGCTTATTCAATTAGCCCTTTCCAGGATCCCCTTTCACCAAATAAAGTTATCCCTTTGACTGTTTGCATTGCAGAGTGGAATGTGCAAGTGTGTGTATATGCATGTGGATGTGTGTATGTGTGTGTGCGTACACACACACACACACACACACACGGCTGGCCTAAATGGAAATGTATTGGCCCTCAACAAGGCTCCTCTGTATTATCTGGCTAATTTCACCTAACTAAGTATGGACTCCAAAAGATACACTGTGAAAATGTGAAGCAGGAGGAGGGAGGAGGCGGGGACACCGTGACTGTTTTAATCATTAACTTTGTCTCCAGGGTTAATTACTATGATGCTGGGAGTTTGGTGCAGCCTCAGCAACAGGCCTGCAGCCTCAGCATTACAGTCAAATATATAAATATTTGAATAATAATGGGGGCGGCACCGGCGTGTTTTTTAGTGTAAATTTCTTTCTGTTTCAACTTCATAGTTTCTTACTGCACAGGGGTTTGGAAGAAAAAAATGGTTTCATTGAATTTATATATCAAAAGATGAGACTTTAGACACTTGTATTATTATTCAAATTGTTACCTAACAGATGATATACACATGTGCCATTTTAGATATTAATCTCTCACCTTTGACCATATGGCTGGAAATGGTATTAATGCTCATAAAAGTCATAGTCATAAAAACTAATCAGAAAAGTAGTCAACAGGTTGTAGTTTTTTTTAAAGGAGTAGAAAATAGTTCCCACATTGTTATTTATCTGATAAAGTATAAAATGCACATGTTTTAGTTTCATTTTTTTTTTATGTTGGTTCATTTGCTGATAATATTTTTTCGACTCAGGAAGTAAAGATCATGTTGTTTCCCCACAGCTTCAGGCGTTTAAATCTAAAGGTAATAGCCAACAACAGTGTTGAAATTGGACTTGAAATTACAGCAAAATCTCGGCTATGCGTAATCAACGCACAAACAGTTCATACAGAAGTTCATTACAAAACGTTATGGACTGGACTGACTCTCCTTTGTGCGCTCCGGAGGATGCGGCCGAGATATTAAAAGAGCTGTGCGCCGCGGGCTCGGAGAGACACAGAGACGGAGTAGGAAACAGAGGGAGAGGGGCGGTGTTGCTCTCAAGATGAAAGTGGGATGAAATAAAAGAGTCGATTTAATCTGCTTGAAGAGATTTGGAGAGCAAACGGGGGTAGAGGAGGAGCGGGCGGGTGGAGGGGTTGAGTTTTCGGACTTGTGCTGCAGCTCAGGACGGGTGGCCGGGGCCCCCATTGTGAAACTGCGCTCCGGGCCAGACCGGGGTTCTCCGGGGAGAACATTGGTCCCCATTCACCGAAAACACTCTTTAATACACTCCCTCCGTCATTAAATGTGACATAGCACAATATCGACATCATTTAGAAGACATTATTAATGTTCAAGGGGGCAAGGCCGGGGACTCATCAAAGAATCAATACGAGATCATGAGTTACAGGCTCGAGAAGGAATTATTCGCGTCATTCAAAGCGGAGAAGGCCCTTTTGTTTTGTAGACCAATTACACTCTGAATATTATGACAAACACAGCAATTAAGCTTCATCAAATGAGACTTAATGGGACAATATTGCTTTTCCTGTTAAAAGCACTGGGATTAAAAATGGGAACGATATTGAGTTTACTGGGGGGAAAAAAACAAATAAACACAAATGTGTAACCAAAATGTGAGTATAACTTTTTATAAAGACTTTTTTTTTTTTTTTTCTCAGATAAGGAGAACGGGCGCATTCAACAACACAAAATATGAAATCGCAGATTTTACTTTGAAAATCTAGTATTTCATGTTTATTTTCTGCGCGCACACGAGAGTGTGGGACCGCGTGAGCGCAGGGTTCTGGGGGGGCGAGCACGCATCCTTGGGGCATACGTGAGTGGATTTCAGAGGCCTCAATTGTCCCCCTGAATGGCAGTCGGCTTCTTTAGCCGACCCCAAAAGGAAACATTTTGTAGGTGAAAACGGCCATTTTCTCTCGGTGAACGGGCCCTCTAAACCGTGCCGGGGCGCTCCCTGAATAATTCATCCTTCATTGCGGCCTCATAATGTGTTTTGTCGGGCTTTTCTGTGCAGAAGCTCTCCTCTCCCCTTCTTTTTTTTTCTTTTTCTCTCCTCTCCTCTGGCTGAATTATAAACAGGTTGCCTTCTTCTTTAGCGGCGGCCAAAGCTGTTTCCAAGCTGGCCTTTTGTCCGCGCGCAGCCCAAGCGTGAGCCCCAAATAGACTCTCGCGCCTTTGTCTCCCAAGTTCATCCCAGAGCGTCCCGTTGTGCGCGCGAGGCGTGTCTTTGTGAGGAGATGGAAACCGTTGAACAAATGTTTGATCAACTCATCTGGGGGACATTTTGTCTCCTCAAACTCGAGTCCTTCATCTCTCCTCCCCTCTTTTACTGATGCACAGACCGAGCGAGTGCTCGCGGGGCAACCGCGGCTCCAATGTTGACATTGGGCTGCTTAAACGGGTTTAAAACGAGAGAGGAGAGATATGGAAACTGTTGAGCACATATTTGACCAAGACACGTTAGGGGCTATAATACTTTGGTATTAAATACAGTGGCAGCTTGTGAAGCGATAGATTATTACGTGTCAAAAGTTTTGTAAATACACGTTACAAACTAGTCAAAATAGTCATAAACAACCACCACTTCCGCTGTTTTTTTTCCCCCCAGAATAATTGCCCGATTTTAATTTATTTAAGCCCATACCAGCCATGCTGATAATTATAACAAATTTATGGAACTAAATATTTTAAATAGATTTTTATCGTGCCAATCACACAAACTACACATTTTAAAGTAGAACGTGTCGGCTCATGTGTGCAGCATGGAGGGTGTAAAAATTTGCAAAATTCAGAATTAAACGAGCTGCCATGCAGCCGTGACGAATTTCCACTTTCATGACGGAGGTAAAAAAAATTAAAGTGATGACATTCAAAATGAGCCCAACTGGGTAAAAACTATGAAGTAACGAGTCCAAAACCTCAAACATCTCCAATTAGGCTACTGTCTGTGAAACTGTTCGGGGAGGAAATGGAGAAAATATGTCATGTTTTATTCCTTGGCCTGCAACACATGCTGCACTTCATAGAGTTTTTGCAAAACAGCTTCGCTTGGGCCTACACTGTAAAATATTCATCCTTAGACTGTGTTTGATAGCAACATGTTTTTTTTGTTTTTTTTTTTATTCTTAAATAAACCTTCGGATTAAACATTTCAGATCATCTTTTATATCGTAATTTGGGTCTATTTGAGGCTATTCCACTTTATTTAATCAACTACAAACTCATTGAACTGATCAGCATTATTTAAAATGTTCCTTTATGAAAAAAGGATTTTTCACTGATGTCAAACTTGTACAGCTGGTCACTTTTTACAGTGAACGCCGCAGTTCGCAGCCCAATAAAAATTTATTTGTTGCAATAATGCAATAATAATTAAAGTCTAAACCAAAGGGCCAAGAGCAAAGTGAGTTCTGTTTCTATAATTCATGAAAGCATTACAACGAAATGTGATGGATGGATTTATAATGCAGCACGAGAATAAAAAAAAAAAAAAAATAAAAAATCGTTTACAAAATGTGCATCACTGTAACATGGCTATTCATCCACACACTGCTTTTAAGCCTCTACTGAACACACACACACACACACACACACACACACACACACACACACACACACACACACACACACACACACACACACACACACACACACACACACACACATTCCCCCCTTTCCCGCACAGAGCCATCACCTGCTGTTTGATTTACGGTATGGCCTCATGGGAAAAGCATTAGCCGGAGAGATATGGTCGATAAAGAATTCCTAACAAAGGCCGACACACACTCTCCGCCCACATCCAACCACTTTACAGCACGCTAAAACTTCACACACACACACACACAGGCTTGTGTACCACTAAATAAAACCATTCTGTTTCACACCCTGCTCCGAAGCGGCCAACAGTCCGACTGCGTTTCAGCTCCCTGCAGTGTTTTCCTCCTCTCAGTCAGATTATAAATGGATGGAAAGTTGAGTTTTCACTTTCACTACACCGCTGTTTCCTCAAGTCTATCTTAACTGGACTGCTTAACGATACTAAATTAAAACATCCTCCCATATGGACTCACTGAGACGATATCTGATGGAACAGGATCCCGCTGGGCTCTAATGTGTCTCATTGTGGTCACTGATATGACAAAGATAACTCAACTTATAACAGCCAACTTTTTTTCTTTTTCTTTTTGCAGTTTTTTTTTGCAGCAACAAGTCGAAGAGTTCACTCACATCTGTCTCCTAAGATGCCCTCGATGCTGTGTTTGGCTCTCCGGTCGCTGTCCTCCAGCTCTTTCTTCTCCATATCATCTTCATCCTCCTCTTCATCGCCTTTACCCCCGAACTTACTCCGCATGATGCGACTGATAGAGCTCACTGTGAAAGTTGGGGCAAAAACAAATGAAGTTCACTGAAAAAGTACGAAAGTAATTAAGCGGAAATAAAACAATTATACTCGCAGATGAAAATACTACAAAATAAAAGGCAAGCATTAAAACTAATTGTCTCTAAGAATTAAAACAATAAAATAAACTTGTTAAAGTGAGAAACATTTTATTACTTTATTTATCGCTGTATTTTCTTTCTCTTTTCTTTTCTTTTTTTTTTTTTTACAATTGGCCATTTTATAACTTTAAAAGTATAATTAAATATTATAATATCAATTATAAAGTCACGTGAAATTAAATGAACTCAAATCAAATTAGCCTAAGAAGTATATTCGTTCATTTCTGCCCTTTTTTACCTGAAGGAACGTTGTTGCGGTCACATATCCCATCCTTCAGTAATTTATCCCGAATCTCCCAGCTAAACATACCCGGGTTTTCCCGCTTGTATTCTTCTATTCTCCTGTCTACGTCCGGCGTGGTTCCCTGCTTCAAAGGTCAGAAAAGTTGCCCAGTTTAGTCACTTGCTGCGGCCCTTGGGGCACAATGTATACAGAGTCTACTACAGGGCAAAACAAATACATCAACAGGTTATTTTTACGCAGCTTGTGCGCAACACTTGAATATATATATCAAAGGATTGATTGTTCCGGCTCTGCTTTCTCTGGTCCCTACCTTGGGCTTGCTGCCTCCGATGGCTCCGGGTCGGATGGAGCCGGTCTCCTGGTACCGGCACAGGATTTTGGACACGCAGCCGTGGGAGACCCGGAGCTGTCGGGAGATGACGCACGGCCTGATTCCGTGGTGGGCCATCTCCACGATCTTATGGCGGATGTGGTTGGGCAAAGGTCTGCCATTTATGAAAACTCCTCCGAGCTGGTTGACTCGGCCTTGACCCAGCGGGGTAGACACTGCATTTCATCAACACACGAGAGGAACGTGTCACCAGAGACACTAAACAGCACAGGCAGGGCGAGTTTAAACCATCTCCACGTGATTGTAAGAATGACAAAGACGTACTTCAGAAAAAAGACATCATTAATGATATAAGTCAACCAAAAATAAGTGACAATAACTGTTTTACTAAATAAAATTGTATACAATGCATTATGGGAACAAGTACATCATTCATGTAAATGCTAATTTAAGCCGAATTAATAGTTGAATTATTAAAAAAGAGCCTGCAAACAAGATTGGCAAAATTACAACCAAAATGATTAGAAAATCAGTAAATGAAATACCAAAGCAGCAGCTAAATAATTGCGATGAAAAATAGCCAACATAATGATGGTCCATCTAACTGAGGTGAAGGCCTAATTCTTTCAAAGTTGTACGTCCTTTCAGTGTACAAATGGCCTAGTTGGTTTTTGAGCTTGAGTTTTATGGAGACATGGCTGACTGAGAGGTCCGCGGCCACATAAAAGCAACAGTAACTTTTCACTGACTACAACTGAGAGCTAAATGATCCTCTGACAACCTCCAGCGTCCTCCGTCCTTTGATGCTTTACCTTCCAGTGGGAAGCCGCTGCGGGGGTAGTTCTGGGCCAGCGTGGGTCGCATCATCCTGGGAATAGACCCCGCCAACGCAGTCATACCTCCTCCACCACCCCAGTGACTGCGGAGACCTCCTCCTGACGGAGAAGCTGCTCCCCCGACAGCGACGGTGCCGCAGGAGGACGGTGTTTAAAACGGTCGCCTGTGTGAGAAGCTTCCTGGGAGTTGGGCTCGGGTTAGAGTTGCCGCTACAGCCAAGCAGCGTCCCGGGACAGACTCAACCCTCTGAGGAGCTCGATTTGACGACAACAAAAAAAAGTAGAAAACGTGATTTGAGGGCGTTAAAGGAGTTCGTTTCTTCGTCCTGCTGGTTTTTATTCCCCACTATTGACGCTTTTGGGAACGAGGTTGCCAAGACGGTGCAGCTCAGGCTAAAAATATTGTTATTGTTGTTGTTGTTTGTTGACACCCGTTCAAAGTGAGAGGAGTCCGTCCAAAGTAGCGGAGCTCTTCTCTCTCCCAGTCAGCACTCCCGGCTCGGATTGGTCGAGCGGGTACAGTCCGGTGCGCAGCGGCGTGCGATGATTGGCTGAGGCCGAAAACTTTGGTCCTATCAGGGACGCTGTCACAGCTCGGCTCGGACGGGACAGGGGCGTCGATTCACAAAACCCAAAGCTGTGGCAGACTCACTGAATGTACTGTTTAACCCGCAAAACGTCGGTGTTGAGTGAACCGCTGGGTGGAAAGTACAGCAAGAAAAAGATGATTGAGAGGCAGAGCTCTAATTATTTGGTTAATGTGATGAACTATTAGTGAGTCACCAAACTATTAACACAAACACACACTGAAGTCAGCATTTTTCCATTTATTTTCTGTCCATTTATCATCTCTTCCCTGTATTCTAATCTGTAAAATGAACAGCCTAAATATTAAACAAAGGGCTGCAGACAGATAAAAAAAAATCGGTGTAATTCAGGCACTTTTCCTTGTGAAATATTTGCCTCTTCGTGTATGTGAAGAAGATGGACGATTTATTAGAAACACTTGTCACCTAAAATAGCACTTGCAGCCTTAAAATAAAAACGAAGAAAGTCTCAGCCCCAAAATAATACTGAACAAGACTGAACTGGCACTGCTGAGCTGCTGCATTGAACTAAATTACGATTATTTATATTTTACGTAGGCTGATTTGATTTTGATACCAGGGCAGAACTTCCTGACACAGCTTGAAGACCAATTTTAATGATAACTGCCAAGCGCTTCATATTTGGTCAATTTATTGTAGGCTCCTCTCCATTGACCACTGCTTACATGCCAGTATTATTCTGGCTTTAATGAAGCCGCAATGGCCTGATGAAGCAAAGCCCAAACTTGTAACTTTTTCCTATGTGCAGATCTTTAGAAATTATTGGGACAAAAAAATATCTTCATCAGATTCCCTTGTTGCCAAACTGCGCATGATATCATCTCCGAAGTGTTTAACGCATATAATCGCACACGACCTCTAATTTGTTTCCACCCCGTGGCCTCATATATGACACAAATGGTGCTAAAGTGTGTGCACCTCAAGGAATTTATTGTGGTTTTCAGACTGAGCACCAGCCAGCCGAGAACAGTCTGAAGGGGGACGTGCGCCACAGCAGGATACGACGCCGGGGCGGCCGTAAAGCGCGTCTAGCTCCGAGCCACCACAGTGCAGAGGGTGTATTTTCATTCCGACTCAAATGTCTAATAATCAACATTGCGTCACCACCCAGCAGAGACAATAGGAGCGCGAAGGTATTGTTTCCCTTGAAAGTTCTGCTGGCTTTCTCTCTCTTTTAGTGTCGTGGGTCACAGCATCCTTTAGTTCACAATCAATCACTGGAGCAAAGATTCCGCTCGTGAGCTTTGAAACGAGACAAAGGCTCGTTTTACTTCACTGTCCATCGTCCGAAGAAAGGCAGCTCCGTCATCACTGCTGGGAAAGTGGATCCTTGAACGGGTGCAAGAGAGGAACTTTTTTTTTTAATTTTCATTTAGATTTGTATTGTTGTTGTTGTTAAATCTGCAGGCTGTAGAATTGCTGCAAAACCGTGTGATAAATTTAACTCGAATTAATACATTTGTATCTTATATTTTTGGCACAGATTACCTCATCTCCTGGCAGGGTGCAGAATTCAAGATTATAAAGCAAATTTATATACATTACTGGTCAAATAGGACATCTGTGCCCACTTGGAAATATCTAAGTGATTGTAGCAGGATATATATATATATTCTACCTCAGAGTTTGTTTGAACGCCTGAAGCCCCGAGAGCTTCGTGTGACTCATGCAAAATTAAAGCTGAAAAGCACCCCGAGCACCTGATCATCCCTTTAATGTCCCAGCCCACTCACCTGTGGGCTATGTGAGCAATAACGAGGCCTCGACGGGGGGTGGGCGGGGGGGGGGGGGGTCACCGTTATTCACCTTCATATGCGCAGGGAGGAGATATCCCACAGGATAAGTAGGTTTCAATTAACATTGGCCTCTTTTATTGACTGTTTGGGGGGAAACGCACTTCAAATGTTGTCTTTGCTGACAAATACGCGCGCGGACAAAGGATTAGAATAAGAAGGACTAACGGCGGTCTTTCACCTGCTTAAAAGGGGGTGTCATCCTGCAGACACTGGATGATTATCATGCGTGAAATGAATGGAACCTGCAGGTTTTCACAGCATGGCTTCAAAGAGAGGGGACGTGTGAGTTTGTTTTTGACTCATTTTACATTTGTTGTAAACTAGATAGTACTCTTTAGGGAATATTCAAACCTTTTGGGTTTTACAGGCGGTAGGCAAATAAAAAAATGAACAGTTCGGAGTTAATATATGAATGAATATGTTGTTTTAAGGACAACAAAATAAATGATAGAACAACCCGAGGGGTACGAAAGAGAACCATCACTCTTTACACTGATGGACGTGACGATTTGGGGGAGATCGGATTGAAATTGGATATTATAGAGTAAGAAAAGAAAAAAACAACAAAGGGGAGCAAATGGAAAACAGAGAGGCATGATGCATACCTCGGCCCTTTCTTTTAAAGCGACACTCAATCTCCGTGTCCAATCCATTACCGGGGGATGAAACTCAAAGTCAGAAATCTCTCCTGATGAGAAATAAATTAGTTGCATCACATGCTCTGTGTGGAGGGACTTCACAAACACGTAGTTGTCAAATCAATTAGTTTTCCATCAGTGTGTTAGGGTAATCATTAATAGAGAGATCGGGGTGGCTGTGGATTTACACACAAAAGTTTCAGCTCCACGACATTTCGGACTGATTTTGAAGATTTCTTACTCCACTACATTTGTTGATTCAGTTTAGGAAGAAAGTTGTTTTTTTTTTTAAACACGACACATTCAACTACACTCAATAAAGTGAAAAGTGTACAAATTCAGGTCCTTTCTGTCAAAGGTTAATGCGTCATATTCCATTCATGCAGATGATAAATACTGAGATGAACTGCCTTTGTGCACAGTAAGTATATCTTTACTTCTTTTTTTTTTATATATATAGCTACTTTTACCGATAGACCACCATTTATGACGCACTTGATGTCCGTAAAGCAAACTGCATAAAAACAAACACATCCTCAATGAAATGAACCCTTGTCTGCATGAAGCCTCTGTACTCACAGCAAGTTTCCTTTCACTCTTCTCAGTCTTTGGAGGAAGAGTCATTTCATAGCTGCCTCAGAATAACCATGTGTATATTTTAGCTCCTGTTTTCCACTGATCTGGTGAGCGTCACTCATTTGCGGCATTTATCTGCGCTCTCTCCTCTTCTCTCCCTCTCCCCTTCACTTGTCCTTTAACTCTGACCTGGACGGGTGACTTGTCTTAAATGTTGAGAGGTGAACAGTTAATACATCATATTCCATTAATGCACATAAATACAAACTGCACAGTGGAAGTGTATCTGGGTATTTTTACATTTTCAATCATTTCATTACGAATGAGCTTTGTAGCTTACTAATGACAGCACACCATTTTTGATTTCCATTATGTAAATACACTTCCACCACTGAATATAGAACTTTGGATGCGCAATAATGTAAATAATTAAAAAATTATAATAAACTATAGGCTATAATCAACACAATGAGACGTGGATTCAAATTGGGTTGTGTATTTTTTTTTAAATTTAATAACCTGATTTACATCAGTTATTTTGGTTATTCTTTCTCCATGTTGAATATTTTAACTATTTGCCAATCTAGTGAAGAAAAAAAAGCTTATTCCTATTATTTAGATTATATCGACCCGTCTATAATGACGAATTACTAAAAGACCAATGAATATGTGCTTAATCTTTTTTCCTTTTTTTTTTTAATCTAAAAGTAAATGTTCGCTCTAGGCCTATATCTAAATACTAAAATGTTTTTGTTATCTCCAAGTTCTAGCCAACTTTTATTGGGTGTTTTACAGTAATAATTCAAATGTTTACTTAAACCGGGTCCGGGTGTCGCATCAAGATGCAGTCGTCTCAAGTATGATGGAGATGCAAACACCAAGCAGGAGTTAGTCTGCAGGTTACTGAGAGTTGTAAACTCAAAGCTTTTATACACCTGATATGATTTTCCCGTTGCCGGCAAAGTCACGCGATGTAGCACGAGAGCCCTGGATGAAAACTCCTCGTTGTTAAGCCAAAGTTTGTACCCTGAGCTAAATATCTCATGAGAGGCATTCAAATGCATTAGACCAGCGATACTTACAAAAACATGTCTGATTTTCGGATGCTGTTTGTTGTCACGGCTAATTTGTAAACACATTTGCCTCTGTAAGTGTTTTCCAGTAAAACCTGTTCCTGTTGTGCTGCACTGAATTGACCAATCAGTGAACAGAGACTGTGTTGTTGTTTTTTAACGTGGAGCTGAGATGATGAGAGAGAGGTATATTATTGTAGTAAACCCACTGTGTGACAGCATTCATTTGTGGAGCATTGGACTTTAGGTTGGCACGTGATGTGAAGTATGAACTTAATGGTCACCAGCAATTAGATGGTGACCAGCCAGCGCGGCTTTTTAATAAAAATATATATTCTGCTGCTGTTTGAGAGGAAAATGTTGTTTCTGAATGGTTGGATTTATATCACCTAAAAAGGGGAGCCTTGTATGAACAGGTAAACACATATGATAAATCTTTGTCTGTGATATTACCCACTGACATCAGCATCCTGCCCAAACTGAAAAATGTATTTACTTTTAATCAAGCTTTAGCTACCAGAAGTTTACACAGCCAGACCTACATGACAAATGCAACCATGCTGACAGAAAGGTGGATTTCATCTTTTTTATATATATATATAGCATGTAGAATCCTTTATCATCCAGCAGGGGGCATATTTGATGCACAGCAGGGAGCTAGAGTAAATGTGTCAGCTTGGATCATATTCAGATTATTACCAGTCATTATGTAAGACCGAGCATGACAAAATAAAGCCGGTAACAGGCCTATCCATCAGCTGTTCTTCACCCAGCATTGAGACAAATGATGAACGCAGCGGATATTCACGATACCTTTATTACTGAAATGTGTTTATGTATGTAAAACAGCACATAAAGAACATTTCTCTGTGCAAATACAATTTGGTACTTTAACAACAACCACAGATTCTCATAAAAACCAACGGCATTTTTTTAGGTCCTCTGAAATAAATACAATATGCGTCCATTTGTCAAAGGTATACCCCGTTACTTGTGTCAAATAAGAGGGTGAAAGTGCATCATATATAGAAGTTGGGAGAAGGTTTGGCGGGATGATTGGAGCGAGCATGACGATCAGATTGAGGGGGTTTAAAAATAGTGTTAAATTGCTTTTTCTGTTTCCCCTGCTGTGAGGTACGGATACCAGTGTGCAAGAAGTGCTCAGAATAAAGGAAAAAAAAAAACACTTAGGTGTCCAAATATCTAAATCAAAAGCCCTCAGGGAGCCAGAAGATTCCAATTCACATGCCCTAATACCCACATTCATAGGGTAGCAATTTTTGCCATATCTAAGACCTATAAATAAATAATTGAATAGATTGTAGCAACAGTAACAAACACAAACGTTACCAACGATTCACAGTAATTCTCAAAACAAGTCTGTCCGCTCTAGTCCCTTCACTTTGAGCTTTTTTTCATTACATTGTCTGTCTTTTCACACCATGTATTTCAGAGGGAAAAATAGATTTAGTTTAGCATCGCTCAGTGTTTGCGTGGTGTTAGTGCAGCACACGCTCTCTCAGCCCATACTGTGGTGTTTTTTCCTTTAAAGGACTCATTCTAGTCTCAGCCACACAGCTCACGGGGCTCTTTCCACAGGTAATTACGACTCCTGACAATCCCAGAGGAACCAGAGTGACACCAAATGTTTCCTTTCAGAAATTCTCTGCAAAGATTGGATTCTCACTTATGGCTTTGAAGGAAGAAGAGGAGTGGATGTGGAAGCAGCTGAAAGGGGAGCACTGATTACTTAAGAATTCTACTCTTTCCCCAAAGCTGAACGCAAAACCACGCAGACATTTTTCATCAGTATAAAAAAAAATTAAAAAAAAGGTACTAAATGTTGGGAACCCTGTTTTCACCTAACGTGTAAATGAGGTGAAGAGGAGGAAATCCCTGCCGACATGCACCCCAGCCGGATGCTGTCGGAGGCAGGAGGGATGCCCGTGCGTGATTTTGATCATGATAACAGTGAAGTTTAGCTTCATTCAGTAACAAGGTGAGGCACACGGGTCAGGAGTGACTTCCATCAAAATTCAGAAAAAGAGGGAAAAATCAAAAGCTTTGACCGGTCAGTAGCCAAACATGCACAAAAGTAGCAAAAACACAGGTTCAAAAATCACAAGCTATCTCTTTGTATCCCTTTGTCTGCTGGAGGAGGTGCCCTTTCATTGTTTTCAATGGAAACTGTGCCATCCTGCAGGATTAGGTTAAAGCACAAGATTCAGGAAGGTCTTCAAAGAAGGCTGATCACGCCTACCCAGTATCACTCACCACTTCTCTGTAGCTACTCGTGGACTATTTACACATTTGGATTGTGGATACGACTCTTAACGGATTGACATATTAGAGGCTTCCCACGTGAACATACAGGCTACGATGAGCCTCAATAGAATCCATAAGCCATCACCTGCAAACTCTGAAGTGAACATTGTCAAATATCTGTACAATACAATAGTGCTTTGTTGACATGTGAGTGAATCATCATGGACAGTTATCATACAGTGAGTGGCATATGCATATTATTTAGTGAGAGAGGGTGGGGAGGTTGTCAAATCCTGGAAATAAGCACTTCACATTCAATCACCAAACCGGCTCAGACCAACAGCAGGGGGTCTAAGTCTTCAGTTCACTCATCAAGATGCCCAGTCAGCCGGGCCTACTGCAAATTCAAGTGCACAATTTAAGGAAAAGATTATGGAGGATCATGTAGGCCTATTGCTCCAAACAACTCGAAGGCCTTTGGGTGTTTACTATACTGATAAAAGGCCATTTTTGGGCAAGAATTATTCCTAGAAAAGTAAAGGGAGCAGGAGTATCAGTTGCCAGTACTATGTACATAATCACACACCCACGGAACAACATCTCCATCAATAGTCAGAGCCCGCTGCCTATCAGGCATTTCTCCGGGAGTTACTGGTGGCGGACGCGCGGCCTGTCTCATGGTCCGGTCTGTATTTAAGCCAGCAGATGAGCCATGTGACGACCACGGAGAACATGGCCAGGATGCTGGCTACCGACAAGCAAATGGGTCCCGCCGGCGAGGGCGGAATGCTGTGACTGTGCACAAAGATCAGGCCCATGAACAGCAACACCAGCATGGACAGAAAGGAGAAGATCACGCAGACGCAGCCGGTGGTCAGCGCCACTCTCTTGCAGCTCTGACAGCTGTCGTAGCGCACCGAATCCTGCGAGAGGGTCGTGGCCGTGGACACGGTGGTGGATGGTGTCGCCTGGCTGGCGCTGGACGTCCCCGACGCCTCCTCCCGGCGGAGGGCGACAAGAGCTGGGTGCAGCGGGGGAGGGTACAGCGGCAAAGCGTCCTGTGGCAGGGGGTCCGAGTCGATGTAGAGCGGAAAATCCTCCGTCACCTTGGTGTTGTTGGGCAGGTTTTGTATCCGATAATCCGGCACCGGAGTCCGGTGGCGACAGACGGGGCAGCTGATGCGCCATGGCCGCTCCTCCCGGAGGTGAAGCGTGTTCAGGCACTCCTCGCAAAACGTGTGCAGGCACTCTAGGATCTTAGGAGCCCGGCGGTCAAGGTCGAAATAATTGTAACAGATTTTGCATTCGTACTCCTCGTACGGAAACACCGGGGGGGCCTCGCCGGGGGGTTCCGCTCCGTTTGATGCCAAATCTACCTCTGCCATGTCATCTTTCGCCATTCACATTCTCCGGTGAACACAAAGGGAGCTGGCGGACAGATGCTGATGACGGTGCACGTCTCTCCTCCTCTCCTCCCCCTTTTATTGAAACGCCATCATCCCCGCAGATATTGTGGATGTGTTTTAATAATCCCTCTCGGCGTCCTTTGTGAAGAGCGGGGCGGCTCGGTCGAAACGACCAGGGTCCCGGTGAAATATTAAAAAGCTCTCAGTTGGCGTTGGGCTGTGTGGGAGTAGATGATGTAATGGTGGTGACTCCGGTGCGAGCGAGGGCTCATCCGTCCAGGGAGTCCGAGCATCCCACAGAGCAAAGAGAGAGAGAGAGAGAGAGAGAGACGATGTGTCGCCCCGAAGTCCCGTTATAAAGAGAGAGAGAGAGGTTGTTGTGTTCAGTGCTGGCTGTGCAGGCAGCATTTGACTGCCATGCTCGATCGCAATTACGTAGACACGAGCGGACAACAGGATGCGCTAATTTGGTCAAGTGGGGGCGTCAATTCACTGTTTCCTGTAGAGCACCAGCAAAACATCCAAAGTACAAAATCTGTTTCAATATACAGGCACAGAAGTCCAACTGTACAACTAGCAGCTGATGAACCTGTGAGGGTGATACAGCACTCTTACAGTGATGGAGGTGCTGTCAGAGGGTAGGGATGATTTAGGGAATGAAACTGGGGGGAGTCAGGGACTGAAGGTAAAATAACTTCATCATTTCTGAATATTTAATATCACCCATGACATTGATAGTTTGTGGCATTTGGTTGGGATCAAACTGACCCAAACCGTTCTCTCCACAGGACGCTCATGTACTTTGAAATATGTTTTTGTTTTTTTTTTTTTAGAAGTCGAACTTCTTTTGATGATCGAACTCGTGATTTAGATCACAGGATTTGAAGCAAGGAAATGGATTCCTACCAGTTTTTAGTTGAACTCGACATCAGAGCACATCAAATGAATGATTAAAATTGATTTCACGACAATGACTTCATGAGTTTGTAATAACGGGGACCAAGATATGAAAAATAAAGTCCTGACTTTAGTTTTTTTTAATAATAGGTTGCAAGTGAGGTACTCTGTTTGGATTTCCAGATGAGGATGATTAAATCTCTGGCTGAATAGTTCCTACAGGTTTTACAAGTCAATATACGCTAAGGACATTAATTGATATACGGGTCAAACAACCCCACTTTGGGGGCCACTGAGGGCTGAAAATTGGACCCCATTTGGGATGTCCACATGGAGCCCGTATTTGCCGTGAAATGTTGGCCACAAGTGGGCCGCAGTGGGCAGCCGACACCAAGCCCAAAAGAGCGGACCCGGTGAGGGCTGAACACTATTGGGCTCATTTCCCTGGTGGTGTGGACCCACTACAGGTGGGACGCTAATGGGCTCCCGAAGGGCCCAACGATTATTATAGAGGTGCCACAGACCAACAGTGGGCCACAACAATCCCACGTACGTCATACAAAAGCTATTCCAAAAAAATGAAAATTGTTTTTCAAAAGTACATAATTGATCATGTGAAAAAATTCACAATACTGAAAAAAGTTTTAAATGATGTAAAAGAACATAATAAACGTGTAATATCCCATAGGCCTGAAACTCACAACAATTATCAGAAAAACAGCACAACACAGTCCCTGTTGGGTGGGTTCATATTTCCTCCACTTCCTTCAGCTGTGTTTATCAGAGAAGAGGGGGGACTTTATATCTGAGGGGGGTCTTTATATCTGAGGGGGGACTTTATATCTGAGGGGGGTCTTTATATCTGAGCGGGGTCTTTATATCTGAGGGGGGGACTTTATATCTGAGGGGGGGACTTTATATCTGAGGGGGGTCTTTATATCTGAGGGGGGGACTTTATATCTGAGGGGGGTCTTTATATCTGCCAGATCAAAATTATTCTACTTGTATGCAGTATGTTTGACTCATACATGGCAAAGTCACAATTTCTTCATTGTTATATTAAGAACAATCCAAATTGGATTTAAACATTCCAGTATATTTCCAGTGTGCCACTAAAAGATAAAATATATAAGATCTAAATATAACATCCTTGTCTGTTAGTAATGTGTCTTTTTGCCCCTCAAAATAGCTGCCATAGTACCAGAACAACCCCAACATTTCAAAAGTATTTGCCTATTTCCAATACACAGTTTTACATCATATAATATTTGTATACTAAGATGGACCTATTGAGTTAGAGAAATTATCCTCAATCAAAATTTCCTCGTGCGTCTACAAGACCTTCAACACATCTTTATTTATTTATTATTATTGTTTTACAAGTTTTCATGTTGTCCAGCTGTCAAAGATGCTCTCGTGATCTGCAGTGTTTCTAAGCAGGGCGGTGATGGAGATAAACAGATGCTAGACAGCACTGTTTGAAGACATACCTGCCAATGCAAGTCACTGCTGTTGTACTCTTCTCTCTGAAGCTTCACATCCCGGCTGGCTGGCTGTGAAAGGAAAATAAAAGCTTTAAGAAGAAACAGCAAACTGTGCGATTTACATTCACAACATATGGAGTTAACTTTAACAAACAGACATGATTACACAGAGAAGTACACCGTAAATACTCCAAGAACACATTTGGTTCAAGTAAGAACAAATTCATTTTTATGAATCAGGTTGTCTTAAATTCATACCTGAGGAAAGCTAATGGTTTTGACTGAGCTAATATTAGCTAGAAAGGGGTCTACTTGTATTAAGGTACCTGGTGTTGCTCCGGACCTGGCTAGCTCATCCTTTCAGAATAAAAGCACCAGCGTCAGCTACACACAATGCCAGTAAACTGGTGTGAAACAACTTTGAAACTTTACTCCATCACTGTCGCATGAATTTCCAGTTTTATCCAAGTGTTTAGTATTACTTTATGTCAAAAAGACAGGTATTATTTTTATAATCATAAAATAATCCAATTTAACCAAATATAGGAACTTAAAGCTACACACATACACACAACAAGAGATTTTAACAGTGCAAACCAACCCAACATTTAAATTAATGCCCAACCATTATCTGTTTGTTTCTTTTTTCCAGTGCAGCAGTCAGGCAGAGCACATTAAGATGGACAATTTCATGTAGGCCTGCGTCTAGCACAGATCTCAACAAGAATTTCCTAAAACTCAAATGAAAAATCTGCCATAATGTGCTTGTACTTGGTTTCAAAACACAGGCGTCGACCAAATGGCCTTGTCTGAAGCTTTAAAAGGCAAACCGTACATTACATATCCATGATATATTACATTTTAAATTCCAATAGCCTGACACATTACCCAGTGATTGCATGTGTGAGGAGGCTCACAAATAGCCAATGTGGGAGGTCAGTGCTGGGCAGTAATGGGCCTGTGTGGGGTACCTATGGGTAAGCCCAAATGGGCTTCCCAAATGGAGAAACATCGGGGGCCTGGTACGGGCAGGCCAGCGGTGGGCCCGTGTTGGGTAACTGCAGGCAAGTCAAAATGTGGACTGTCCACAGACAATGCACAATGGGGCCAAAAGGAGAAAAGACTATGGGCTCTGTGGTGCACAACTGCATGTGGGCTGTCAGTGAAGATTAAATTTAAATTGGAAAATACACAGTGGGTCCGATATGCGTGGGCTGCTTCTGCCCACACTAAACCCACATGGGCCCGCGGTGGCTGGTTTTCTTCGTTCCTTGCTGATATATGTGACGAGAGCACTCCACTGTTCTCTTCAGGCCTAAGAATGTGAAAGAAATACAAAAGTTCTGGATTAACAAGTATTACAGATTTCATGCCATGCTCGGTCCATAGTCTGTGGTTCGGCCCCACACATGAAATTTAGCACGTAATGCAACGGACATAATACATTTTACAATTGTTATTATTAATACCAGGACACAGTTGAGTTCCACCAGTAAACAAAAAGCAAGGCAACAAGATGAAGGATGGTTTATAATGTGCTTCAGACAGTTCTGCCAAATGTACAATAAATTAAATGAGTGTTATGGAGAAGGGGTGGGGGTGGGGGGGCCCTGCAGATGCCCACTTTTCCCACTGAAAATCTAGATATCTAAAAAAACTACAAAGAGTTTCAAGAAGACCTGTTAGACCCTATGGTATACAAGCTATGCAGAACAACAAATTAAAGATTTTACAAATATTATGAATGAATTAGGCTGATGAAAAGGCAGACTCGTGGTTTGAACTCAAATGTTCAAAATTAAGGATAACTCAGGATAACTCTCCAAACTCTGTTATTTGGGTCTATAAGGTGCAATTAGTTCTATGTCATGTAGAACAGTGTACAGTGACTGAATCTCATATCAGCCTGGTTTTGGACAACTGAACTGAATGCAATTGTTGTCCTGTTCTCAGCACTGTACTGACACGAGCTCCACCAGAGCCCCTGCTATAACGTATGTGCAATAAAGCTTCTTTCCACTTTCTATAAATGGGCAACTTCCTGATAAAATCTAAACCAGCCCAGCATAAAGGTCGCAAAAGTGATTTACAACAATGGAAGCCTACCGGTTCAGCCCCCTTGTAGCTCCGCCCCGCTGCGCACACCTGTGAGCCGCACCTGTCCGCAGACCTGCACTCAGCACCTGATGCGCCCGGCCTGGGCAATTCTTCCTCTTACTTCTCCTGCTCAGAAAATCAAATCTCTCACTTCCCGCGCTTTTGTGTCGTCCACCGGTCACCCTGGAGCTCCTGGCTTACCTGCATGATCCGGAGCTCGTGGCCCGGTTTCAGAGACGATGCGGACTTTTCCGCGTCGAGGCGTCGCATCACAGCCAGGGGAGGACCGGAGGTCAGACCCGAGCCTCGATCAACGCTGAGAGACCACGTGGACAGCTGAGAGGAAGATGGGACCACCAGGACAACAACTCCAACTACAAGGGCAACGGATGTGCAGTCGGAGTAAGTCATCCATAAGATATGCGTCAACATATGTAGAATGAATAAGAAATACACCTTGGAAAATAGGTATTTTAATTTGACGGAGAAACCAGACCATCTACTGCGGTGAAGTTATTTGCATTTGATTCCCAGCAACATGTTTGGTTTTAGACATCTTATTTCAAAACACTGCCATGGCATCCTCGGAAAAAAAAAAAAAGAAGAAGAAGAGGTAAACACACCCTTAGCTTTACTAGATTAAAGAACTTCGCCCTAAAGCAAACATTTATATTTATTTAAAGCTTATGCAAACCGAACGCTGACTGGCTTTTCTCGTTTGTCTGGGTGCCTCTATCAGCCACCAGATCCTTATCTACTGGAGGACAAGCTGTGCGGGATGTTGGCTTTTTTCTGTCTCAGTCAAACAACATATTTAGTGAAGATACAATCAAGTTACAACTGGTTGAAGAATTTAAATAGCCTTGATTATACAAATTGAGCACAATTAATAAGCAGTATTAATGTCCTTAAATATTTGTAAGGAATTAAATGTTATGAAGTAAACATAACGTTGTTTTAATGTCCTCTTTAGTTCTGGTAGATTTTTGTCAAGTCTAAGTAAATAAACACCAATGATGTCATTTGTGATGAAAACTACAGATAATTGTATGATAATTAGAAATGTGTAATACGTTTCTAATTATCATACACTAATACATGTTATGCTGTCCACAGCATAACATGTATTAGTGTCTCAGTAACAGCTCTACAGCACAAAGAACAGCCTCAGTGATAAATTGATTATAATATTATATTCATATTGCAAGAAACACTATTTTCAATAGTCCCTCTTGAAAAGACAATTTCAGGGGATTTGTTAATATATGGAAGCCAGTCTTGGATTTGGTGGACCCCTCTGGGCTTGACTTGTTCTGCCAGATTAAGAACAGTGGAACTGATTGTAGCTTCCCCTGCTGATTTGATTTGCATGTAATGATGTTAGTGTGTGTGTGTGTGTGTTCTGTTTTGTAGGGTCGTACTGAGATTCTGTTTTGTTGAAGTAGTTCAATTTTTTTTAAAAAGGGCCCAAAAATTAGGAGATGCATTCATTTTTCTTGCCCGATTCTTTTCTATTGGCCTGTATCCAACTGTCCAACGAAGTCCTCTGGCATCTCAGACATCTGCACAACGTACCCTATAGGTTTAGGCCCCGGAACCATATAGGCAGATTTAAAAAAAAAAAAAAAAAGGTTAAGGTTTGGGTTACTTATGTAAATTAATTATTTTGAGTTAAGTACCTTATATGTTACAAAAGTTTAGTTTCTTATGCAACTTAAAAGTGACTCTACATTGATTTTTTTTTTCTCAATCACAGACTTAAAACACCAGTCTCCGCCAGTCGTTCTACTCCATCACATGACTTCCTTTTTCAACAGCCCGGTCCCAAATTTAGGCATCTCTTAATTTTAGAGCTGCTATTGTGACACTAATATGTTTGAAGCCAATGCGGAAGTGCCTTAAAGTGTAATACCACCCAAAGCCCCTCGGGGTTGGCTCCAAAAAGGCTCTGGCTCCAACAGAATTGCTTGCCCGCCTCATGTAAAATATAAGAGGTAACAGGTGTATAGCCAGCAATGTCATCTGATGATGAGCTGTCTTTATGCACCTGCTTCCATCATGCCATCTTTGTTTATTCCCTGCAGGGCTGCAGCATGCCTCAGTATGAGGTGAGGAACTGGCTGCTGCACTTCCTCTTCCTGCTTTCAGCCGGCCTCGGTCACGAGATCTTCTACATCACCTGTCTGCCCTGCATACACTGGAACCTGGACCCTTTCCTGTGCCGTCGCCTTGTCAACATGTGGACTGTAAGTCGGTGTGTGTGTGTGTGTGTGTGTGTGTGTGTGTGTGTGTGTGTGTGTGTGTGTGTGTGTGTGTGTGTGTGTGTGTGTGTGTGTGTGTGTGTGTGTGTGTGTGTGTGTGTCAGACCACCTCAGCATGCACACACAAACGCAAGTCTTCAGTCTGATGTCCGTCCGTCACAATGCCACCTCTCTTCCCACTGCTGCGCCATCTCCCTCTCTTCACCTTTCAACCTCCTTTCATCCCTCTCCCCCCTTCCAGTGACCTGTCTCTGACACCACTGAGTCCATATCTCCCCAGGCCTCGGGGGCCACAGCGGCCAGCCTGACCGGGGCCCCCTGACACGGTGAGAGGCCACACATGAGGACAAATCAGTGGAAAAAAAAAGAAAGCGAGGAACTCCCTTTTTTTCGACGTTTACTGTGATACAATCTGGCGAATTACAGCCACAGACCCAGAAAACAAGTCAAACGGCATCCCAGAAGGCGTCTATATGACACTCGTAGCGACACACAGACGGGCCCGTACACCATCGTCCCTGCAGTGTGTGACGGCAGCGTGTTTTTGTGCCCTTTGTGTCCCCGCCCCGAGCGCTTGGTGGGTGCCCTGTGTCTGAACCCCTCGTTTGGCTCCCCGGGGGGAAGAGACACCATTCTTCTGGAATCCTGGCTGCACTATGCCCCTGTGTGAACTCCTTTCAAACACACACACACACACACACACACACACACACACATACATTGCCGGCACTCCCCATCTCGGCTGCTAAACACATACTCATCGCCCTCCCTCTAGTTAGACATTACCAGCTCTACACTGTGCTCTCCTCCCCCTGGTCGACCAGCAGAATGTTTTATTGGCCTCATCAGCGCCTTGAGCTTTCTCTCCCTCCGTAGACCGACCATTTGGTCTGTCAGGCCTCGGGCCGCATCACCCCACACTTCCAACTTCTCCCAGCACCCTGCCATTGTGCTGTTGGAGTTATCTAAGGTTCATGGAGTGCTGTGTTCTTCTGTCACACACACACACACACACACACACACACACACACACACACACACACACACACACACACACACACACACACACACACACACACACACACACACACACACACACACACACACAGCAACACCACATCACGCCAACAACATGAATGGCACTCACACATACACACATGTGCCCTTGTGTCCTTCACTGCTCTCTGTTGGCTTCACTTGCAGGGTGACTTTTGTTGACTTACAAAACAGTGACTGTCATTAACCATATGGTCATGAATTACAATGCGGTATTATGGTAGCGTAGTGTTATGCAAATCATACACCCGACGTGCTGTTCAGAGGGCCGGAAATCTCAGATTGTACTTTAACATAGTGACACAAAGGGCACACGCTGAGATGCGAAGTTTTGTTTGGACATTTAAGAACACTGGTGTGTTTAGTCTTATTTGTATGCACTGCTAATGGCAGATGATGGTCACGATCAATGACAAAAAGTAATTTTTATTCCCAGAGGAGTGCTCGAACATGACCACGAGAAAAGTTACCAATTTATTAACGTCAGCTATAAATTTAGAAAAGTATCCTGAAAATGTTCGTCGCATGTGTGGAACATGTCCTGAAGGTGGCCTTCAGTAAGTATTACTCAGGACTACTACAGACCAGCCCAATGTCACCAAAGTGTGTAATACACTCGTCAGTTAGGTTATGCGTCACGTGTTGCTTAACCTCAGAGAAATAAGTACATGCACGTATGGCCAGGTTCGTAGAAGGAGGTCACGTAAAGTGGGTGTGGTTGGATGGCTTCAACACAGGGTGTTCACCCAGGAGATCAGGGTTCAAGTCCATCAAAAGAGATGTGGATACCTTTAAAGAAATCTTTTCCTGATCCTGATCACGTTTTCCGCTCTAAACCTATGCTACATGCTGTATATGCTCTACGGTATGCTGCAGTGGACTGACGGGTGAATTATAAGTTTGTGCGTAATAGTTGGGTGGTTCTCCAAGTCCAAAGTGCTTTAAAAAAAACAAAACAACTAAAACACAAATTATTCATGAACCATTTGGCACAAATTAGATTATTTTTTTTAACGGAGAAGTAAATTCCCATTTAACAAAAAACTAGATCTGTCCAAAAATAGTAAAAGAGCAGCACAAGAGTTGCACTCTAAATGAGAAATTGTACAACTGCACTACTTAGAACTGGACCCAGAGGAATTGGTTTCTGCTCTCTTATTAAGGCTATCAGTATATTGCAGAAACCATGCCGTGGGGATTTGACAGATTGGCTCCACAGTTATATAATGGAGGAACATGACTCCCAAAATGGCCATTGTACAAATTAAGCTCTACCATTTGCCGTTAAGGAGTTGTGCAGTCACTAAAGTTCAACTTTTTACGGCATTATCGTTAAAAGCGATGAGTTTTATAGCCTAAAATGTGCTATTTTATTATTTGGTGAGCACAGATAAACAAAGAATCTATCATTGCCGATGTGATTCTATTGGCGTGACCTTTTGGCTGAGCTGCGATGTGTCATTTAAAATCGTAGCTAGCCAGCTATCGATCGTATCACTGTGGAACAAAACAAGACATCTTGTGAGTTTTCTCCTTTCAAACAGTAAGATAGCCCTTCTTCTCTGCGCACACGCGCACACACGCGCACACACGCACACACACGCACACACACGCACACACACGCACACACACCCACATGTTGACAGATCAAAGTCCAAAGCTGCCGCGGCCTCGATCGATACACTTATTCACAAGATCACACCCAGTGTGTGTGTGTGTGCGTCTTGACCGGTCTTTAACTCTTCTTCCCTTAAAGCGAGCAGAATGTCCCTGGCTCGGCCCTTTAGACGTGACGGTTACATGGAGACGCTGGAGCGACAGCTTTACTGGAGGCAGCTGAATGTGAATGTTTGCGTGGATGGTGAGTGTAGAGGAGGGGGCGGGGGCGGGTGGAGGGGAGGGGAGAGGAGGGGTGGGGGGGGGGTCATCATCATGTCATGCAAGCACTTGAGCTGGTGGGCAGATTCAGTGCGTGAAGGCAGAGGGTGGAGGATGTGCGCACAGTATGGATTGTTGTATGAATGCAGTCATGGTGGATGAATGTGCTCCGATGTGCTAAATGGGATTTTGGTATTTTGGGTCTGGGGCTGCTAGGCACCTAAATTCCCAGTGAGATATTGATATTAATTTAATGTTGGTGTGTTAGGAAGCCAGGCCAGAGGTGTTTTTAGCTTCTCTCTCTGTAGTTCTAGCTTTGCCATCTCCATTTGAATAATTCACATGGATAATTTTTTTTTTAACTGTCTTTTTGTCATGAGTATTTTCACACATAACCCAAAAAGTAACATTGTTTTGGAAGGATGTCGATTTTTCTGAGCTTTTGCAACGCAAATAAAGGGATCAACCAAACAGATTATGCATTTTAGGACATCCTGAGTTTTTGCTGTGGAGAATATCCATTTAGAATATTCTGAATTTGAAGCACACATGCGAGGTATTTGTACGCCACCCCTAAAACTTTCATGAAGCAGACAGAGCTAACGGCTTCGTCCATGTTGGTCGGCTCACCTGTATCATCAGGTCTGAATGCAAAATATTCCCAAACAAAACTCCGCCTGTGTCATGACTGACTGACTCCGACACGTCACGTTAAAGCATCTCCTTGTCAGTTAAAATGAGTTTACAGCAATATTAAAGTCTTCTCATCGTGAAAAGTATTTTTGCCAGGCCCCTAATAAAATATAGAAACTTGTCTGGCATGCACAGACCACTGACTCCAACCCATATCCAAAACCTTAAGGAGGAACTGCATCGCTGACTGCAACCCTGGTCTCATTACCCAACATGCCGATCTTCACTGTTGTGGCTGAAAGGGAGCAAATCCCTGCAGCCGTGTCCCAACATCTCATCCAATCTCTGCCTGGAAATCCACAGGAAGTTACTGCAGCATAATAATTCACACCGTCTTAGAAATGAGCGTAATGTTCGACGTCTCTATCTGCGTCTCCATCTCTACGAGTTACTGCTCTCCCAGCAGGTCAGTAGACTTTTATATCTCGTTTGCCATGGTAACACGCGTTTCCTGATTACAGTGTCAGTGGAGATGGTAATAACAACCTCTCTATTCTCTCCCTTAAACACACACATTAGTATAACGCTCCCTGTCTCTGCGCGCTGCCTCCCCGCTCCTCGCTAAGACAGCCATTCATTAAATATACAAGGCAGAGCTTTAAATAAACCTGGAGCTGGAGCAGGCTGCCCCTCCGAGGGCCGCTGGGGATCTTATGAAAGAGAATAGGCAGCACATTTGGCAGGAAAAGCACACCGATACCTACATACCCCACACACACACACACACACACACACACACACACACACACACACACACACACACACACCTTGCACTGACTGTGTCATTGTGTCAAGGGCCCTCCGTCTCACCCCGTCGGCTAAAGACGCCGTGTCAGCAAACTCGTCCTCCTTCGCTTCTCTGATTCCTACAATAGATTTTGTTACTGTATGAGGGTGGGTCTCCACTCTAGTGCAGGTTTTTTTTTTTTTTTTTTTTTATAGAGTGGGGATGATGACTTATTTATGAGAGTTTGCGGTTGTTTTACAGCACAGCCTAATCAGGATTTTACTTCCTCCTCTCATTATTTTACCATCTTCCTCCGTCTCTAATTCCTGCCTTTGTGTGCCAGCCTCCTGTGGCACTCTGCTGCGGCCCTTTGTGGTGTTTAATTGTTAGGATGCCGTGGGCTTATTTCCGTCAGTTAAAGATGACAAATCTGTCACGCATGAAGCCGACAATGAAATAGGTGTTGCACCGGAAAGATACCATCATGCACCACAAGTAGACTCGTGCACTGTGTCCTCTCTCTCTTCCCCAGTTGGTGATGTACATCGGTCAGGTGTTGAAGGATGTCCTGAAGCTGCCCCGCCCTCTCTCCCCACCTGTGGTCAAGCTGGAGACGCGTGTGGAAGCAGAATACGGACTTCCCTCCACCCACGCCATGGCTGCTATCGCCATCTCTTTCACGGTTTTACTGAGTGCCCCCTCCAGGATACAGGTGAGCACAGTAACAATGATCTGCAACGCTTGGCAGTTGTGAGCTGCAAAAGGCACTAGTGCATAATATGTTTTAGTAACTGATCTAACTTGACTTGTTATGACCTTTCAACTGTATCCCACAGTCTCCATCAGTAAATGGAGCTGGCTCAGGTTGAGCAGTCAAACCAAGACATGAGTCATTTCATGTGACCATGTGACCAAAGCCTAAATCATACCCTGTAAAGACACCTAAGGCAGCTCTGTTTGTGGCTTTATGAATGGCAGCGTCAGTTTTTCTCCCTGTTACTTTGGTCCAGACTGAAACATGTCACCGGCTGTTAGATGGATTGCAGTGAAGTACAAACTTTGGTCATCTCCAAATGACTTTGATGATCCTCTGAAGCCACCGTGACACATACATGTACGTCAGTGAGGAAGAAGAATCATGGGTCCATTGTCAGGTCAAAGTTTATGCAGTCTAAAACTTTGGTTTTCAGTTGACTTTTTAGGTAAAACGTAACTTTTGAATGGGTTGTCGTGACATTTGGTTTTCACTAAACGCGGTCAAAACTCCAGCAACACTTGCGGTATGGAGAACATCTTTAATGTTAGACCAATGCGTCTCGACTTAGCTTAAGTTCGACATACCACAAGTGTTGTTGGAGTTTTGACTGCTGGTAAATTGTTTTTCCTTCTCCGTGCACCTCGGCAGTCGGTGACGTTGTGCCACAAACCTCCATCTTGCTTCCAAAGTTTTCCTTTCTGCAATAAAAAAATGTAATCTACTAGATGATTGAAGTTACGTTTTATACAGATGTACACCTTCGACTCCTTGGCATCTCCTGCGGCACCGCCACAATTTCGACTACTGAGTGAAATATCTTGACATCAGTTGAGTGGATTGGCCTATCCCTTAAATTTGGATTGTGCCATCATTGCATCAAAGTTTTATTCACCCAGCTCATCAGTTTGTGACTAAATACCTGACAAACGGACACTCTCGTCATCCTCAGCTGTTTTTGTAGCCTCTGTAGTGCTAATTAGCAAACTTTAGCATGCTTCCACGCTAAACTAACATGCTGAACATGAACCAGCAGTGTCAGAGATTCCTCCCTTGTTCTATAATAGTTAACAGTGAGCAATACATTTAGATTTCAGACACTCACTTATGTAATAATGTCATTTTGCATCTACAGCCGCAGACTATGGTAACTTTCCCATCTCTAACATGCTGTGCATTGCATTATGGGAAGCAGGACTGCGATTGACACTACTTTTTTTTTATTCCATTGTAGGCACTATATAGTACTATATATACATTTACAGATTATGGGCTTTCAAATTAAATATCAGACAGGAAACAAGTAAATAAGGAGACGCATCATCTCTCCTGCTGAGGATTAGGGACATAAAACACTACTATACCATCACATCTAAATTTGACTCCAATAACAAAGACAGATCGAGTGCTTCAGAGAAAGCTGACGAGTATCACCTGGGATGAGCAACAACATCAGTCTGATATTCAGAGATCGTGATAACAATGAAGCTTCTTGATTGGTGACTGTGACATGATGACTGAAACAGTAATAGTCAATAGATACACTGCTCATTACTATGAAAAATGTTGTTACCACCATTACTGACTGCTATGATGTACTCCAACCTCCATTAGAGCCAGGAAGCAAAGGCTAAGTGGATTTTGACTTGATATCTCATTAGATGTGCTATTAAGTTGCCATGGAATTTCATGGATTCCTTTTATGATTAGCGAGGCACTTGTTTGTGTTAGATTTGCCCGACCCAATGAGCAGCGTGTCTCGAATCAAAGTGTTGAATGAGGTTAAGTTTGAGGCACCGGGAGCCTGTGGATGGCAGCATGAGATGAAGGGAGTGGCCCCGCTGTCCATCACCGAGTCCCGACTGTGCCGTTGGACAATGGGCAGGGAGGGGCGGGGCCAGCAGTCACCATCAGTCACCATCAGCCACACCCGTCGAGCTGCTGTTTGGTCTTCTGATGGACTCGACCGAGTCAATGACTGTCAGTCCCCCCTCCCGACTCGTCCCCTCTTGATCTCTCCCACTCCGCTGCCAAGTCAATAAAACACTCAGGGGCTCAATCATCGGCCGTCTTAATCAAGCGCTGTGTTTTAATGAAGAACCGAGTGACTGCTAAATCTTTCAGTCTGTAGTTTACAGTCCACAGCTGTCAGACTGATTTGTGGTCAAATCGTTTCAACTAACTCGCCGTCACGTCTTCTTGCAGCGGTCGTTCTCAAGGTCAGAGAAATCAGATCAACAACCCCGAGACACTGCGCATACAGTAGAGCACTTAACTGTGGCCTGAAATTCCTCAAGGATTCCCCTTGAAAAGAGCATCCATTGCTATAGATGAGTAACAGGCTGTCGCGAAAGGCTCCTCAATAGCCGCAAGGCCTCGGGGCAACTCGGGCCGTTCCCAAAGCAGGTCAAAGGTCACGACAGTCAATCACAGAGTGACCCCCTCCTATCCCTGGCATCCTTTATGGCCATTCATTAAAAAAAAAAAAAAAAACTCTCTTCATGAACTACCAGTGAATAGGCTTCCAGCTGCAAAAGGACAGGAAAAGAGACAGGAAAAAAAAGGGTGGGGGCACAGGATGGGAGGGTGGAGGAGGTGAATGAATGCACGAGGCCTCTCTTCTCACTGTTATTGAAATGGAGGGGGAAACAAAACCTGCGGCTGTAGGTAAAGGAAGGAGGGGAGAGAAGACAGAGAGATGTCAGAGGAAGAAAGGAGCGGTGAGCTGATGACGGGCAGGACGTCAAGCAGGCAGGACGGATCACTGGAAACCAAGACGATTGACGAATGGATGATTTGATGGCGAACTAACAGGAAAAGAAAAACGCTCCAAATGCAAAAACCCTCTTGCATTTTCTGGAGGAGTGACTGTGTGACGACTTCTGCTTCGACAGATTCAATCTTTTATCATTTAATCAGGGAGCGGTCTTTGACTTTGTGACGCTGTGATGGCCGGTGATAAATCTGTGTGTTTTTTGTGTCTCAGTTCCGGTTCGAGGTGGGTCTGCTGATCGCAGTGATGCTGTCGTCCTTGGTGTGTCTGAGCCGCCTCTACACCGGCATGCACTCAGTTTTGGTAAGCCATTTCCTCCACACACACACACACACACACACACACACACACACACACACACACACACACACACACACACACACACACACACACACACACACACACACACATTCTACAGCATAAAACATTTAAGCTCAAAGCGGGATTCATAATTCATATCTGTGTCTGTTTAAACTGTCTGGCTGAGCCTTTGATCCAAGACTCAAAATTCTGCAGGCACTTCCTGCTGCCTCCCTTCAAATTGGAAATATTAATTTAACAGTTACGAATTATTGTTCAATTCTGTTTTAGGAACATATCTGTCACATTTATCAGGGCTCCTCATCACTGAAACAGTGTATTTGTGTATTTCGAAGTGTATTTTTGTACTAAATATAGAAAGAAATGATAAAATAGTCATTATTTGTGGGAGATATGCTCCACTTCCCCGCTCAGGGTAGAAAATCCCCAGATGATGCCACTCTCATATGTGACGGTGAGACCGAAAAGGGGCCAACGCCATTCCTGTGCTGTGGTCCACATGAAATAGTGCTCTTCCATGTCAGGACTCTTACTTGTGTTGTGCAGGAGTTTCTACAGAGTTGTGTTGTTTCAAATCATTCACTGCTGTTCTGCACTGACTGGAAATAACTGCGGCATGTGAACACATCACCCCCCCCCCAAAATATCTGCACCTTTAATTATTTTATCCAGAAATTAATGTGTTTTTGTGTTCTCTGTTTAACACACTCGATAAACACGCTGATTCTTCTGTCCAGCAGCAGCAGTGAAAAAGAAACACTTTTGTTTGGTGTTCAGGAACAGATGCAGCTTCCTCAGAGACCTTCAGTTGAAAATCCTGTACGTCCGTGGCCCCGCCCCCCTTCCTCTACAGAGCCAAGATGGCGACCGTTTAGGGCGGAAAGTGTCCAGAGTTTCACACTTCCTTCATGGGCCATTTAGAGTGCATCATCCTGGTACTTGTAGTGCCCTGCATGTTGCTGTACTGTCAGTGTGAACGCACGAATGCACTAAAAATAGTGCGCGTTAGTACGCAAGTACAACATGTGGAACACAGCAGTGGTTCAGTGACATATGTCGCTGCTCTCAGATGGTACGTTGCTCTCAGATGGTACGTTGCTCTCAGATGGTACGTTGCTCTCAGATGGTACGTTGCTCTCAGATGGTACGTTGCTGGTATTCCATCGAAACAAACCACATCCCAGTGACTGCTCCCACTGGACCACTCAGCTGACGATCAGGCCGTCACATCAGTTTGCAAATTTAATGTTAATGACACGATGTCAAGAGAAGTAAATGTTCTGCACTTGTATGGTGGTTTTTTTTCACCCTGCTGTTCTCAAAGTGCTTTAAAACGTGCCTTCCGATCACTGACCGATGGCGGCAGAGCTGCAGTGCAAAGTGCTCACCTGCAATCAGGAGCAACTTGGGTTTCAGTGTCGCGCCTGAGGACACTTGGACACGTGGACGGGAGGTCCCGGGGATTGAACTGCCAATCCTTCGATTGGTGGGCGACCCGCTCTGACATCTGAGCCACAGCCACCTCTGGAGTTTCATTTTAATTTTCCTCTTCTGGTGTCAGCAGTAAAGCAGGCGTTGTACAGGAAGCGTTGGAGAGGGAGCTGAGCTGAAAGGGGAAGCTTTCGATTTACCGGTCGATACACGATCCGACCCTCACCTACGGTCAGGAGCTGTGGGCGGACATCTAAAGATCGCAAAAAGATAACATCCGGAGGGCGCTTGGAGCAGAACCGCTGCTCCTTCACGTCGAAAGGCTAGTCAGTGATCTTTATAGGAGCTGGGAGGCAGATTTAGTTTTCTTGAGAATGTATTGTGTAACATACAGGATAGGCAATGGTTTTGATCAGATATTGCCTATAAATAGTGCTTTCCAAGGAGCCAGAAATGTCAGCTTCAAAAGCACCTACATTCACCAAACTTTGCAGTTTCTGTATTCTCAAGGTTTTTATGTCGGAGTTTGGTAAATTATTAGATTTGTTCTGGAAATATCCATGCAAATAATGCACATTTAATTAGACAAGGGCTCATTTTGCATGCTGAAACATAGAATTTCATAAAACTTGTAATACAATACTTGTCTTAATGTAAGTAAGCAGCTGGGGAAGTTTCATGATGATATCTAGATGTTAAAATTTCCCCCCTATTTACCTGCTGTGTTTTGGCTTAAATGACAGACACGAGTTGCACCAGTGGACTTAATCAACTGTACGCAAGTAAAAGTGCTCCTGCTAAAATAATGTCCCTGTGCTTTCAGGACGTGAGCTGTGGCGCTCTGATCTCCGCCGTCCTGCTGTTGCTCACCTACCCTTACTGGGAGACCTTCGACCACTTCCAGCTCACCAGCCGCTTCTCCCCCGTCGCGGCACCGCTGCTGCTCCTCTTCCTCGGCTACACGTACCCGGAGCTGGACCATTACAGCACCACGCGGGGGGACACGGTCACCATTCTGGGAGCGTGCGCCGGGTACTCCGTGGGCTCCTGGGTGAACGTGCAGCTGGGCCAGACCTTCGAGCCCCAGGGGACGCTACCTGTACCCCTACCGACGCTCACGCCGAACGCACTGGCACTGGGTGCCGGTCGCTTCCTGGTGGGAGTCGTAGCGTTGGTGGGAACTCGGCAGATAATGAAAACAGGGAGTCTGAAAATGTTGTATTGGTGGTACAGGCTGCCAGAAAAGGACGACAGCGCCAAGAGGAGGAAAGAGATCGAGGTGCCTTATAAGTTTACCACGTATACAGCTGTTGGACTTGTTCATTCTATACTGGTCAATAGAGTCTTCATGTTACTGGGGCTGCTATGAACCATTGACATAAGACTGATGTTTAAGTCTGGACAGTAATGAACCTCATATTTATTTCATTGTGCATCCCGTTACTTCAAATTTCATATCTGACGAGTTCTCAACCGGGAATGATTCAGTCGTGTACTTGTGACTGATTTGTAACTGAGCTGAGAGCAAATGAAATACTTTGCTCACATAGCAATAAAGTTTTTATGACTTAAGTGTCAGTTTGATCATTATTTGAACGGCCGTTTCTCATTGCAGCTTTTCATATTTCTGAACAAACACGTGCCAAAAAAATGTCTGTGTCCCGAGTTTCCTGACACGTCATCAAATGAGAAGAATCAGCACCTTCAGCCAGACAAGCTCGTACCAGTCAGACGTCACATTTAAACCAGTTTAACTGAAACGCAGCAACTGAATTTCACCCGTCTTTGTTCTCGAAGGCTGAACGCTGTGCAGGTTGGAGCAAGCCGTCTGAAAGAGTTAACCTGCCTTTGCTACAGTAGAGTTTGAAGGAATGCCGGAGCACCTGTCAGACTCCATTTACAAGACGACTTGTTATCTGCACGGCTCACTTGCACATGGAGTCGACCGGCTGCAGCTACTTCCCTTTGAATTGCAAATAAAGCATCGGTGGGTACGTGGAAGTTTGTTACCGGATAAAACAAAAATATGCAAAACAATAAAAGATTCGGTGCACAAGTCAAAAGTTAGAATGGCTTTATTTGATGACTGACGGCGAGGATCTCTTGTACTTGTACCAAAGGATAAAGGATCTTTTTAAATGGAGCACCTGAGTTGTTACATAAACGTTGGGATCGCTACTGAACACCGTTGGATACATCGCGTAGCTCAAGCCAAGACCAGACAACATCAGAGGCGCCACTGAGTCAATTTATTCCGTCCGTGTGAGTCAGATCTTATTGAAGGCAGCCACGTCCACGGATTGAACATATTCCTCAAAGGCGGTGATGGCTTCTTCCAGCAGATCCGTCCCCACTTTATCATCCTCCACCACACACCCTATCTGGAGCTTCTTGATGCCGTAGCCCACCGGCACCAGCTTGGACTGCCCCCACAGAAGCCCGTCCATGCCGACGCCGCGGACGCACTCCTCCATCTTGGCCATGTCCGTCTCGTCGTCCCAGGGCTTGACGTCAAGCAGGATGGAGGACTTGGCGACGAGCGCCGGCTTCTTGGACTTCTTGGCGGCGTACGCAGCGAGGCGCTGCTCCCTGAGCCGAGACGCCTCCGCGCCCTCGGCCTCGTCGTCCGAGCCAAAGAGGTCCACGTCATCGTCGCTGCTGCCGTTCGTCGCTGCCGGGAGGACAAACTCGCTCTTGGCCGACGGGAGACGAGCTCTTTCCGTCTGGAAGGACCTGATGTGGTTGTACCAGCGGTGGAGGTGGCAGAAGGTCGGCGGGGGGGGGGAGGGGATGGCATCAAAGACGCTGGCGTCAGCTCGGGATGCCACAAAGCCCTCCATGTAGCTTCTGTCTGCCAGAAAGTCGTTGAGAGCTCCGAGAGCCGCTCGTGTGCTCATGTCACCGAAGACAGTTTTTGTGGAGGTCGGGAGGGAGAGCCGGGACTGCCGGGAGTCGTCTTGCGTGGGGAACTGGTGCTTGATGACTTCTTGCATGGGGACGTCGTGTGTGAGTGGGATTTCAGCAGTGTGGCCACTGGAAGAACCAAGGCAACAGAGCAACAGGTAATGAGTCACTGACTGTAATTACCATGCACTAACCCCAAGGCAGAAGTAGTCTAAATTAAGAGCAGGCACGCATGCACAAGCCCACACACAGATGCACACAATTCACATCACAAAACACAATGGAGTCTTGCTCATTTTTAATTCTTCTGACTTGTTATTGGTATATAAAACTCAATGGCTCCACATCAAGATGGGGGACAGATTGGTCCGTGAGTTTTCTCGTGCACCAACCAAACACATCAGCCGCATCACACTTCAACCACATGAACCAAACAGCCGGTATCTTTTCCACAAATCTCAAGCCAAATATCAGCGTCATTCTTTTCTTTTTCTGATCTGAAAATATGAACTGCCACGTATATTTTCAGCGGGCGTTTAGGTTTAGGGAAGGTGAAATCACAGGAGGGGTTCGATGTCCATCTCCAGGGCGGAGCAGGGCATGGTCAGCTCGAAGCGGTTGATGACGTCTGGGTGGAGGACTCCGAGACGCCCGACGCTCTTTCCGCGGACGAAGATCTCCGCGCAGCGACCGGGGAAAAAGGTGGAATCTGAAAGAAAGCAGAAGATTCTTTCAGGGAAAAGACAGTTTTGGCCTCACGTCCACCCAACTAATGTTAGACTTTCTCTGATTTGGCTGCCAACACCTACACCTGGCATTGGCTTCTCTTCTCGCTACTATCGGGGCGTTTCATGAGCTCTTGCGAGAAGTGCTTTTATTTTTAAAACAATTATCACCTCCATCAGGTTGTTTGCAACCTTTTAAGTACGCTGACAAACTATTTTAGACCAGTTTGTTACCGTCTAACGCACCATCTGTACGATCCGGATCTTTCTTGGATCGTGTTTTTTTTGCCACCTCACGTTACTTTTTCATGTCCACGTTACTGCTGATGCATTCATTTTTCTTCTTAGTGCCGAAGACATGCTCGACTCTTCACCACATCTCCGAGAACATGAGTCAATGACGGCGTGTGCGACGCTGTGTGCTGCCTTTCTTGTTCCTTGATCACCATTTGTTCACCCGCATTCATTATTGATGATCACTTCTACATCAGCTGTTCCTATCAAATTTAGAAGGTAAAAAGGCTCCACGACCACGGCAGCGGATACCTTTTTTTTTTTTTTTTATTCGAGGGAAAACCCCCTCAGAAGTGGAAAATATTCGTTGATCTGCTGGGTGTAAGCCGAATCCTTCTTGTTTAATATCAATCATTGACAGAGCCGAGAAAGGAACACAGTCTATGTGAAAATGTCACAGATCATTACTCTAACTCAACCACCTCCGGAGGCTATTTGACCGTAATCGGATTTTCTGTCTCGGTCACTTTGACGCATGCACATTTCTCCTTCTGATTACAGTGTGATGGTGCAGTATGGATGGCAGTGTCAGGAGTAAAAGGTCACATCAGTCCAGATGGCATAAAAAGGAAAAAAGAAAAAAAAAAAGAAAGCCTCCATCAAAACTGAAATGAGAACTCTCCTCGATGTGATCGGCATTTGTTCACTTTGCTCACTGACATGCAAACAAACAGAAAGGCGGACTTGTCAGGAGATAACAAGATACAGGGGTTGCTATGACAACCCCCCCCTCTCCCCTCACTCTCTCTCTCACACACACACACACACACACACACACACACACACACACACACACACACACACACACACACACACACACACACACACACACACACAGTACATTGCTTCTTCCCACGCTGCCTTGCTAATGGGTTCCAGAGCCCACCGCTTAGATGTTCACTCATCACTATGGATGAAGGCTTACAACACACACGCGGTGCACTTTCAAATGAGTGTGTGGAAAGTCGACCATTTTCTTTCAGCTGCTCGCTCTGTGTCTGTTAGGTGGATTAAATTGGTGGAATGTGCTTGCGTCGCCTCACACGTCATCTACTCGCACCAAGAGAGGGATGCCATGGAAACTATATAAATAGCCCCGGTACATCTTAAATAACCAATCAGTCAATGAAAATCCCACACTTGAGCCAGGCCACTTTCCTCCCACTCTTCAACTTTCAGCAGAAGGGAGCGTTCGATAGATGAATCAGCACCAGTACAGCTGCCTGATACCGCTGTAGGATTTGTCTCCATTTTAACCAGACGGCGAATTCAAACAAGTCTTTTAATGAAGCTATAAAAACCCAGGCTTCCACCTGCAAGCAGCTGAAATTATTACCTGCACTAGTGACTCTCAAGGATGATGAATATGGGCTTCGATGATGACTTGGAGGGTTTTCTTTCTCGTTTCCGAGCCTTTTTTTGTTTTGTTTTGTTTTTTGCACTGCACTACATTGTTAGTCTGGCTCTGCTACACGAGGCTCAAAGCTTCAGTTTTTTTCCCTGTGATTATAGTCTGGAAACTCTCTTTGCCGTAAGGTTTGCTCAGCCACTCTGAAGTGCGATGATGTTGAAGGTAGAGAGCATACGGTGGTCAATGCTGATTGGTTAAAAGCTGCTCCAATAGTTTTGAGACTGACCAAGTTGCATGTCCAGCAGGTTGTGACGACTGGAAACAATTCCTGATGGAGCGCGGCCAGACCCAAAGAGTCCCAGTGAATTCAGGTCTGAAACATCTGGCTACTGCATTTGAACTGGTTAAATAAAATGAAATGTAATGAGGAAAAATGCTAACATGTTGAGAATTCACCAGTTCTGATGCGCTTGTCTTGTTTTGAACATCATTTCTGTTAATTAAGAAAACACTGTTCCCACCAAAGTACTCCCTGAGATATGAAGTCAGTCGGGGGAAACCAGCATGTCTGTAGCGTGGCACTCATTGCAGATGAGGAAGATGCTGAAGGCAAATTTTGTTTTTTCTATTCAATCGACTTTGTATGAAACAATCAAAAAAAAACTATTGATGGCATTATGTCTGAAAGCATCCTCACTTTACTTTTAGTGCCTTCAACCTTTGCATACAGTACTATGCAAAGCAAATGGTAAAAAAAAAACATTAGTGAACTTTAGGGGGACTATTGTTTATATGTTTCTTTCTGTGTTGGACTACTTTTTGATAATGTCGTCTTGTTCCCAGATTAAAGCATCTTGGCATTGTCATTGTTATGTACGGGTATTAATGATGGCCAAAACAAGACGTACATTTAAAACCACCACAATTACCCTTGAAATCAAACTGCAGCTTCATTTTGAAACATCAGTATAAACCTTTAAGAATGAATGCAGGCTGAACACATCAATAACTGGGAAAAAAAAAAAAAAAGTCCAGTGATCACAGCGTCTGTCCAAACAAACCGAGACCTTTCATTGGACACAGTTGTTAAGTGAAACGTGGGCATGTGTCTCTTAAGTGTTTCTCTTACTCCACTCGTGATCCCCTGACTCGTCATTTCACCTCTTTTCCCCGCTGAGTGGCGGAAACTCAGCTGACATGTATTCCCTGGGAGTGATGGTGGCGGTAGCTGTAGTGCTGCTTCACCCTGGTGATGGATGCATCCTGAGGACATGAGTGTGTGTGTGTGTGCGCGTCAGGTGAGCTCTCAGACAGGGTCACGACCTTGTAATGGGGTTAAGGTGACGCTGACATATGTGGGGAAGTGGGGGGGGATTCGGCTAATGGTGCAGAGTGTGTCGGGAAAAAAAGAAAACAGCAAAGATAGGCTGAGTGGGAGAGTGTGTGTGTGTGTGTGTGTGTGTGTGTGTGTGTGTGTGTGTGCGTGTGTGTGTGTGTGTGTGTGTGTGTGTGTGTGTGTGTGTGTGTGTTAGCGCACACGGGGAGAGGATGTCTGTTTCAGTCTCAGCACCCATAGGTGTATGTGGTGTATGTAGTGTGTGGACAGTCCGTCTCGCTGCTGCAGTGGGTGACTCCCATGCACTCTCCCACACTGCAGACTTCACACTGCCCCCCCCCCAACCCTCTTTTCCTGCTCTCTCTAGTCCTTTCTCGTCCGCCCCCCCCTGCCTCCCCCTCTATCTGCCACCTTCTCCTCTCTCCTCTCTCATTCACCGATACTTGAGCCCATCGATTTGCAGTCTGAATGAGCCCCAGCAGAGGCAGAGGGAGATATCCTGCAGTGTGACCTTGAAGCATGCCAGCCAAGAGGAAGAGAGGAGAGAGGTGGGTGGTAGACAGGATGGAGAGTGAGAGAGCAAGAACCAAAAGGAGGAAGTGAGGAACCCAAAACTCAGAACGATGTATGAGAGTCTCTCTGGGAAAACACAGACTGGCCCGTGAAACGCTTCAGAAACCGAAGCCGAACATTTCTGATTACGAATCTCACAGGAACGGAGCAGCTGCATCAGAAAGATGAAACCTCGGTCTGCCATTTAAACCCAACTTTACAATAAATATTATTGGGCCAATCACATGTCACCACCGGTTAATGTAACTGGACTCTGAACAACAGAATTAAAAGGTTTGATGCTCTTGGTTAGTGACTGAAACAGCCTTTCAGAATAAAATTAATCTAAAGTATGAACAGACTTAAAAGTGCTGATGCAACATTGCTTACTTAATGCGTTTCATTGACGATGACTTAACAGAGAACCCTTTGAAAATGTGCGACCTCCCTCGTGCATTTCATGAGTGGAGACAGAGTGAGGTAGTTCTCTTGGCCGACATTGACACCTTTGATTTTTATTGAGCAGAATGATGACAGGAACATTTTACGTCAACGCTGTTCAGTGTTCCTTCATTACGATGGAGTATCGGGGCTGCATGAAACTAAAAACATAAGATAAAGATTCTGTTTGTCTCATTTTGAGAATTCAACTTTCAATGTTAGTGCCAGGAATACAACATTTCAACTATATACTTGACATTTCCACTTTAAACTTGAAAAACTAAAAGCTTCGTCCTCTTTATTTCCCTTCATGTGGCCCCAATACCCAGTTGTACCTCCTTTGCTAAAGGAAGGTGACGGAGTTATCCTGATTTATTAAGGTGACGTTATTGCTAGACATGACAAAAGACAAACTAAATAGAAGTTACGGAATTGTCGTTAACAAAGTTTACCCTCAGATGTACAAAGTAAAATAACGCCTGTTACTCAGCAGCAGTGTTATGAGAAACAATCCTTCGGAAACAAGTTGACGCTAAAACCCGGAAAGCGTGACGTGGTTCTAGTTTTTCCACTAATAATGAAAGTACCGTGGACGCTGTCTGCGCTGTAAATGTAGCTTGATGTTACCACACCCAAATATCAGTCTCTGCACTCCATGGACAATCGTTTCCAGACGTTGCATCCCATTGGGCGTAGACTTCAGGTTCATTTTGAAACTATTGGGGCAGCCTTTAACCAATCAGCATTGAATACCGCTGGTGCAACTATGATTGAATGTATAAAAATAAAAAAAATTAAAAAATAAAAAATAAATAAATAAAAAAATAAAAAAAATATATATATATATATATATATATATATATGGCCAAGACAACACTAACGCGAACAGGGTTTCCAGACTGCAATCACAGTGAAGAAAGTGGTGCTGTGTGCAAACCCTGGACTTTAAATTAAGCAATAATTTACCAATGTTTATTTAGTTACAACTAATTTTCAACTTTCAACAACCAATTTTTTTTTAAATGGAAATATGTTGACATAAATACCAAAAAGTTAAAAATGAAATGATTTTAAACCAACGTAGCAGATGGTGGTAGGAGCTTCCACCGACATATTAGATGTTTTCTCTCATAAATCAGATTCTGTGTCTATCCAATGAACTGATTTCCTCTAAACTAACCACCCATATTGCGAGTTACATTCTGACTCGAAACAAAATTGTGCATATCACTGCCATGGAAACATGCCCCCTTAGTAAAGCAGAGTACATGAAGCCCTCATAACAAACACAAAAACGATTGGATTAAATAATCTCGACAAAACCTGCCTTTTAACCTCACGTGACCCAGATTTATTGCTCGCCAGCTTGTACATAAATTCACATGGCTTGACACCTGCTGCTGGGATTTTCTCCTCGCGCTAGAAATCCACTCTTAAGATATTCACCAATAAAAGCTAGCTCCTCAGCACATTCCTACGGTTGTTGGGTTTCCAGCCTCCCCCGGGCTTCTTACCATCTGCAGCCTGGATGTGGTAGCCCTCTCCGCGGGCCGACTTCACCTCCAGCAGCTGCATGGTTCGGTCCAGCAGGCCGTGGATCACCTCGAAGCCCGGACTCTTGTTGTAGTAAACGGCACAGAAACGCCGGCTGTTCCTCGCCCCGACATCTGGTTGGTGGGATGAGAGGGAGGGAGGGAGGGAAGGAGGGAGGGAGTGGGTGAGAGGGACATCGAGGGGACCGGCTACAACAGGGCTTTACTGATACAGTATGTCCAGTCCATCTCATTCAGAATATAAGTGCCATCAATCTTCTGAAATGGCGCCTTTTGTGTTTTTATTTATATTTATGGAAACATTTGTCAGGACAACATTGGTTGTCAACAATTTTTTCTGTATCATAGTTTAATATAAAACAGATCAGATTCATCACAAGCGTCGACATTTACTCATTGCAAGCAATAATTCTAGTATCTAAATGATATCCAACATGAGGGAAAACAAATATAACTATTTTGCATTTTAATTTCCAGAATACATTTCCCCCAATTATTACCTAATATCTGTCTAAAAATGGATGCATCAAGGTTTCAGAAGTGTGCTATGCAAGACTAAACGCCTGCTTCCATCCCTCCACACATGCAGACGCCCACCTTTGGTCTCATCCTTCAGCACCACATCAGATATCTCGAACAGTTTGAGGGGAAGGGGCATCTTCCTGTTGGCAGCGATGGTCTTCAGCAGGCCCGGCAGCAGGGTGGTGCGCGCCACCTGGTGGACGCAAAACGGAGGCCGGTTGGAAACACGGCTGCGGTTTCTTAGAGGGGAAGAGAGCGCCCTCTTATGGAAACATTACAGCGAGTCAACTACCACTTCAGATTGTAGGTCGATTCTGGTTTTTACCTTCCTCACCTGAAGTTTTATAAAGAACGCTCACAGAGGAAAAATAATCTGATTACAACGAGGTTTCAATTAGAAACGTTCTCATTTGTTTACTTACTGGCCCTGGAAACTATCTGGAGTGTATAACTCATTTTCTCTCTGGCTAGAAGACTAGGTTTCACCTCTGGTTAAACATTAGTTATCCCAGTAGAGTGACTTTCAGATGATACAGATATAGTCTCCATGAAGCATTCAGAATTTAATACAGCAATTCTCATAAATGCTCACCATGAAGGCTGAATACTAGAGCCTGACTGATGCTGCTTTTTTGAGGCCAATAATCGATATGAGGGGAGTAAAGGCATTCTGATACAAATATATTGACCAATATTCTTTAACTATATAGAGTATATATAACACAGAGTATGTAGAGAAATACATCGTTTTTGTAATGTTCCCTTAAAATGTTGTTATCAAACACTTTTGACACTTGTTACAAAGATACGTATCGGAGGCAGGATATTGTAGTTTATCGCCCACTCTGACATCAGTGAACTGAAACAGTAAACTTCACTGGGATTAATATATATATATATATATATATATATATATAAAAACACAAATAGAACAGTTTCTTTCTTTTTCTGCATTATATTCTGCAAAAAGAAAAAGTCAATATCTGCCGACAGATAAATCTGTGATGGCCAGTATCCGCTGGACGATATATCATTTTTCATCCTCTGCTCCACATCTACAGTCTTGATGCGACTAACAGAGAGAAGCGTTCTCTACGGAGGAGCCGTATCAGCTGGGTTTTACAGTGCTCAGTCTGAATCACATCTCGTGGAACAGACACACTTCTCTGAAGTAATCTGCAGGCGCCGTCAAGTCTCACATTTCAACATGAGCCTTCGGTTCACGTGCTGTTCCATCCAGAAGGAAGGAGAGCATTAAGGGATGAAATGAGTTTGACGGACAAACAGAGGTTTGCTGCCAACGTGAGGTTAGACCATAAAAAAGTATATTTAACTCTTCTAACGTTGTGAACAACAGGCCTGAATCCCCCCTCCGTTATATTTATAGCTCTGCTCTGCTGCATGTTACCTGGAACTCTGCTGTCTTGGGGTTGGAAATACGAGCCGCCCTGGTTTCAGAGATCGTCTTCCCAAGCTTGTCTGCGATATCTTCTTGAGAACACTACAGAAAGAGAAGGAGGACTAATTTCTTTGAGCATTTTTTTTTTAGGAGAAAAAAAAGACAAACAAAATGTTTTTTTGTGTTTGTGTGTCTTTGTGTTGTTTTTCTTACCAAGGCGAAGTTGAGGGCCTCTGTGAATCCAGCAGCCGCCACGTCTTGTCTCAACAGCTCTGTTAGTTTATTTAGTGGGAACTGTGAACAAATAAACAAGAGCAAACAGCATGTCTGATGAGAGACAACAGTGTGTGGTGAAAGTAATGTAGCATGCAGACACAGGAGCAAAGCCGGGTACCTGGTTGGCTACAGTGTAGGTGCGCGGCGTGGTGCGGGTAATGTTGTTGAAACCGTAGGCCATGGCGGCATCCTCCATGATGTCACAGGCGTGGATGACGTCAGAACGTGTGGGCGGGATCTCGACCTCGATCTCATCGGCGACACCGGTAGCCTGGGAGAGCAGGCACATCCTGGTCAGCAGTTGAGCTATGTTCTCGGTTGACTCACTGACGGGAGAAAAGAAATAAAAAATTTTTTTAAAAAGCTGTGATTTGTTATGTTAATGAAGATGGGCTGAAGCTAAGCAGGTCATGTTTGGGTCAGGACCAGCTGATGCCGCGTGGGAGACGCAAGATATTTCAACATTTCTTTCGAAACTCTAAAGTGCCTCAAGGATTAAATAAATAAACTACAATAAATCACTGTTCAGTCTGAACTTTGTTTAGAAGCCCACATTTACTCGGATATTTCAAAAATGAATAAACCAAATAAAAATAGAAAGGATTTGTTGCAGGACTACTGTACTAGATTGTGTTGGATAGTACCTGCACACAGACTCAAACTGAGCCGGTGCATTTGCGCAGACATTTGTTTACTTATTTGGATCCTCATTAACTTCTGTAGCTTCAGCATTTGCTCGTCTTCCAGGGATGCAAAACGTGACACAAACAAACAAACAAGCACAAGCCTCTTGAACAACCACCAACTGGCACTTCTCATGTCTCTTAGATGTTTATCTCATATCCTGACTGAGAAAGTCCAAATCACTTACTTGATGCCGACTTTTCGGTTGATGAAATCGCTGGACAGCTTCTCCTTCCTGTAAGCCAGCTCCTACAAAACAAACCAGGAACAACAGATGAGACATTAAAACGATTTCATGTTACTTAAAAAGAAAAGAAAAACAAGAAGACAGTGTAAAAGGTGATTGCAGCTTGATACAGTACCGGGTACATGCAGGTCTTGCCATCTGGGTACACCACCTCAGCCTCCTCCACCCTGAAGGACGAGGAGCAATATATCAGCCTCACTGGAATACTCTTGCTCTCCACTCATTTATTCAACTCTTATGATGGCATCAGGTTATAAATGCTGAAGTTGAGGAAAATAGCTCAGGATATTGAATATAGAACAAACTGTGACCATAAGAGAAATTCAAAGTCTTACAACAACAGTTTAGCATTTGGAAAGTTGCTGTTATTCTCAGTGATGTCAAAGCAGGGACGAATTCAGTCAGACAAAATGAACAGGAAGTCAATTAAATAAACTCAACTGCAGCAGAGAGACTTTAAATGATGTTCAGGAGATTGATTTGACAGCTGATGGAAAACAGCTGCTGTGATATCACTTTGAAGGAGGCGGATGAATGAATCACAGCTGATTTACTCCTCAATTCATACAGCAGCATAATATGGAGAGAAATTAGACTCAAAATGATCCAAAAATGAATTAAGCAAAATTGCACTTGCATATATTCCAATCCACACAAAAATAAACAATTTGAACACACGCGTGTACATAAATGTCCATAAATATTGTGACATTCATTGATATTTATTTACAAATTGTTTAATGGGTGTGCACGGATCGCCTGATACACACGGATCAGGGTACATTACTAACGTACATACTTCACGTTCTGCAGCACCACACAGATCTGCAAATACATGCTGCATTTAAGTACCCGGGGAAAACTGGGACATCTGGGCTACACTTCATGTGTAATTATAAAAATCGGGAAAGACATTTCATGTCTCCAGATCTTATTTGTCATTTGTAAATCATTTAATACACATTTGTGAACATTTGGAGTCTAATTTATTTCCATGACTTTACCACTTTCTACCCTGAGCAGGTGCACAGATGTTTCACAACAAACTGTATGTTTTCATGTTCCACTTTTAACATGCCGAGACAGAATCACAGCTCAGAAGCCGGCGTTGGACACAGATGTGACTTACGTGAAAGGCTGTGAACAATACTCGCTGAACATGGTCACCATCATGTCCAACACGATCTTTGCCTGGAGGGAATGTGACAAAGCGTCCGTCAGTTTTTCTCGTGACAACAGTGATCAGTGAAGATGTGTTTCTGTCTCCTGTCAGCTGTACCTTGGTCAGGTCTGTCGCCGTGCACTCGATGAAGACGTTCTTTGTCTTCAGGGTGATTTTTGAATGGTCCCCTGGAATAGTCGGGAAAATATGCTATTAACAGACAGATGACACTTCAGCATAGCAGAAATATGTTTTTTTCTTTTAATATAAAAATACGAATACTGGGAGTATATTGTTTATTTTTAGGTTTTAGGTTAAAAAAAAAAAAGTTGTAAGTTCACACTTGGTCAAAGACTGATAAATTATCAACAGTGGCAGGTAATAAAAGCAGAGTGAGGAGAGAGAGACACAGAGTACAGTACTCACCATTGATAATAGGAGGCATAGACAGGACAATGCCGTTGCTGTCGTAGATGATTGGGTACACAGGCTTGTCTTCAATGATGTGAAGATAATGCCTCAAGTGGCTGTCGGTCTGTGCGAACCGAGAACAACAACACTGCGTCACCACTGCTCAGAAAAACAAACAGACGAGCTGCTGGTGTGACCGCCGTCCAGCCGACCAGCTATTCACCTTGTAGAGGCTCATGAGCTGCGTCGCTGTGTACTCTTTGGTCTGGTTGAGAGGCTTGAAGCTGATGTCTCCGGGGGGTTTGGCTGTGTATGTGAAGGGGCCGGAGAGGGTGTCCAGGTCATGGGTCCCGATGGCCACCAGGCTCCTCTTCCTGCACAAACACAGTTAGTGCCTGACTGGATGACATTAAATTAAACCTGCCAACTACAACTACTTTAGAAAGGACAACAATACCAGCAGTGTAAACAGGGTAAAAAATGGCAGCCACTTGTGGGCAGTGTGCCGGACACTACAGGAGTCATGTTCATTGTGTGAGAATAAGTTACCCAATGCCACAGTAAGTGTTGAAAGTATGTTGAGCGCAAGAAAGTAATTCAGCCTCTTTAAAGCAGGTGCATGAAACAAAGAGGGAGGGAGGTGTGTATTAAAATGATTGGGCTGCCCCCAAATATTAGAAATTAGTTGACAATAAAAGTCTTTGTTGACCAGTTTTTCATTTGTTGTTTAGTTACTGGAGGAAAAAAAAACAACTAAAACTATATCTTGCCAGAGACGTTATAAATACATCACAAGAACATTTGTTGTCAACCGATTTTCCCCTTGAGGGAAGCGGCCTTGTGGGAAACCTGTTGGTCAGGTTTGTCCTTGTTGTGGGAAGTGTCTCTCGTGTGATAAGTATCATTGGAAACACCACTGTGAGGTGCACGCTGACAGCGGCGAATATGTTTCTGCCATTAAGCCAGTCTGCTTCTAGATAAGCACAACATTCAGCATAAAAGTTACCTAAGTGTTGTTCTGTGTTCGCTGCTTCAGAAAAGGAAATTAAAGCCCAGTTCGTGCAACGTTATGACCGCGTGTCTGTCTCTCCTCTTCATTGCAGAGTTGGTCCAGACAGTAAAGGCTAGTTATCACACACGCAGACGCATTCTGCAGATCCTCTAATGGCCCGGCAGTCAATAACCTGTTAGTAGTCTACACAGACACTAACAAGCTGAGACATAATACTGTGTTTCTGTGTCTCATTGCTGTCGTTCCCACACATTCTGAATCATTACTGCTTTTGCTGTTTGCATTGTTGTTACACGACGCATCGGTTCATGCGTGCACACATTAAAGTTATATTTTAAAGGCTCATTACTACTGTTTTGTATTTCTCTGTGACGTAGCACAGTGTTAACAATTTCACTTATTACATTCTTTGTCAGCCCTGAAACTTAAACCGGTTTTCTAAAGCACAAAAATCATATCTTTAAATAGTTAAATTAACAACATAAACATGTGACAACTATTAGTGATCGACGAGAGTCAAGGGCACCAAAAACCAACACATTATACAACTGTCAGAACATCTGCAGCCGTCTGCCGTTGTTCATCGGTCTGACCTGCAGATGTTCTGGTGGAGTTTCTCCTGCAGCTCGATGAAACTGTCGTAGCGCTCTTGTGTGAAAGTGATGTTCCTCAACACTGCTGCGACAGCGTACGGTCGCACTGCTGCTGTCTGCACAGAACAAACAGATCGGTAACAAACTAACCCAATACGATGATAAAACACTGATTTATTTTGATTTCTCAAAGAAACTGATTGTAGCTTCAGGCTACTTATTTGCTATTTAATATTGTAAACGTGTCCACACACCTCTTTAGTGATGATCAGCCTCTGAGGGTCCCCGCTGACCGGGCGAACTCGTCTGTAACGAGGTGCCTCCAACCTGGAACACAAATTGAATCTCTGTGATAACAGTGAAGCAAATCAGCACGCAATACACTCTTAATGGAGAAGCAGGTCTGACAGCCAGACGACGCATTAATCAACAAGGATGTGATTTTTACCATGAAGACACAGCCCTACATTTTACTGCTAAACAAACCCATCCTCCTTACGATGGAAAAAAAAAAATCCCTGAGTTGTATCGTGTCAGCAATGAATCAGAATACATAGCCTTGTTTTGAACTTGGCAATCATCCCCGTGTGCTTAAATAGGTTAGGTTAAGTAGTTACTTTATTAATCCCCGAGGGGACATTTTTTTCGCTACAGCAGCATACAGAAGCAATAAGATAGTAATAGAACAATAGAAAAGCAATAAAATAGCAGTAAAAATTATAAAATATAAATATAAAATATAAAATGCACAGTATATATAGTACAGTATATATCTATATATATTATATACAAACAACCAAGAGACACAGTCAACAGTGTTATTGTTATGTGATGGATTTTGCCAGAGGTGAGTTATTGTACAGTCTTATTGCGGTCGGCAGGAACGATCTCCTGTATCAGGAATGATCTCCTGTATCAGGAACGATCTCATGTATCAGGAACGATCTCCTGTATCAGGAATGATCTCCTGTATCTGGAATGATCTTCTGTATCAGGAATGATCTCCTGTATCAGGAATGATCTCCTGTATCTGGAACGATCTCATGTATCAGGAATGATCTCCTGTATCAGGAATGATCTCCTGTATCAGGAACGATCTCCTGCATCAGGAATGACCTCATGTATCAGGAACGATCTCCTGTATCAGGAATGATCTCCTGTATCAGGAACGATCTCCTGTATCAGGAATGATCTCCTGTATCTGGAATGATCTTCTGTATCAGGAATGATCTCCTGTATCAGAAATGATCTCCTGTATCTGGAACGATCTCCTGTATCAGGAACGATCTCCTGTATCAGGAACGATCTCCTGTATCAGGAACGATCTCCTGTATCAGGAACGATCTCCTGTATCAGGAACGATCTCCTGTATCAGGAACGATCTCCTGTATCTGGAATGATCTCCTGTATCAGGAATGATCTCCTGTATCAGGAACGATCTCCTGTATCAGGAACGATCTCCTGTATCAGGAACGATCTCCTGTATCAGGAATGATCTCCTGTATCAGGAATGATCTCCTGTATCAGGAATGATCTCCTGTATCAGGAATGATCTCCTGTATTTGGAACGATCTCCTGTATCAGGAATGATCTCCTGTATCAGGAATGATCTCCTGTATCAGGAATGATCTCCTGTATCAGGAATGATCTCCTGTATCAGGAATGATCTCCTGTATCAGGAATGATCTCCTGTATCAGGAATGATCTCCTGTATCAGGAATGATCTCCTGTATCAGGAATGATCTCCTGTATCAGGAATGATCTCCTGTATCTGGAATGATCTCCTGTATCTGTCCTAAATAGGAGCAAAAACAGCAGGAGTTTTGCACATGTTGGGTTACATGTCAGTTCTGTTGAGCAGAGTAGGACTCACTTGTTCTTGAAGACCTGCAGTCCTCGGACCAGCCCCTCCAGACACAGCAGGTCATAGCGGTTCGCCGGCACGTCGATCTTGTACAGGATGACATCAGATGCTCCGGATGCTTTGGAGTCGCCTTGCTCCTTGCTGATGATCTCCTTCTCCGAGGTCTGTCGTGGAGACAGAGACCAGTGATTTCTACATGTTCAGACCTGAATGTCCCTGCGTCCTTTATTCAGTCACTCAATTACTTTATTAGACAAACACTCTCATTTGTTGTTGTTTACTTACGATTTCATCCAACTCCAGCCCAAACTCAAAACACAGCTCGTCAAACTCCTCGTCAGCTACAAGAAGAGATAAAGACACGTTATTGACACGTTATTAACACGTTATTAACACGTTATTAACACCGTTTGTCCCCCACCGGCTGCAGACTTCCCTCCGGTGTTTGAAGGACGGGACCGGAGGAAATGACGCAACCACGTTGACGTCCACCACAAACACTGCTCTCTAACAGATACAGTTAGTTTCTAGTGAAAACTGCCGTCAAATAATTTACGTTTTCATTGAAGATAGTTAAAAATAACTTCAGTTATTTAGTGAACATGAGCTGCTCGTTAGTAGCTGCTGGTTGCCAACTGTCAGTCGGTCCTCTGTCCTCCGTCTTTTAGTCAAAAGGACGAGTGGAGAAAACAAACAGGCTGTTTGTTCTTGACTTGAAATCGTAGGAAACACGACTTACTGTAAGTTCTGCCCAAAGCGTTGAAGAGAAGGTCCCTTTTCACCCCGACAGTCGGCATGTTGCCCGCTAATCCTCCTCAGCCCTGTGCAAAAGGACCCCACCACGCCGCTGTAGCTGTCTGCAACAGCGCCTGATTGAAAACTCAACTTTGGTCATTCATTTCCACTATTCAAGTTAGCCTCGGTGTTCACTTGTGTGCACACTGTCATCCGGTCGTGATTCATGTTTTATGATTTCTTACCGAAATTAGAAACTAATAGTTATAACATATAGCGTAACCCTTCATTATTTATTATTTTTCTGTTTCACACATGGACAAACGTGTGACCAACACTGTCTTTGTTTGTCCTGTCATGTAGCTCCATGTTTTCACTTTTTTTTTTTTTTCACGGTGATCTTGTCTATGTATTTATTGCCAAATCCCAACATAAGTACTCCTCAAGGCCCTTAACACAGTAAAGTCCTTATAACATTATGGAGAGAAACCCAACAAATGAACAACTCCACGAGGGACACGAAGAAAAACTAAAAGTATCGTCCTTTTAACAGGAAGAATCCTCCGACAAAACCAGGCTAAGAAATGAGCAGCCATCGGCCTGTTGGGGTTAGAGGAGAGCAGAGAGAGAAAAGAACAGCATAGACAGAGAATGAGCACACCATTTAATGAGCACACAAATACTGAAATAATTCTGTTCTTTAAAAATGACAAATGCAACCAATTTTGAAAGTTGGGATTACAAATTTATAACAATGTTAAAAGAAGAAGAGAAATAATGTGCAGAAAAATATCCTTAAATTTTCAATACAGATAACGATGACAACTAACCTATATTCATAGGATATCTTAATACAAACTGTAGTGAGAATTTGTTTGCCGTTCAGAGCAGAGGATGAATTCATCTCTGTTTGAAAATAAACATGTATTTTTTTTTTAGGTTTGAAAAATAAAGAAAATGTTTAATAAGAGATATGTCGCCGGTTGCCTGAGCTTAGAAGAACGATTCAAAAAACATCACTGAGATCACATACTGGATGGATGTTGAAAACCAGTGCAGCGTGGTGCTCTCATCAGAACCAACATGCACTCAGATGTTATTTGTGACACTGAGAAAAACAGTCTCAGTGGAGTTTTTGTGGTGAAGGCCAAACCTTAAGTCATCAAAATGTTTCACTGTTATGCAGCACATCAAAACTGTTGCCTAAAGACCAAGTTGTAAAGAATCTCAGACAAGAAACAAAACCTGGGATCAACAGAAATCTGTGAAAGAATGAGAAGGGAACAGAGGGCGAATGTGCTCCAACTAATGATGCAGTGTCAAAAGAATGATTCATATTCACAAGTGTTCATTGGACCATCAAGGAACAGTATAGTGAAATACATGACATGTTTATGAGAAACCTGGACTACCAGGGGGTTTTTAATGAGGAAAAAATTGGGTCTTTAACAAAATATATCAAATATTTAAGTCACGCTTAGAAGAGATAATGTTCCTTGATCAAGTCTTATTTCTGAAAAAAATTAGCTTTCAATATATAACTTAGAAAGAATGTGCTTCAGTCATCTGACTGCCTACTGTGACAGACAGTGAATTAATCACATCTCCCCACGTCAGAGGATAGAGTGGAAGGGATACGGGATTTCAGGAGTATTATGACCATGTTACACAGAGACGACTGTTCAGCAACCCACATTTCTTTATTTCATTTTGAAGTCGGTTAGTGAATCTGCCATCTGACTGCCTTTCTCTCCCCGTTATGTATCACACCGTCACTGCATGACATTGCAGAATGAGTCATCACACTGCTAGTGGCACACACTTCCAAAGCTCCATATTTTCTTCTAGGTCTGTAACAACAGTAATTTTTCAGCAGGAAGAAGAGTCATTATTTAAAATCCAAGACTGACTTCAGACAATAATGATATTCAAGAAATTATATAATTTTTACATAAATCTGTTTCAAACCCCATGATAACATCTGCAGCCTTATGTGTCAGTAGGCTTGAAATCAGACATTTGTCAGCTCAAATGATAGCCTGAAGAAATCTGGATGTAAAGTGCACTCCCTGCCTGCAGAATCTCCCCCATGTCATACTAATTAGAGAAAAGAGTGAGGGGGTATATTTTTTAAAAAAAAGTTCCTTGAGGTCATGGATATTTCCATTCAGACAACACAAAGTGTTTGGACAGATGGATACCCCAGCTGTGCATGTGCATGAGTTTTGGATCGGGTGACAGCTTTCTGTATTATGTGGGTCAAGGTTGACAATTCTCAATAGGAAATTGTGTCCAGATATTACAAATGAGTAATTAAGTTTAGTCCAGGATGATCGAGGTAGTGGTTGGCTTAGTGTTTGGATATTCTCTAAAGTTTGAGGTTGTGCATTGTCCCTGTCATGATGTAGAGCAAAGCTACTCCCTGAATTGACGTTGGTGCGATGTAGGAGGAGTTCTTGAGTTACTCACTCCTGCCCACCTTGGGGAAAATCTGGCATATTTGATGAATCTCCAAAGTGTTCAATATCAAGTGATGATGTAATGCTGAAATAAATAATCACATTGATAAATTGTGGAAAACAAATGAAACAACAGCAAGTGAGATCATTTTAAGAAACCACTAAACGTTTTCATAATATTTGTTTATAGGACTTTAGGATTTAACATTTTTGGGGTTCACGCTATGAAACTTCAATACAAACGCTTATTTTTAGTATATTCACTAATTTATCATTTGTATTTTAGCCTGCGGACCAAGGAGCCTGGGATCACAACGTGCGCGTGTGGTTGTGTGAGCGTTGTGCGCGTGGCCTCTGGCTCCTGGTGACCGTCAGTAACCCGCGCAGTCACCTCGAGCCCTCCTTCCGTCTCGGGCCGGCCCCTCACACGCGCCACCTCCACGAGTCCAATCATAACGCAGGGAATCCCCACCCTCTCCCTCCGAGCCGCCATCCGTCCTCGTCATCCCCGCTGAGCACAACATCACCGGTCGGACTGAGGGCCGGCGGATCAATCCGTGCACGGAGCTTCAACACGTCGAGGTTTGAAACGTCGGCTCAACGTGGACAAACTGCCGGAAGCGCACACCGGTAAGTTTCTGTTTGTGATGCGCGTTTATTATGCGCAGACGTCCGGGATGCTGCAGTTAACGTCAAGTTGCCCAAGAAACAACAGAAACAACTGTGGAAATAGCGAACTGACATCCTCTGAGAATTAAAACGTGACACTTTGGGTTTTTTTTTTTTTTTTTGCTTGTGTGTTGCAAAGTTGATTTCCTGTTGTTGAATGGAGCACGGTGCGGTCACTTGCTCCCTAACGCCGTGCCGAAATGACAACAATGATCATTATTAGAGAGATACCGTGCAACGCATCATTCCTCTACCAACCCGTGAGCGTGAACATGTGCAGTTCAACTGATACTGTGTTTTCTATGACACATGAATATAACAATAACAGAACATAAGAGGCTCATATAGCAAATATGCACACCCATAAGCCATGTGTTTTTGGATGACATTTGGTAATTACCTATCTCGATGGACGTCTTAAAGTTGCGATCGTAGCTGAGGGAGATAAAACGCAACCAGATGAGTTTTATTCTGGAATCTCAAACCGGAAGTTGTGTCGCTCGTTGGTGTTTGGAGCGACACTGTGCTCAGTGCCTACAAACTGACGATGCTGCAGCTGCAACATCTGTGGCTCACTGCCGATAATGTCATTTATATTACACAACATCTGTATCATTATTAAGCTTCATTGAGACATATAATCAGGTTATCGGTATTTCTGCACTAACTCCTACACAGGCAGGTCTGGGATGTGAAGATTTTAACATGGAAGAAAACTTTAACAAACATCAGCCCACTTTTCTTCTTTTTTTTTTTTTATTTCGCTAGGGAGGCACATGTATCTGGTTATGAAACGCAGACAAGTGGAGCACTATATATAACCGAGTTTTTTTTTTTTTTTTTTTTTTTTATAAATGAAAGGCCTGGAAGTGAAACCACCCCCCCTCCCCCCAACAACCCCCAACAACCCCCAAGCTGCCTCAACACTTTTAAGGATGTATTTTTCCCAGCTGAAGTGAGCTGGCCTGTAATGACAGTTATCAACTGATTGCAGGTCTGTTGGAGAGCTCCTGTACCTCCAGACAGAGACGCTGTTGTCTTTCAGGAATGGTCCGATGTGATTAGAAAACACACAGACACACACACACTCCTCCTCCCCGGGAGCCATTTTTCTCAGACATAAATTATTTTGGTGTTATAAAACCCCATTTAAAGTTGAAATTAATATGTATATTATAAACTCAGGAGGAAAAAAAAAAACGGTTAAAGTTTACTTTTATTTCTTTGCTTTTTTCATTCCAACACCGACGCCGTCCGAATCCGATGTGGTTGATGGCCTTTAGAGCCGCTGCGTTAACAATCTGCATCACTTCGGAAGCTCTGGGTCACCATGAACCCACAAAAGCAGAAGTAAAGCTGCAGTCTGATCCACATAATCCAACCGGTTGTACTTTCACTCTTAATCAAATCACACTTAAAACACTATTGTTGTTTTGCAAGCTTCTGATTATGCCATTATTGGGCAAATCTGTCCTGCTCCCACACGCCCTACCCACACATCCAAACAAAACCACATACTTCTCCTCTTTCTCCTCACAGACACACACACACACACACACACACACACACACACACACACACACACACACACACACACACAGAGTCTGACCCTCGGGACCTAGTCGTGTGTTGGTGCGTCGTTTTCACCACAATGACCATGTTGACAGTCCTGCAAGACTTCAGCCGGGCTGCTTAGCTGAGTGGGTGTAAGCAGCACCATGACGTGTGCACACAAAAGGCCCCTTTCACAGGATCTCCTGAGGAAGCAATGGTGCTCTCACACATGCGCGCCTGCTCACCCCACCACTACGCAGACCATGCCACAACATTACTCAATTAATCCAGAGAGTGGAAGCTGCCTGTTAGTTACATAAAACCAGCCATTGAGAAACTACATTGTGACTACCTATTTTTTTGTTATTAGAACTAAGAGATTAGAGTCAACCTCGCCTTGACTCTAATCTCTGTGTTGCTGTGGTGCAATTTAGGGTCTTGGCCTTTTCCAGAGTGGATTTGCGTTGGTTAATGCGGCTGTGTGTGGTTGGATCTTTGGGAAAGGCACCGGGAGACTGGACAGGTTTGTTCTGATTCCAGCCCATTAAATCTGCCGCCTCTCAGGTTTCTGAATGATGGTCAGCCAAGACAAACTGAAGACAGCACCTTCATATTATCTTGGCATAATTTGCAATTTTCTAACATTTAATTAAAAAATAACTGCAAAATCAATGCAGTTCAGCTGTATTGCCATTATACTTGCATGCAAGTAAACACATAAGTTGGGGTGTCTGTGGCTCAGATGGTCATAAGGTCGGCGGTTTGATCCTCAGCTTGTGTCGACATGCTCGAGTGTCCTTTCCTTGGGCGAGATGCTCCTGATTGCAGCTCTGCCGCCATTGGTGTGTGAATGGGAAACGGTGTGAAGCGCTTTGAAACCGCTAAGGTGATAAAGCGTTATATAAGTGGAGACCATTTACAACCAGGTTTCATGCCAATACGTGAAATACATCCGTTGGCCCGGTCGATGATGGAGTGTCAGTTTCATGTTTTTCACACCGAGGCGTAAAAAAATGAAGGTGCCTTACCTCGTTTTTTTAAACTGGGTCCCGGGCCGTCACATTGCGTGTACGACCACACCACACAGTTCAGCAAAGGGTTTTGTCTTTGATCTTTTTTGCTTTATTTTTTGGGCATCTAGCGTGACACATTGTTCAACATTTTAGTTTTTGTCTGTTTTGTGTTAATTGTTTGTGTTATATTTGAGATGTTACCGGTACACGTCCATACAAGTAGGGAGGCTGTGGCTCAGACGGTAGAGTGGGTTGAACACTAATCAGAAGGTTGGTGGTTCGATCCCCAGCTCCTCCTGTCCACATGCCTAAGTGTCCTTGAGCAGTGGTGTACCATTGATGTGTGAATGTGCTCCTGATGGCAGCACCTTGCATGGTGATCGGTCTCATTAGTGTGTGAATGGGAAAACCATGTTAAAGCACTTTGAGACTGAAAGGTGATAAAGCGCTATGCAAGTACAGACCATTTACCGGGCTGAAACATAACATGTTCTCTTGTCTTTCCAAGATCACTTCAACACCAATGTGCTGAAATGTTAGGCACCCCACAACATCATAAAGACTAATAATAGAGTAATAATCAACCAGTGAAAACAGTAAAGCTCGAAGAAGCCTTTCAAAGTTGTAACCGAAAGTCTGAGTTACTAACTTGGGGTGGGAAGTTTAAAAGATGTGGACTTCAAGGCACCAGCGAGAGAGGGTCGAACTAACGACATCATGGCATTTTAGGAAAAGAATGGGGGGTGGATTGGCAGGAGATAGTGGAAATTAAAATGGTGGCTGTGTTTAAAGCTGCTCGTTCAGCCTAATGTATTTTACAGCAGCCCTCAGACTTCTGTTCATTGTCTACACAAGACAGCGGTGGAAGGAGCTGAGGTCTGGCAGCACCGCACTCTGCTCCGTCTTTTCCTCTTATCTGATACTTCACTTCCTACAGCGCTCATGTGCCCGCTGTTTCACTGACTGTCAGTCTCTGCAAAAAAAGGATAAAAATAAAGAGACACCAAAGCTAGTAAACAAACACTGGATGATAACAGGCGATGGAGTGAAACACCTGCTCCACCAGGGTGCAGGTTTGGTAAGCTGCAGCATCCTGTGATGAGGCGATGGCTCAGTAATAAGACCAACAGAAAAGAGTCCACAGGGGACAGATGGTAGTCTGGGAGAGCACCGCTGGTAAAAACCTTTGATTTATTTATAAGTCTCAAAGGGACACTTGAGCGATGAGTGTATACAGGAGGGAGGCGAGTACACACAGGGTGTGTGTGTGTGTGTGTGTGTGTGTGTGTGTGTGTGTGTGTGTGTGTGTGTCAGCGGCTGTTTTTGGAGGAGTATGAGAATATCGGTGCTTCAGGGGAGCACGATGAGCCGCTCCCTTACATGAATAATGAATTATTGCTGCTAAAATGGACTGTCTGGGGACTTCATAGTGTCTATGTTTGTGCACGCTCACAAAGTTTTGACAGATGTTGTTGTTTTTTTCTAGCTGCATGGCTGCAAAGACTGCAATGGAAATGTCAATAGATATTAAGGTTGTTTCTGGCAGTTTAAGGACATTAATGACCCATAAATCATGTAATGTGTGGTCATGGCAGGCAGTAATGGTGAAGAGGTTCTGCTGTCATTGGTGAGACCAGTTTCTCAATGTAAAGATAAACACCTTTACAGCTATGCTCAGTAACCATACCAAACAGCCACAATAACAGTCAGAGTAATCAGCAGTCATGATAATCTGATGGTTTTGTGAGGTCACCAAGAGGATAAGACACTCTTCTACAACGTGGTTTGAAACTAAATGTATAGAGATTAAAAATCCAAGTTTTTCTGTCCACTTACAGATTCTGATGTTTAACCTCAGGGTGTCTGGTAACAAACTGATTACCTGTCAGATACCTCTTATTCCGCAAATTTGAAATCAGTCTCTCACCACTTGAATTATTTTTGTGTGCAGTAGTAACATGAACCCAGAAGTTACAATTTTGGTGCCCTATACGAAACTCTATTTAATGTGGATTAGACATCATGGCTAATGCCTGGCATTAATACCAATCTGGCAAATCTGATTCCTAATTATGAGCCTCTTGGATGATAAACTGACTTTTGGGTTCACTCATTTTTTTTCAGTTAGTAAATTGTCTGAATCCAGATCTACAAAACCAGAAACATAACCTGAAATTCAGCCCACAGTCCAGTCAAGAGGATTTCAAAACTCAAGATTAAAAACTCAAGTACCCAAAGCTGGGATGCATTTTTTTTTAATGACATAGTAATCTTACCTCAGTGTGAAATCACCCGTTTTTCTGGCGCTTTTAACCACATCTCATTGTCTTCATCATCCAGTGGAATTTGCTCTGTTGACATGAATATGGCTTCATTGAAAAATGCCACCTGCTGATAGGAAATGCCAATAAAACAGCCAGTAAGGCGCCGTGAGTTAAGATTATTTTACTAAACTGCAAATTTACTTTTGAAAGTAAAAAATTATCTGTCATGGTCAATTTAGTTCAAATAGCGTTTTTTTTTTTTTTTCATAGAAACCATAGTTAGATTTCTCAAAGTCAAGTTTTTGGGAAAGAAAAACAGTTTTGGTGTCAAGCCTAGGTATCAGCACTTGCATCAATAGTTGAAACAATATCTGCCCTGTTGACAGGACACCTATATGCTAAAAAATTTGGGTCGCAACTCAATGACTAAGGAGAAATGTGTGTCCTGAGGCTGGACCAGTTGAGAGCTACAGGGCTAAAGAGGAGTAAAGAGAACATGAGCCAACAGGAAACCTGATGAGATAACCTCAATACTGACCTCATTTCAGAACCCTGGACAGCTCCCAAACTCTGCTGGCACCTTCTATATGTTACAGTCACTCAGTGTGTTCGTGTGTGTCCAAAGTTAACGCTCTAATCAAAACAGGAAATGAGATGAATGAAAAATTTTTTTTTTATAATACACGCATACGCTACACACACTTTTCACCCAATAAAACAGACGTGTGACAGTTCCCCATTACACTCCCTCTCAGTCTTACATCATGGAGATTAAAGGGTACAGTACAGCCGCTTGGCCCGACACACACTTGAGCTGCAGCTTGTTCCTATCTGCTCCTGTCTCGGCCATCTCCTTCTGTCTAGTGGCTTGTGCCCTGTCACACACACTCACATAAGCTCACTCACAAACCTCTTACATACCCTCTCACACTCTGTTCGTTCGCATCTATTAGAGACTGATTTCTTCTTTTGGTTTTTCACTTTCATCATTGGTCTCATATTTTCCCTCCCTGCTCTCTTTCCACATCTGCCCGTTCTGTTGTGTTTTTCTTTGTCTGTGATACTGACAGTGGGTGACATTGACTGATGTGTTGTGTTCAGGTGCCTGAGAGCGCTGGACACAGCAGTTGCAAACAAGAGAAAGAACATTTGAAACAATAACCAAAATGTCTCTTCTGCTTTTTTGTGCATCTTACTGTTTCAGTTTCAGAATGAGTGCAGGTTCTTGTACAACAAGCTCAGGATTCAGACAAATGCGAGCATAATTTTGAAATCACTTTAAAAATGAAAATGTCAGTGTTGCTCTAATGCCAGATGAATGTCATTTATCTCCTAGGAGGACTGTGGACCTGAGGGCACTTTATTGCTGGGGAGGGAGAGTCAAGCTCTCAAAAAGAAAGAAGAAGAAGGCGAAAGAGGGAATAACTCCAACAGGAGAAGCAACGTCCTCCACGCTCTCCTCCCTGCTCTTCACAGCTTCACCAGGATGAGGTTGAAGGATGACCTGAACCCCATGCTGCTGCTCCTCTTCCACCTCATGGTGTGGATCTACACCATCATCACCTTCCTGCCTTCCTACCTCCTCAGCTGGATCTCCGGACCCGACGAGGGCTTCTACGGCTCGATGGAGGAGCGAGCCAAGAGAGCCAAAGCCCGCTCGGTCCTGGGACGTCCCGAGGGGCCCTACAGAGCGGTGAACGCCACCAAGAGGCTGGTTACGTCGCTGCACCCGAGGGCGGACACCCTGGATAAGATGTTTGAGTACGCTGCCAGGAGGTTCCCCGACAGAGACTGTCTCGGGACGAGGGAGGTGATCAGTGAGGAGGATGAGCGACAGAGCAACGGGAAGGTGTTCAAGAAGGTATATATGTGGAAACGCAGCAACAATATTGTACAGAAAGGAGAGGAATCAATTACATAGAAGTGTAGAGGGAAAAAGGTGCATTAAACAAAATATCAGCGGTAGCCCACATGACGGAACATCTTGGGAAAAGATTGACACCACTCTCAGGCAGTATCTGTTCCTTAAATGTAAAACTCGGTCAGAGGTGAGTTAGTTTATCTCAGCATAAAGACTGGGAACAGGCTGCTTCATTTTCAATGTGGGTTAATATGTTGTAACTCCCAGAAATAAGTTGAATAAACAAGTTACACCAATGATGACCACAAAACATCCACTGACATCAGTGTTGGAGATTTATATCATTAAATTACAAAATAAAAGTAAATTTTAATCAGTTACTGAGAAAAATTTGTAATTAAATTACAGTTACTATTGAAAATGTTGGTGAGATACATCTGAATATGTTATTCTCAGTGAAAAGCTTACATATAGACAGGCTCCATTCATTTTGCAGTATGAACTTAAATATTGAACCTAGTTTTTAATTGGTTCTCTTGTTTTAATTTGCCCCGCCTCTCGTCTGCCAATCAAATAAGTGTGAATTGCTCTAAGCAACCACATCAAGGTGGATGACCATGTTGTCACATAAGATTAAGAGATATTTAAAAGAGTCACTTAGGAACCAGTGTAAAAACCTGTGAGCAGCACTCAGCCCTGTTGATAGTTCATCATCACTCAGCATGAGTCCACCTGAATGTAGACCTGGTTTGAGGTTCTGGGAACATTTGTCCTTCAATGCAGTCAGTTGTGATCTACAGACTTTGTGACTTTATTTGGTGTTTTAAAATCAAACCATTTAAATCTGATTTGAAGTTATAATGAAGAACTTTTAATGAAAGTTTAACAGTAATCAGTGTCGAGTTCTGTTGGGAGGTTTTCACTGACTGGTTTATAGTTTATATTTTTAAGGACTTTTCAGCTTTATTTCCCAGTTTAAATCATTTGTTATTAAAGTTATCAAAAAGTAATCAAATGTAATAAGTTACATTACCTTGATTAAGTGATTCAAATAGTTAAAGTACATTAGTTATTACATTTTTAACAGCAGTAATCTGTAGTCTTTTCGTAACCTTCCCAACACTGACATTACAACATTATATCCAATATGAAATATAGCAAAAAGTGTTGAGTTTAAAAGTATGAAATGATGAATGTGGTAATATTTGTCCAGCAAACCCTACGTAGGTCCAAGAAATCCCCAGCAGCGTAAGGAATACTTTAACTGAAGCAATGTTTTCATTCACTTGTTGTGAAGCAAAGACTGATTATTCTAATTCCACATTTAACTCATACCAGCACCCAAATGCAGTTTATGTTTGATAGATAATCCGAAATTACCAGCACCAATAAACGCCCTCACATATGGCGCCATGGCAGGAAACTGTTATCAACAGATGCTCTAAGCTCCATCTATTCATACTGAAGACATATTTTCCTTTCTTGTTCTCAAAAAAAAATAAAAAAGGCAAAATAGTTTCCAAGAACAGCTGAGCACTGTAGTTTTTATTAACTTGGACGAATAGGTGCTTTCATTGTGAACTATTTTCAGCTGCTTTTTTGCCCATGTGAGTATTTACAGCTCCAGGTTGGTGTGGAGGCGGCTCAGTGTACTGCATGTCTATCGTAACGAAGGAGCATGTCTGACATTGTTAATCTGGCTATTTCGAACACCACCAGACTCACCACTGAATGTGTCTGTTTCAGGATCGATTTTGAGGTATAAGAACATTTACGAGCCACTATTAGGGTGAACTTTTCTATTTTTTGTTTTATTATACAAGGTGTTGGGAATGGAAAAGACACAGCCTCTTCACAGATGATTGAAAATACAAGAAGGAATAGGATTTAAAAATCAATCAGTAGGCCAGATGTCAAACAGAAAGCTATAAATAAAAAAAAAAAAGCAAGGAGGAACACAGAGGCTGACGCTGTATTGAATTGTTTTTCTGTACCAGACATTTGTTGCATTGTAGGTAAAAAACAAAACAGTACCTCCTTCAAATCTAAACAGGATTGTTTAATTTAATTTGATTACTGAGCAGGCAAACTAACTCATCAAAATGTCCCCTCTTGATGCTTTCTTGGCCTGTTGTCTAGACAAACCTCTTGTAAATGTATAAAACATTTAAAATCCCAGTTAAAAGGTTGCAGTTATGCTCTTGCAGCTGACAGTTTGTTAGTCCTATATTCCATTAAGGTTACAAATGGAGAGACAGGAGTGAAAATAGAGCAGAGAAGGGGAACAGGAAGGAGAGAACCGTATATCCAGATTTTGTTCTCATTGGATTGAGAGTATGAAAAGTAGCATTAGTCTGTCTGACCTCTTGCTTCACCATTTTGTGTATATTTTAGCCAAGCAGAACACTTTGGAACGGTGAATGAGCCAATTTTGTCGTGCATATACTTTACTGGTGCATTTCCCCACTAATCCCAGCAGCCTGATCCCTCTAATCCATTTAAACCTCACTGTTGAAACACTTATTGCTGCAATAGTATGTGGCTGAGCTATTTAGCTGCTAGTCATTGTTTCTAATGTGGAAAACTGCACTGTGGAGTAATCATTGTCCTTCTTTGTGTTTGTGTGCACTCGCATGTATTAACCAATAGGTGTCAGTATAACCTCACGAACACATGTGCGGGAAGCTCCCTCCTGTCAGCTGTGTGTGTGTGTGTGTGTGTGTGTGTGTGTGTGTGTGTGTGTGTGTGTGTGTGTGTGTGTGTGTGTGTGTGTGTGTGTGTGTGTGTGTGTGTGTGTGTGTGTGTGTGTGTGTGTGTGTGTGTGTGTGTGTGTGTTGAAGGATAGTCCAGCAGCCTGAGCTCCTGTTCTTCTCATGCAGATAGTAAAAGAGGAAGCACCTCTTAGTGAACTTTTGCTCCCTTTCCTGTGACTTTTTAATACAAAACAGACCAAACGTGACTGTGGGAGTTCCTGTAGTTAAAAAAAAAGAAAAAAAAGGAGTCCCCACCAACACATAATAGAAGCGGCAGGGTTCCCCAACGGTTCTGTGGTTAATTTGGTTATACTAATGTTTGTATAGTCTGTGAAATGACTCACTGCATCCTGATATAAAGAAAAAAAAAAAGGAAAGAACCTAGACACATCTTTCCCCCTCAGTTTTGCTCTATCACTAATAACATATTTACCTCTCCTCCACCCCTCTGCAGGTAGTTCTAGGTGAGTACCGCTGGCTCTCCTACAAGGAAACCGACACGGCGGTGACCCAACTGGGCAGCGGTCTGGCAGCGTTGGGCCAGCGACCAAATTCCAACATCGCCATCTTCTGTGAGACTCGAGCCGAATGGATCATAGCAGCGCAGGCCTGCTTCAAATACAACTTCCCATGTAAGTCCGGGATGTTGGAAACTATTGACAGATGCAATTTACACTATAAAGGAGGATTAAAAACTAAAACTAATGCTAACACCTCAGGAAAAGGACTTTAAATTCTAAGTATCTAAACTTGATTAGAAACAGCAAAGTCAAAGTGGATCACACTCTGCATCAGCATCAGTTTCTCTCTACCGAACAGTTTGGTATATTTTGTATTTCTTTTGGACCCTTTTATATGTCAAATTATGTAATAGGGTCTGGTTACGCACCACTGGGGATTGCTTCCTAAAGGCTGTAAATGGGTTCATTTAAAAACTACTAGAGCAGCCTTTAATCAGCATTGACCACCAACTCAAGCTGTAAAGAGAGCAGCAGGGGCCCTTCCTCAAAGTGAGCAGAGTCGGTAAAAGACCAAAGCAGACTTTTAAAAATCAGTTTATACATTTGTCTTGCTCCTGCTTCAATTCCTCAATATTTACAGGTGCTACTGCTATTTGTATCACCTCATTTAGCTCTACTACCGCCACCATTGTTGGAACTACATTTCGAAACAAACACCTGACTTCAACATCATCGCACCCACACTGGTCGCGGGTTTGTCCGGTCCTCAGAACGGCTGAGCAAACCTCAAACAGGGTTTCCAGACTGTAAAGACTGAAGCTGTGAGCGATAGACGGGCGGAGCCAGGCTGTTACAAGTAGTGGGAATAAGGACCATAAAGCAAATAAGGCATGACACTTGCACCTGAGGATAAAGCAAAACAAAAGAACTTTACTTTTTTATAGGTGGGTCGAACAAAACCCAAAGACAAAACATCAGGAAACAGGCATAGGTACAAGCTTGCAATGGAAAAGGCTTCAGTGTTGAATTCATAATCCAGCAAAGGTGCAATGGCTGAAAGAAGGCCTACAGATGGGGATGACCGGAAGACAGGGAACAGGTGAGACTGGCGTGGTGGGCAGGAGACACGGCGAGAGAGACAGGCAAACAGACTGAGGACCTCTGGTGGACACAGGGAGAGACACGGGGACTCACCTAGAGAGGGACGCTGCGTTCAAATTTAACTCGTGAGCTGGTGGTCACAACATGGAAAAGTCGTGTGGTGCACATTGGTTAAGTCGTAAAAACACGGCCGGCGTCTCCAAGCCACAGAGGCTAACAATTTGGCACGCTAACGGGTAGGTAACATAATGCAGGAAATGTGAAGGCACAGATGGAAAAGATGAGGTCATTGGGAAGATCAACTTTTTCCACAGACGTAGGCTATTATCCCAGTTATGAAGACAAACTCGACATGACTAAAATGACAACATATTAGCTTAACACCCAAAGAAAAATGAACTTCCATGTCCTCTGCCATTTCCGTAAACATCACAGCAAACACGTCGCAACTCATGAACCCGAGACTTTGAGAAAACGAGTTCCGTACGGACTCTTCTCGTGGACACGGTAAATACGACCTCATTTCAACGCAACAAGAAAGACAGACGGACAAAAACTGTGACACGGGCTCGTAATCTGACAGGAGAACTGACATTTTGAAAACCTGCTGATGTTAACATAGAAACACACACAGAGCCTTTCCCTTATATCTCCCATATATGATACCAAATGTTTAATAATTAATCATTTTAAATTCTAATAGTGTTTAAAAAAAAAAGACGCTTTTTTTTTAAATGGTATGTGGCTGCAGTAGAACACACTGAGGCAGATGGAGGAGATTTTTCTTTTTTCATGGATACACAATAAATCTGTCCTTTCCATCTCTTACGGTTTAGGTTGTTCTGTACTGCAACTTTAAACACAACTCTGAGGTCTCTGGTCTTTCCCACTTAGCAGCTTTCACATGTGTCTCAATGTGGCTGATTTATAGTCATTTCTGTGTGTGTGTGTTTGTGTGTGCGTGCGCGTGTGTCCGTTAGTGGCTGCAGTGGACAACTTGTAACTTGCATTGCCCAGCTGAGACAGAAGAAGGTCATATTGTCCCTTCTGCTCCGTTGTTACATAAGCGTCCAATTTCTTCTCGTTCACGCTCGTCCGTGTTCTTTCAACAGAAATACACTTAAATACAGACGAGAGGACATTTTTATTTTAAACATGCTTGGACAGGACAGTGATTGTACTCTTAACAAAAAGACTTCTTGTGTAACGGGTCTTTCAGCCCAGTTTTCCAATTCTGCAGGTGGAATGAATCATTTAATGTCAGAACAAAGCTAATGTTGCTGGTTGCATTATTTCTGGGAACATTAAGAACTTTGAAATTAAAAAACAATTAGGATTACTTTAAACAAATCCAAGAAAATCAGCCATATGGCCTCTGAGAAAAGCTGCCTATAGAGAGCAAAGCAGCAGCCGCCTGCCGGGAAATGATTTACTCTTTAATATGTTCTGAACCGAAGCGTACACTACCTTTTATTTATCACAAGCTTTCACAGCAGTTCATTAAATCTTTTTGATTGTCCATGAAGGACTCTTCATTCTTTCTGCGTGCTTGAGTTTAGGCTCCATTAAACTGTCATGCTTGTAAAATACGCGGGGGGTTTAAAGGTTGGAAAGAGTAACAGAAGGAGAAACAGATGGGGGGAGGAGAGAGAGGGAGACAAGTGATGGCGTCAGAGGAGGGGAGAGGGGATCTACGTGAGCATCTCATGTTGACAGAGGCATCAAGGAGTCAGCCAAAGGCCCCCAGTGAACTCAAACACTTGGTGTGTGTGTGTGTGTGTGTGTGTGTGTGTGTGTGTGTGTGTGTGTGTGTGTGTGTGTGTGTGTGCACTACATAGCCCTTGTACATTGGCACGTCAAAATGCACAAAATGTTGTATCATCTGTTATGACTTTTCTGCACTTGTCAGTGAATAAAGTTAAATGAAGGATGTATAACAAGCAGCAGTTTCACATGTCTCTGTCTGTTGCTGCTTAGTGGGGTCTTTGCTAAGTTTCCTGTGTGTGTGTGTGTGTGTGTGTGTGTGTGTGTGTGTGTGTGTGTGTGTGTGTGTGTGTGTGTGTGTGTGTGTGTGTGTGTGTGTGTTCAGCTGGGGCCCAATCTAGTGTTTAGATCTCACGGCTGGAGGTGTCATGGCCCTCATCCACACACACACACACACACACACACACACACACACACACACACACACACACACACACACACACACACACACACACACACACACACACACACACACACACACACACACACACACACACACACACACACACACACACACACACCGCAGGAAGTATTGGAGCTCCGTGACGCAAGAAGACTGCAGTGTGACAAAGTCCTGTCCCAAAACCCTCCATGTCTGTGTGTCTCTCTCTCTCTCTCTCTCCCCGACTCTCTCCATTGCCTTCCTGTCACCTTTCTCTCCCTGTCTTTCACTCTCTCCTCCCTTTTCCCTTCCTCAATTAATTTGACCTGAAGGCAGTTTCTTTCTTAACAGACACACAAACACACTTTTACCATACATACATGTAGGAAGGTGGTTAAAATAGTTCTGGGCCTTTTGTGCACAAACAGAGTTCAGCACAGGAATGCACATGCAGCAAGAAAAAGCTGTAACCTTCATGACTAAGTAATCTAAGTTACGCCATTTGACCAACACAACCAGCATCTCCTCTAATGTTGCCAATACATTATAAAGAAGAAGGCAGAGGCAAGAGCATGGGAAATAAAAGTGTTTTTTATTTTAAGAAATGGAAAAATTCAAGGCAAACTGCTCAATCATTCACAGTCATGTGACTGTCAAGTACGCACTGCATTAGCAGTGAGGTTGGTTTGATAATCACTGGACTCAAGGGACAATCTATACTGTTGTCTCTTTAGTTTGCAAGTTAGCCAAACAACGACATTTTGTTGGAAACCTGCATCCGTCTATGTGCTTTTAATCTGAGGCTCTTTTTCTCTTGTTTTTGGGTCAGATTCTGTTCATTTTAAAGATTAAGAGAAATCTTTAAGCTGAAGCAAACAGGGATATTTAAGACATTAGTATGAATCCAGTTATGCAGTACAAATGTCCTGCCCCAACATGATATGTGCTTCCATGCACAAAGCCAGGTGCTAAAGACCTGGACTGGCCTGCACAGAGCCCTGACCTCAACCCCATCCAACACCTCTGAGATGAACAGGAAGGCAGACTGTGAGCCTGATCCTGTGCTGTAACATCAGTTTTTTTTTCTCCCTGAGTCTCTTGTGGCTGTTCCTGCAGCTGGAGCCCAAAATATAGCTGAACCAGAAGAGTAGAGGCTGACATAGCGGCAGATTACAGTTTATACAGTTCAACAATCACATATATAGGTGCCCACAGTCTATCTCTTCTGTAATCAGAGCAGGTCTTCCCGGAGGAACACGTGGCGTTTCATCTAACTATCCTTTCAACACGAGATGCAGGAAAAAAGCTCTCGGTGTCGGATTCAAATAGAATTTGAACACTAACCTTCAATTCTCCGACTACTGACACTCCTAATGTGGATGCATTCATTCAAACCACACATTCCAGCGCTCCATCAGGCATGTGCACTTAGTCATAACAACAAGCCCCCTCACATACCAATACTGTTTCCATCGCCAACAAAGTGCTTATCAGGAAGTGGGAGCCTGTGTCCCCTCAGTGGCTGAGCTCAGGCCTCTGGAGGTGCCTGATGATGTCATCTGAGTGGGAGGGGCCAAAGTAGAGCCCCTGAGCTGTGTAGACAAAGTGCACGTACATCTTTACACATGTTTCACTGTTTCTATGTCGATTGTGCACAGACATAGACTAGATATTCAATTAATTTATGCAATGAGGATAAATATATTTGATAAATATTGTCCTATACTTCTGTTTATCCATTTTATTTATCCATGTATCATCTGCAGCACCTGGGATTTCTGGGTCAATAGAGTCAAGTGGTCATTCCTTCCATGTGTATTGTAATTATGCTATTTCAGAAAGTGCAGTGTAGACCTGTCTTCATTCAATTTTAGTTGACAATTAACTGTCATAAGAACGATTGTTCTTTTCTGTTCATTTAATGTCACTGTTTCAGTATAAGCCAAATCATTGTTTATTGATATATTTGATGAGGACCAAGAGCCCTTCATTTCCATTGAACATCAGAACATATAAATAAATGTTGTCCATTTAGACTTCATAAACAACAAATTTCACAGGGCAACTTATAAATTCAGGGCCTATCACTGAAATGTACAAAGAAATTATTGAAAATAACACATAGCAGTAATCAAAACAGACGTATATTATTATAATTTTGTATTTATGCATGTGTGTTGCAGTGATCACCCTTTACTCCACACTGGGAGGTCCTGCCATAGCTCACGCGCTCAATGAGACTGAAGTCACCCACATCATCACCAGCAGAGAGCTCCTGGAGACCAGACTCAAGGTGAGAACACACAAACACACAAAAGAAAACTGCAAATATTCTGTTTATTTACAACCCTGTTCCTGAAAAAGTTGGGAAACTGTAAAATGTAAAAAAATAAAAAAAATAAAAAAATGCAGTGATGTGCAAATTACATATGCCATATATATAACACATATAAACATGATCCAGAAACACTACCACCTTCTCTCGGCCTGACCTCATTTAAGATGGACTGAGGCAAAGTGGAAAACTGTCCTGTTGTCTGCAAATCAAAATTTGTATTCGATTCTTTTTAGAAATCATGGATGTTGCATCCTCCGGTCTAAAGAGGAGAGGGACCTCCCAGCTCGTTATCAGCGCACAGTTGAAAAAAACAGCATTTGTGACACGACACCGTCTCAGGTTTTTTGGAAACGAGGTTGTGAACGTTACAGGAAATGTGGGATTTATTGCAAAACCCAAACTGTGTTTAGGCATCAGTAACATGTTGGGTTAGAAGCAATGACACTTCTGAGAAGAAGATGGATAGCAAATCAAATAGGATCGTCTATTGGCTGCACCTTCTCCATCCTCTCAGACTTATCATGTGCTGTTTGTTCAATAGTTCAAATTAGACAAATGTTATGAAGCTGTGATTAATGGTAATTAATATGTATCCAGATGTCTCTGGTGTCTTACTAGTTCTAGTATTCTAGTATTAAGCCACCGTTATCCATGAGAGAGCGAGAACACAATGGGACAGTACTGACTGAGGAGGACAGTGTGTCACCACGGAGACATAAAAAGTGAACAAGTGCATGTCTTATGGCCTGTTATGGACAGGTTCAATCCCCAAAGGCTCATGATGCTCTGGCATTTCACCCCCCTTTTATCAAAGTGGCACAAACACAAACCTGCTCCGCTCACACTAACACACACTCCCTCTGAGCCCAAATATTGATGAAGATTGTGTCTATTGGATTTCTGGTGACTTATCAGATATAAACATGCTTTTCATGTGTCAGTGGAAACAACACGTGCATGCTTGTCACGTTTGTGCTGTGTGTGTGTGTGTGTGTGTGTGTGTGTGTGTGTGTGTGTGTGTGTGTGTGTGTGTGTGTGTGTGTGTGTGTGTGTGTGTGTGTGTGCGCGTGCTTGTGTGTGTGTGCGTGTACATCAGGCTATCCTATTTGAAGTTTCAAGGCTGCAGCATATCATTGTAGTGGAGAACACGCCAACCTCGTGGTCCGGCTATCCACGTGGCATCAGTGTCCACAACATGACTGCTGTTCAGAAGCTGGGAGCCAGCTGGGAGAATGGTAAGTGTTTCATGTGTGTGTGTATGTGTGTGTGTGTGTGTGTGTGTGTGTGTGTGTGTGTGTGTGTGTGTGTGTGTGTGTGTGTGTGTGTGTGTGTGTGTGTGTGTGTGTGTGTGTGTGTGCGTGTGTGTGTGTGTGTGTGTGTCATTTTACTTTCTCATTTTGTGGTCTCCAGTTCACTAGTCATAGTCACAGAGGTACTGCTGTTGCTGTATGCCACCCGGGTTCTTTGGATCACGGTGTTTATTGTTAGATTTTCAATGACAGATGAAGTTCCAGCAATAAAATCGAGGCCCCTCATTCAACTTAAAGCACTTTCTTGTATTTTAAATATTATTACACCTGTTGTATCATCTGTCATGACATACGGCAGGGCTTCACGGGAATTCCAGAACTACTTGTGCAGCATAATCAATTTCTCAGTTCCCAATATGTTCCAGCCTGCTTCACCAATCTTACACCAATAGTACACTTGGAGCTTTCACGAGGGCAGCAGTTTGTTGAGGTGGTGCTTAGCCTCTTTTAGCCAAAACGTTTTTCACCCCTTTTGTCAAAGATAGTTACTGAATGTGGGTTGAAGCACTGTTGTGTTTATCTCAGTAAGCAACATCAAGTATTAACTACTGATCCTAGCACCGTGTATTAATTAGCATCTAATTAAGAGAGAAAGGTTTTTGGCCACTGAGGGGGAGCAGAAGTAAGCTATCATCCATAGACTGTGTATAAAATGATGTAGTCTGTGGGTCTGAAAAGTGAAGCAAACATGGAAGTAACTTAAAGTGCAATACAGCCGAGGGCCACTAGGGGCTGCCTAAAAAAAAAATAAAAAAAATAAAAGACTCTCGCTCAAAGAGACCTCCATTTAAAAAGTGTCAAGTTCTCTCACGAAATACTCACATTTTTTAAAAAGCCACTACAGTGTCATTTGTTAAATTCACTCCTTCTGATCAGCGTACCGGAAGTCCTTCTGAAAATAATTTAATCATTGATTAGACTTCAGGCCTCAAAGAGCCTGTCAATCAATCCTGTCTGGATTGCACATAAAATGATGTAGTCTGGATTGATTGACAGGCCTGGTGTGCAATCAGGTTTCCGGTGTAGGTGGGCGGGATTCAACCTTCACTCCTCCCTTGCTCCAAATGGTCACGTCTGGCTCGAAAAAAAACCCCCAAAGATGGCGACCGAAAGCTTTCAAATCAATTCACAAACCACTGAGTGACGTCAGTGGGTTGCTATCGGCTACCAACAGAATATTGATATGTTATCGCCTATATTGAATGAAAGTCAAAAAAACGAATTTGTCAGGAGGCAATTGATTTTTGAAAGCAACCAACATCAGAGCTCCTTCAACATTTCTCCATATTCAACAAACCTCCATATTGAACTGAACAAATTGAATATATCAGTATCAGCCCAAGCAGATGAAATGTTACGCACTGAGAGCTCCTGTGTTTAAGAAGCATCTGATAAACTCTTTTGCTGCAAACAAAATGTAATGGTCACGGTGGGTTTTTTGTAGTTTTGTTAGATATGGATGTGGGGGCGGATTGGTATCAGTCCCATTAGGTCATGTGAATGAGGACGTGCTAACATCTGTGTCAGATTATAGTCGATAGCACGCATATTCAGTCAGTGGACGGATGAGGACGAGCCCCCCCTTGGCTTTTATTGAGGTCCCTCTTGAACCTGCTGACCCAAAACGTGAGGAGCTGGTAGTTTCTTGTGCAGATAAAGGCAGAAGGAAGTGGGATTAGAAAGGGAGGATGGAGCGCTGGGATGTAGGGGAGGGTCGTGTTTACACACAGCGCTGTTAACTTCTCATGACATCAGGTCTCGGAGCACACACTCCAACATGCTTCATATCTGAGTAACGGCAAAGAGAAAGAAGAGAAGAGAGGTCCTCCCTTTGTGACTGTGTTATAATTTAGTCATCATCCTTTGGTGTGTCGGGGCCTGCTGAGCTTTAGTGTCTCAGTTCTGTTTTTGTTTTACACCATAATCAACAGAGGAAAAATAAATCTAATCTCATATCGACCACCCTGCATGAAAGAAACTTCTGTCTCATTCATTTGAATGAAGCAGCAGGATCCAGTAAAACAAAGCAGTGTTCTGCGTAGTCCTTATTAATGTAAACCCTCGTGATTTTAAGACTAAATAAAGACTAATTACAGCTCTGGTAGCTCTCCCCAGTCTTGACATATATTAAGCTTTCACTCACACTTAATTTTCCTAGTTTGCATTTGAAAGGCCACACCAGCCGAAAACACCTTTTCGATTGTCAAATGTGACGAGTGCTGTGGCGGTTTTTGTAACTAACGATCCGACTTTCACCGCACTCTGAAGCCGGGCCCTTTGTAGCTAACACGGGATCCTGCACAGCTTTACCAGCTTTCACTGTCAGCTGCAGAATCAGGTTTGCACGGTTGTGATTGCAAAGAAGATTCAAAGCCCACAAGGTGATCGTTAAGTCCAAAGAAAACACACTCAAACATTTATCTGACAGCTAGCAGATAACACAGTTTCCACCAAATGGACGCAGTTGAAGTCCTAATCCAAAAAAAAAGAAAAAGAAAAGGAAAGTGCAAGAGAAAGTGTTGGACCGAGGAAAGAAGAAGATGAAAAAAAGTGTAAGAGTGAGCGGAAGATGAGATGAGAAAGAGGAAAGATAAGTGATGGAGAGGAAATGGTGTTTTTGGCCGGCACAGTCAGACACAAACCGTCCGCCGGGCCAAGAGGGGCCTGATTGTTTAATATCACAGCGGACTATTTTCCATGCACGTGTTTGACTCCTTTGAAATTCAGTACATTTTCTTTTCTTTCTCTCATCAAGTCGGTTCACCCAATGCCCGTCCAACTTAAGGAACATACAGCATCAATCAGTTATTTATATTTAACCATCTATTTAATCTCCTCATGTATAAACAGGGCTGCATTTTTGTACTGGTACAGTTTAGTCTGTCTTCTTGTGTGTGTGTGTGTGTGTGTGTGTGTGTGTGTGTGTGTGTGTGTGTGTGTGTGTGTGTGTGTGTGTGTGTGTGTGTGTGTGTGTGTGTGTGTGTGTGGTTAGTTAATATATATATACACACAAATCACAGTGTCATTTTATAAGCCATTTGTGTATTACAGTCCTGTCATATTCTGGTTAAGTGGTACAAATAATTACCTGAAAGAGAGAATGTAAATAAAAATGATAAATGTGTGTGTGTGTGTGTGTGTGTGTGTGTGTGTGTGTGTGTGTGTGTGTGTGTGTGTGTGTGTGTGTGTGTGTGTGTGTGTGTGTGTGTGTGTGTGTGTGTGTGTGTGTGTGTGTGTTACAGCAGCACGTGAGCGTAAGCAGCCGCTGCCCTCCGACATCGCAGTCATCATGTACACCAGCGGATCCACGGGTATCCCAAAGGGCGTCATGATCTCCCACAGCAACATCATCGCTGGCATCACAGGAATGGCCGAGAGGATTCCCAACCTGTGGTAAAGCACACACACTGACTTCCCATATGGGACATGTGCTGCATGTATATTGTAGTGCTTTTTCTGCTTGTCGGGTAAGGCTGCGGACATTTCCAACAATATTTAATGAGATTTGTCATAGAGTTTTTGTTTGAATTCTTTGGTCCAATACTTTTAATTGTGGTGATTTTAGGCTGTAAAAAGGTTTATTTTGCTCATCTGTCCGTCAAATATGAAGCCGCAGGAGGAAGCAGAACTATAAACTTTACACCTTTCTGTGTGATTGACATTTTTGAATGAAAAAAAATGACGCACATGGAGAAGCAACTTTTTTTTTAAAATTCACTCCTTAAACCAGCAAATCTCCATGGTTACGTGACAAAGCAGAGACATCAAACACTTGAAATAAACAAAAGAGCTTTAAATTTGTTAATTACCAAAAGACAATAACGCACTGCATGAGTGGAAGCACAAGAAATCCCCTCTAAGTCCTTATGCTAAGCTTCGCTAAACTCATGTTGCAATGCAAACGTCTTGCTGCTGCTTGTTTCAAAGAAATACTTTGACATGATGGGAAATATGCTTATTAAAACAAAAACCGAGTCTTCTCTCTGAGGAACGAGACGGGAGTGAGAGGAAACGAGCAGGGGAGGGAGCTTAGTATGAGTGGAGAAAATAATGTGGGAGGATGTGAGACGGATGGAGGTTAGAGGGTTTGCGCCTGTCACGATCTCAATCAGACTTCTTATGAAAGCTTTCTGTTGTGTATTAAGTAATACGACTGTTTGAACCTCCTTACGCTGAAGTTTAAACATGTTCACTGAAATGTGATTCCCCAGAATTAATATGTGGCCAGTAGATCATACTTCAGTCTAAACAAAGAAAAGAGTGGCCCCTGCCTTGAACTGATTCAAAGTGTTTATCTTCTAAAGATTACTAACCTACGGTTTAGGATTCAAGAAATCACGAGACTATGTATGTAAATTCTGGTTAATGATACTAATTACAGGAAATGCTTGATTCATTTCACAGAGTGAACGTTAAAAGTACAAACCTACATGTGGGAGCTCACGAAACGAAGGAACAGAAGCACACCTCTTAATGATCTCATGTTCCAGTTGTTGGTGTCTTTGTGTTCACAGTGAGGAGGACACCTACATTGGCTACCTGCCTCTTGCCCATGTGCTGGAGCTGAGTGCTGAGCTCGTATGTGTTTCCCATGGCTGCCGGATCGGCTATTCGTCTCCTCAGACTCTCGCTGACCAGGTAAAGTAACACTAAACCTAAAGCACACCGTGAGCTTCAGGAGAGCCAACTGAAATGTACCCGTACACCCAAAAACTGTGCAGTTTGAAGGTCGATACCTCTCTTATCTGTATGATAAGCATAAAGCTCAGCAAACAATGATGTTGACATTCTTCTGTCTCTCATAACTTTTACAAAATGTCAACTTCTGGTTTCATAGCAACCAAAACAGAAACACAAACAAACAAACAGAAACTTTAAACTTTAATTGAATCTGGCAAACCTTACAGTGAGTGATCTTAAAATATTGCTGATGCGTCACTATGCATACGCTGTTAGGAAATCACCTAATTATCTGAGATACCCGTCTCTATCAGGACTGTCCACAACTGGACACTCGTACAATAGTAAGCCTCTCTGCACTCCCTCCAACTAAATTTGTTTTCTCAGGTGTTTAAGAATCTGCAGGTCCAGATGATCTCCTTCTCTTCTCCACCACTCTGTACACAGAATGATTAAATGTACATTTATAGCCTTTATTGAGCACATTTCAGACCCAGTATTGAATCAACAATTTTACAGTTTCCTTCAGCTCCAGTTAGCTTCACTCAGTGTTGCTTGCGCCGCTGCAAGTCTCTGATTGGTTTTCAGATTTGAGCTTAATCTGGTCGACACTCAACTCAACCCAGCTGAAGTCCCACAGATCCTTCATACATACTTACACGTGACAGTGAATGATGGATGGAGACAGGGACGTTTATTAGATATTTAAGCAACTTTTAACAATTAAACAAGATATGAAAAACAGGAATTTGTAGAATAGAACTGGTTTAAACCTACAAAACATATAAAATTACTTTAAAGAACAAATTACAATAAGACAAAGGAGTGCTAAAGGATTATTGTCTGTAGCCGTGGACAGGATGGGGAGAGCATTTCTATGAGGATATTCACCATGCTCCCATGAAGCAAAACAGAAAGAGAAAAGAATACAAATTCTGGAGAAAGTCCCACAAAAAAATACCCCTAATACATAATTATGGCAGTTTAAAGTGCAGTTGAATAACTTAGGAAAAACAATTAGCCTGGCGCTGTCCAAAGGTCCTCGAAAGCTCACTATCTTGTTTGAAATGTGTGTTGAAATCTGATGTGTGCAATCATTAGTGTGACACTGTTTATTTTTCTCACCTGAAGTCAACCAAGATCAAGAAAGGCAGCAAAGGAGACACCAGCGTCCTGCAGCCTACTCTGATGGCCGCTGTCCCGGTACGTCCAGACGATACACTCAACACAATGCAAAGCTTTGTTCAGAATAATGATGGACAAGCCTTAATATTGACAGTTTCTCCCCCTAAAGTCTGTGCAAACACCGATGTTTGATTGACATGTCTGCCAGCAGATCAGATTTCACTCTGTATTTGTCCATAGTCCAGCTGTGACTGAGTCCAGCAGGCCTGGATCTGCTGGATCTGGTTCTGAACTGACTGTGACGTAGATACTTGCTGCATCCTCCCGATGGCCAGCGCTGCTCTTTATCACCAAACAGTGTTTGACAACCAGAGGATAAAGTGGCATATTTGAGGTGTGCTTGTCGGGGAGTATATTCTAGTCACTAACCGATCTCAGCGTTAATGATGCCAAGATGGGCTTTACTCACAACTTTGCATAGCTGAATTGTTTTGTTAATGTTGTCCCACCCTTCCACCAAGTCCTCTATTAGTTCTAGATGGAGTTTATAATTAATGGAAACAAAAAAGTAGGGCATGCAGTGTGACGTGGAAAGCAAACTTTGCAGTCAGGGTGTTATCAACAATTTTAATCTAACATCGTATCAGGAATAAAGCCGCTTTGAATTTAATATTTTACATAAATAATGTACTTAATGACTTAACTTGTATGTGAAAGGGGTCAATTGTACAAGTAGTTACAAACCCAGAGAGCATTAGCATCCGACTCTCAAGGTCCCTTCAGCTTCATGGTGCATTTTTGTTGTTTTGGTTTTACAGCAATGCAACATTTGGTTCAGACTAACTGATGTCATCGTCTATATTTCCAGCAGCATCGTGCAACAAAAAAAGCTCTAAACAGCACCGAACACAACCTGCTCAGAACCAAACAACAGACTGACAAAGTTAGCGACTACCTGGTGAGGCTAGCAGAGCATTCGACAGCTAAAAACACACGTCTTTCCATCAGGACTTAGTGGATATAAACAAATCAAAGTGAAGGTAAATATTGCTTGGAAATTCACCTGGTGGCCGGAAGAACGACTCCTAATTTAATGTTAATGTTTGAGTTGGCTAAAACGTTTGCAATCAACTTTACAAACCAACACTTAAAGATGAAGAAGTTTAAGATTCTGATCATACTTTTATGATCTCTTTGCTGTATGTTGTCAGTTAGTTAACATTTTATCCAACCCAGTCTCACACTACAGCGTGTAATACACCCGTCAGTCCACTAGAGGATACCGCGTCCACGGAGCACCTGTGCGTGAACAAAACAAAGACCCAGCAGCGTCTCCACTCCTTTGTCTTTAAATCCACGCTGACCTTCTCCCAGATTCAAACACTCCTGTTTGTTTTGTCAAACCACTGGATCGCAGACTTTATAACTCTTTGTGCTTCTTCACATTACTACTTAACGTCTGACACCGTATCCTCTAGTGGACTGACGGGTGTATTGCAGGCTTTGCCGTTGTACCGGGCCATTTTCTCCATAGTAATTTATATGTTCATTATCCTGTCAATAATGAATAATAAAACTGAGAAGTAGGTATGGACATTTCAAGCAAAACTACTATTCGAAATTCGCTGTGAACTATTGGATTTTTAATCTGATATTCGCATAATGCCGGGACAGTTTTACCTGCAAAGCTCCGGACGCCTGAGAGCAGCGTGTTATTCTTCTCCCCATGTTATTTCATGTGGCTGGCAGGCAGTTTTTAGCTGCATTACCGCCACCTTCTGACAGGAGTGACGCATTACAACTGCGCGCAGGAAAAAACGGGGAATAAGGAAGATTGATAGTCGTACATACTAATCGATTTTGTAGATTATAACAACTATTTGAATATTCCAAAATCGTGCCCCATCCCTACTGAGAAGTGGTCTGCTTTGTGTACTTTATTGTTTGATGAGACTGTCAGGGAAGTGTTACATTCTGACAAAGACACGGTCCTCCATCTATATTCTTGTTGGCCAATATTTTCAAGCTTTATTAACTCAACTATCACCATTAAGTCAAGCCCATATAAAAGGTGAAATCCTGACTTTGCAGTGATGACTCTGTTTTAATCGTCATGTGATGTTTTCTACTAGTCAGTGAAACATGATGGAACTTTACTGCCATGAAGAAAATTGAAACGACTAAACCTCTCAAATACCTTTGATCGTGTTAGTTAGACAGTACGGCCGCTAGTTCGAGACGGTACATCGTCGCTACTGCGTTCTCACCCTCTCTCACACATCATGACGACAGCCCCCACCAACTCCCCTCCGACCCCCACCCTCCACCGCCCACCCCAACTCCCAGCGGTCGTAGTGTAAAGGCCAAAGGGCCCCAGTTTCTGGAACCATTCACAGCTGTAAACAGAACGTGAGAAAGCCCCATGTGGTTATCCCCACGACACACACACACACACACACACACACACACACACACACACACACACACACACACACACACACACACACACACACACACACACACACACACACACACACACACACACACACACACACACACACACACACACACACACACACACACACACACACACACACACACACACACACACACACACACACACACACACAAATTGTTTGCTGTGATATGACAACAGACTGCTGCATGAATCCTGTGTCTACTTCTTCTCTCTCTGCTCTAGCGTCTCACACACACACACACACACACACACACACACACACACACACACACACACACACACACACACACACACACACACACACACACACACACACACACACACACACACACACACACACACACACACACACATATATATGTACCCCCACTGTGAGCAGCTGCTTTTTACTGCTTTTTTGTTTTGTTTGTGCCCTTTCCCCCATTTAAGTGAGACCAACTTTTGAGGACTCTGCTGATTGGTGTAATAAGTGTAGTTAATCTGTGGGTTTCACTTCTCTCCACTTTGTCCCATTGACAGTACAAAATATTTCCATTTCCTATGATTGACATTCCTCTTCCCAGCACCATCCTGTTCCTATCACCGTTTCACCCCCATTTTATCCAGTTTGTCCTTGAGAAATCATGAAATTCCCTTCAACATGCATAAGAGTATGTCATGACAGAAGGCCTCTTTGAGTCTTTTCAACACGTTTTGAAACACTCACCGACCTGTAAGCTGCCAGTTCAAGCAAAAATGCTCAGCTAGACCCTTTTTATTCTACCTAACCTAATTTAACAGAACCAGTTGAGAAGAATGTTTTTCTTCAGACATTGGTGGAAATTGGAAAAAAATTCCCCTTGGGGATTAATAAAGTAACTACCTAACCTAACCTAACCTAACCTAACCTAACCTAAATTGGTGGATACAGAGCTACAGAGTGGGCGCCTCCCACTCAATCTGATTGGAAACCTGGCAATACTACGTCCCGCCCACTGATAGCTGTAACCTGACTACACCACAGGCCTGTCAATCAAACAGGCAACACCCTCCAAAAACAAAGCTTTTTTAAGCTTTTTTTCTAATCAATGACGCGATTATTTTCAGATGGACCGCCAGAAAACTAATAAGAAGGCTCAACTTTAGCTAACAAGACCAAAACTCTTTTTGGAGCCAACCTCTCGTGGCCTCATTTTTCAGAGTCGGAAGCTACGTCCACTTTTCTATACAGTCAATGGGTGAAACATGAACTTTCATTTGGAGTTGGGTTTCTGGCCAGCAGGGAAATGTGAATTCAATATTTGCTATGTTTTAGCTCTGTTTTGGCCTCCACCAACTCCTGAGGGAAATTACTGGTTCTCTGGCTGCTAAATGCTTCACTATGTTCACCACAGGGATTCTAACTGTGTCTATCTGCTGTTTGATGCTGAGCAGGTCGAGCACAGTAGGTCTCTAATAGAGTTAAGAGTGACCCAAAACTGAAAAAGGGAGTTAATCAATCAAACAGCCCAAAGTTCACTATAAAGCCCCGTAAAGCTGGAGGAAGCTGCACATTCTGGACATAATTCTTTGTAGGTTCATCTGTGACCGCATGAAAGCATCGTTATTGCATAATATTGTTTATAGCCGCTCTAAGGGAGCACAGAGTTTGTACATTTTCTGGAAATTGTTCTGCCTTGCCTCATGCAACAGTCACAAATCATATCTCCTAATACCACAATGAACATTTTCGCAAAAGAGCTGCTGAGTGTGAATGATTCAGATCACGATCGGCTGGCGTCCCATTTCACTCCTGCAGATGAATGCAGTTCTCTGATACGTTTCATTCAACTTTTGGAGAGATTTAATGTTGTGGATTCCTTTGTTTTGTCTCAGATTTTGTAGGTCACTCTCTGTTAGTAGTCCATTGGGGAGCATTACTGTTATACAACTAAATTTAAGGAGCACATGTTCCACATTTTGCCTGTTTGTTCCATCTCACTTGTTGTTTGGACTCTTATTTGCAGAAAGTGTTCTTTACGATTTTATAAGCCAACGATTGTGTTCAGCTTGGGTCAGAGTAAATTCCTCCAGAGCAGAGACGACCGCCAAAGTTTCTTAAGATAATCTTTATCATTATTTTTATTTTTTAAATATGGCAACAAAAAAACAAGCCACAATTATGAAAATATCATGATTTTAACTTCATCCTTGGTTTTATATGAATCTGTACAGAGCTCTCACCGACTGCTATATTAGGAGCTGCAGGGACAATGCAACTGTGCAGCAAGTCATTTCTCTCAAAATATCTTTTCATCAAGCAGTTCAGTACAAAATCCAATATTTATCATCTCATATTGCCTTCAGTGTGAAGTATTCTCCTGCTTTGCATTTCCAATTTGTCTCTTTATCAGTCGCACTTGTTTCCCCCTACTGTTTTCTCTTCTTCATTCATTTTATCACGTCGTGTTCTTTGTCTATTTCACCTACCTGTCCCACCTCCTGACTCCAGGAGATCATGGACCGCATCTATAAGAACGTGATGACCAAGGTCGAGGAGATGAGCTGTGTCCAGCGAACACTCTTCATACTGGCGTACAACTACAAACTGGAGCAGCTTGCCAAAGGATACAGCACACCACTGTGTGACAGGTATGTAGATGAGTTGTCGCAGTTGTGCGAGAGTCTTAAGGCATTGTTAAAAGTAAGATAATTTCCTGATGTGGCAGAGACCTGAATTTTTCTAATATCCTCTCTCGTCTGTCCATCCAGGCTGGTGTTTGGGAAAGTCCGCTCTCTGCTGGGAGGTCGGACGCGGGTCTTGTTATCAGGAGGCGCGCCGCTTTCAGCAGCCACGCAGCGCTTCATGAATGTGTGTTTCTGCTGCCCCGTCGGTCAAGGGTACGGTCTGACGGAGACCTGCGGCGCTGGAACCATTAGTGAACGTAAGCAGAAATGTAAAACAAGCGTGTAATACAACTGTCAGTCCAGTAGAGGGTACCATGTTAGAGTCACGTGTTGCCTCAAGTGTGTAAAGTAAGGTGCCTTAGCCTTGGCAACCAAAAAAACACCTGGTTAGGTTTAGGAACAGATCATGGGTTGGATTCAAATCAAAGGGCCTCATTCACCAATATCTTCTTAAGATTTTTCTTGAATTTGTTCTTAAGAAATGTCCTCTGAAAAAGTCTGCGTCAGATTCACGCCGTGTTCTTAAACCCCGGATTTGTTCTTAGACTGATCCACGGTCCTCGTAAACTAAAAGCGTGTGCCAGTTGTCCCTAATTAGCACAAGTAAACGCCCTGCCAATGCCCATAAAAGGACATGAGACTGCAGTGCCGTGTGCACAGTCACAGACGGTGAAGGAGAAGAGAGAAGTTGAATGAAACATAAATAATTCTGACAGACGGTGGAGCAGCGAACTCCAAGAGGAACAACAACTTCAGCAGGAGGTGAACAGAAAAAGCTGTTCACCTGCCCCCAGATCCTGTTCACCTGCCCCCAGATCCTGTTCACCTGCTCCCAGATCCTGTTCACCTGCCCCCAGATCCTGTTCACCTGAGAGACAGCCTCAACACTATTACAATCCCAGAAACACAGAAAGCTTAGAAACTAAAAGTAAAGTGTGTTATTGGTTTTTTTAGTGATGTGTTTCCTTCTCGAGGATATATGTAATATATAAAGAATCACAATGTAAAAGTCAAATACATTTTAATTAACTACCAAGCAATTCATTGCTGTCAAACCTGGAAGGCAAAGCTGTTTTCCGCGTGTCAGGGTGTTAGTGTAATGATTATTCAAAGCCTTTGTAAAGTAATGAAAATCATTTTTAAAATAAAAGATATAAAAAATATCATTGTAGAATAAATAATATAATATTATACAAGTGTAGAATTGAAGAAAACGCAAAACCAATGATTTGGCACAAACATTTCAGCACTCAGATGTGCGTACGTCTGCTCTTGAGTGTTCGTAGATTTGGTTCTTACCTAAGAACGAATCCCAAATAAGAAAACATCGGTGAATGCCAGAATCTTAGTAAAAATCTGTGTAAATGGGATTTAAGAAGAAATTTCTTCTTAACAACGGTTGGTGAATGAGGCCCATTGACTGTATGTAAAAGTGGACGAAGCTTCCGGGTTTGAAAAATGAGGCTGATAAGAAATACCACCGAGTGCCACTAGAGGTCGGCTCCATAAACCCTCCGAGAGTTATCTCGGTGTCGTTCGCTAAAGTCATTCCATCTTAGTTTTCTGGCCGTCGATCAGAAAATAATCCCGTCATTAACTGGAAAATAAGCTTCAAAAAGCTGTGTTTTTGGAGGCGTGTCTGTTTGATTGACAGGCCTGTGGTCAGGTTAGGCTACCCAAATAAAACGAGATATTTTAATTGTAAAAAGTTGAGATGATGTCAGTGACCTCCTCTGAATGTGGTCTGAGTGGGATCCCAATGCGTCCGGCGTGCGTTCACGCCTACAGTTCTAGCTGTGCACTTGTGATGCGATCACCCAGGATGGATGTTACTGCCAGGTATGAACAGGCTCCTAGTCTTGTTCATCTGCAGTGATTCACTGTGAGACAACAGCAGGACATCAACAGGAACAGCTGCTTTGTAACTAAAATGAGATTAAATAAGTAATTTGCTCTAAATGAAAGTTAATCAGCTGGAAACGTTGCATATTATTGAGCAACTGAGTTATTAAAACGATGAAGTTTCCACAACCTGAGAGCAAAAATGAAAGCAGTGGGAGGACACGGAGAGGGACGGAGCGTTTTACAGCCGGGGATGGGAAAATGGATGAGAGGCAAAGGATTAGCAGACATATTGTGCCGAGGCTGCAGTAAACAGAGGAGGAAGTAGGATGTCTGTTTTGAAAAGACAGAGCACTCTGGATAAATCAACATGAGCAACAATTCTTTGTACACTGAGATCCCAGTTAGTATCAAGATTTTAGCCTGTTGTGAAATCCAAAGTAATGGATGTGAAAGTTCATGCTCACAGACATTCCTCACAGCTTCTCACAAACATGAAAATCTTGTTGTTGTGGGTTTTTTTTATGAATGTGCATTAATGCCTCTCACATCTGTGGTGGGGATGTCTGCTACGATCATCATGCAGCTAATTTGTTGGCTTCGGTGAAATAACAGAAATCCTCTCAGCCTTTCCCAGCAACACAAAACAAAGAGATCTGCCCGCTGCCCGCTGCACGCCACCTCCACTGCGGTCATTTGAGCTAGAACACTGTGTTGTGAGCACTCCTGTGGGATGGGGTTTCCATGGCGAGGGAGCAAGTGAGGTCGTGTTGCTATGGCGATAAATGTCCTGCCGTGATCCAAGTGGGCTTGTGTGTATATGTGTGTGTGTGTGTGTGTGTGTGTGTGTGTGTGTGTGTGTGTGTGTGTGTGTGTGTGTGTGTGTGTGTGTGTGTGTGTGTGTGTGTGTGTGTGTGTGTGGTTTTATTGTCTGTTCCAGTGTGGGATTACAGCACTGGGAGAGTGGGAGGACCGCTGGTTTGCTGTGAGATCAAGCTTAAAGACTGGGCGGAGGGTGAGCCTGCTCACACACACACACACACACACACACACACACACACACACACACACACACACACACACACACACACACACACACACACTCTCTCTCTCTCTCTCTCTCTCTCTCTCTCTCTCTCTCTCTCTCTCTCTCTGTCTGTCTGATCACTCTCACTCTCACTCTCACACACACACACACACACACACACACACCTCTCTCTCTCTCTCTCTCTCTCTCTCTCTCTCTCTCTCTCTCTCTCTCTCTCTGTCTGTCTGATCACTCTCACTCTCACTCTCACACACACACACACACACACACACACACACACACACACACACACACACACACACACACACACACACACACACACACACACACACACACACACACACACACACACTTTCCATCCACTTCTCATTTCTACATTTCTCAGGCTGGTGAGATTGTCACCATTCCATCACCTTGTAAGGAACGCCGACCCCTTTTCTCCCGACTCCTGTTCAACTTCCATCTTTTTACGTAACGGATAATAACTCATTTTTATTGCGCACTGTGAAATATTGATACTTATCAAGTTGACTTTACTGCCTGCTTGTTTTGCAAAGCAGAAATAGAATTTAAAGTAAACACATCGCCTGGTTTTTATCTCAATAAAATGATTGTGTAGCAGGATGTGGGGAGTTGAATGTACAAGCCACTGATGTTCCTCGCCTCCTTTTCAGGTGGTTACCGTAGCACTGACAAGCCTCATCCCAGAGGGGAGATTCTCATTGGTGGACCCAACGTAACCATGGGATACTACAAGAACGAGGCGAAGAACCACGAGGACTTCTTCGTCGATGAGAACGGCCAGCGGTGGTTCTACACGGGAGACATCGGAGAGTTTCAGGAAGACGGGTGCCTCAAGATAATCGGTGAGCAGCATGTGTGGACGTCAGAGGACAGAGAGGCAGTTTGTAGGTGCAGATTTCCACTTGAGGATGTCCATGCAGTGCTACTACATCAAAAGCATAAATTATCAACATTGTGCGGCACACTCTTGAATTTCTGCCAGACAACCTCTCTGTTTCGCCTCCATTCATCTGTCTGGCAGGAAAGACTTTAACAAATCAGATCTGACTGCACTTCCTATAATTACTCCACAGTTCTGTTTACTCCAGCGAGCCAGAACTTTTCTCTTTTATCTCGATGACGCTGGTCCGATACACAGAGTCCACTCTGTCCCTTCTTCTTGAGATGCACACACACACACACACACACACACACACACACACACACACACACACACACACACACACACACACACACACACACACACACACACACACACACACACACACACACACACACACACACACACACACACACACACACACACGTGCGTCCGTACTTGTACATGGACACACACATGTTGTTACGGGCAGCTGTCTCTGCTGTGTTTCCAGATCGGAAGAAGGACCTGGTGAAGCTGCAGGCGGGGGAGTACGTCTCTCTGGGAAAGGTGGAGGCCATGCTGAAGAACTGCCCTCTGATTGACAACATCTGTGCCTATGCCAACAGGTGTGTGAGGGGTTGTAAACGTGGTACTTTATTGATCCAATGAAGACCACACATCATCGTCCATTTAATGACGTACAGCTGAATAAACTGTTGGACATCTCATTGGCTGTGCTGCCTGTGTACTTGGATGTAGTGTGAGCTGAAAACTCCTTCAAGTCGTTCCAACTTCTTCTCAGCTACTTACTAAATGTTCAATCTGCACTTGGCAGTTATTGTTGTTATTGTTGTTCTTGTCAAAATGAAATGAAATGCTACTCTGCAGCTCTTTTGTTGACGCTCTTTGTTAGGTTTTTGAATTGTTTTGAATGAAGTCGAGTTGCTAACAGGTAAAGAGTGAAGTTTACCTCCCAGGAGTTGGTAGAGATCAACACAAAGCCACGGGCCTGTTTTCAACACGCTGCGAGCGGACACGTTGTCATGTTGGAGAACCCTGTTGCCATGGCGCCACAGTTCAGGTCGCTTGCACCAAATGTTTTCCCTCAAACGCCTCAGAGCGTCACAGTAGAGCTCTGTGTTGACAGTCTGACCCTGGGGGACAAATTCATGGTGCACAACCCGGCTAATGTCAAAGAAGACAAACCTGGTTGTGCTCCAGACCTGATGCCTCTTTTCAATCTCGGACATTGACGTTCTGCCCCTTAAAACACAAATATCACACAAAACACCTCACCCGGCTCACTGCTTCATTCATTCTCTGTAGATGATTTTCCATGGTGAAATTGCAAATGCATATCTACCACTGGTGACAAAAATCCACGTAGGCCTGGTGCTGATGTTGATTGTTAACCGTGGTGTGCTCCGTTCGTGTTTAACAGGAACTGAACCTTCTGTTGTTCAATCAGAATGATGTGTTTGCTTTATTTTGAAGCACTCAATCGTTGCCTCACAATTCGTATCACACCGGGACAAAGCCGAAAGTTAATGCTTTCAATGCCAGTGGGACTTCTACGGAGACACATTTGCGGTCACAGTACAACAGGTTTGAAGGTGGCGGAGCCTTCTGGGTCCTACGATACCACGGAAAGCTTTTCACACTCGAAAACACAGACATGTTCGGTCGTTCTGACTCACAATCTGAGTGTTGTTCTGCAGCCCGAAATGTTTATTCACTTCTGTGTCACTGTGCAACAGACTGAGTGTTTTCAGGGGATTTGAAGGTTGCAATCTGTGCACACTCTGTTCAGGCATGAGTTGTTTCCAGCTCCTTGTATGGCTAAATATCTCGCCCAGTGAAGAGTTGATGGTTCCTTCGCCGGACGAATGTGTTCGTGCTCCATCACCTTATTCGGCCCAGCGGTCGGTCGCTGGGGACGTTTCGCTCAATAACTGCTCTGTTTTTCTTCCCCTTTCACACCTTGCCTCCCGTCCTCCTGTTCCTGCTCTGCAGTGATGAGACATACGTGATCAGCTTCGTGGTGCCCAACCAGAAGCAGCTGCTGGCTCTGGCCGACCAGTACGGCATCTGCGGGTCGTGCGAGGAGCTTTGCAACAGCAAGGCCATGGAGGAGCTGGTCCTCAAGGTCATCACTGAGGCTGCACTCACAGGTAAAGCGAGGTCAAAGAAGAGGTCAAAAACTTCAGCTCAGAGCTCCACACCAAGTTGGTACCAAGTTCATGTTTCGTCTTGTTTCATCGTAGCCCAGCTGGAGCGCTTCGAGATCCCTCGCAAGATCCGTCTAAGCCCAGAAGCGTGGACCCCCGAGATGGGACTGGTGACTGACGCGTTCAAGCTCAAGCGCAAGGAGCTGAAAACACATTACCAGGACGACATCGAGAGGATGTACGGTGGTAAATGAAGTGTAGCACAGAGGTGTTTATTCTCAGAGCACTGACCAGACCACCGCGTGACTCTGAAACCCTCTCAGCACCCTCCGCCCCGCCCTCCCGCCCTCCACCCCATCAATGAGAGCCACAGCGGCCTACAGCTGTGGTAAATCTTAAAGATCCTAAGATCTCAGACAAAGAAGGTTTAACCAGCATTTACTTGAATTTGAGACAAAAGACAGGCTGAGAAATTGCTTACAGGAAAACACGCGACATCCCTGTCCGCTCCTGCCTCTTCCAGTTGTTCATCCAGGTGTGTGACCTCCGTCTGCGGAGGTCCTTATTGTTCCAGATGTGAGTTATGAAACGCAGCGTGTTTGTTGAACTCTCGTCTGAGTGCCACAGCAGAAGCTCAGGTCGGTTTGTGCTTTCGATCAAGTACGTCTCTAAATCAGCTCATTGTGATTCTCCTCGTAACATTTAACTTCTAGATCTGGAATTGCTTCTCGCGCTTCTTTGTTGTGTTTCCTGCAGGTCAGGAGACGGTTAATTTTCCTGTTTTTTTTTGTTTCTTTGACTTGTTTTGAGTTCTGTCAGTGGTTTATTTTGCCTCCCACCCACAGGCAGACTGCGACTCCCACGCTTGTGGGGCGTCTCTCCCGTCAGCACGTCTTCATACCAAAAGCACAAAGTCATTCGAGGGCAGAAGAGAGCAGGTCGGCAGAAAACCCTGAGCGCTTTCTGGTCTCATGATTTTTTATCTTTCAGTCAGGCTGCTTTAGGAAAATGACCAAATTACAACTACGAGGCTTATTTAAAAAAAAAAAAAAAAAAAAAAAAAAAGAAACCACAAATGCACTGTTGTTTAATCTATTTAATTTTCCTACAATGAGAGTATAATTTTCTATGTGTACAGACAAGTTTGCACAAACATGCACATCAACTTGCTCCCATTAGAGATGAAATTACTGTGTAATCGCTGTATTTGATGAATCATTGTGCAATATGAAAACAGGTCATTTCTCCACGATTTGATGACAAACAGTACAGAAACAAAAGTTTCTCAGTGTGTGTGGGAACCTGTTTTTAAGTGGGACTTCTGTGTGCGTAGCTCACATTTATTCTGCTTAAAGCCTTGTCACATATATTTTGTCACTTGCACGAGAACGAGTGTGTGACTCATCAGTTTCACACACACACACACACACACACACACACACACACACACACACACACACACACACACACACACACACACACACACACACACACACACACACACACACACACACACACACACACGACACTTGTTGTTGCCTTTTTTCTTCCTGACTCTGAGTCTTGCCTTTGTAATTCCTGACTGATTTTTAATTTGATGTTTTTACTCAATCGCACACAGGTGGAGCTGTGATCAGCAGAGGAAACAAACGTTTAGTCTCTATTTCAACTTTGTGTCATAGAGCAGTGTTGGAGCTCCACTGCGAGAACCAGCCTTTGTAACATAATTGCATCCAACTATTTATTTGTAATTTGCCTTTGAAAAAAAACCTCCCAAATGAAGTGAATAAAAATTGTGTTTGGTCTTTGTGTGAGAGCCTTTTATTTCCGTCACATTCACAGTTTAATGCGTTGAATTGAAAGCATTAATCACTTGGATTCTTTTGCTCTGAGCACATCAGCCTGACTGGGTGTAAAATCGACATTTGTGTCACCAGCTAAAGAGTGAAATCAGCCCTCCCTGATTCAATAACTGATGACTAATTGAACCCTAATTCGATTCGGCCATTAATGCTCAGCAGTCATTCTAGTTTTGAGGCGTGAATTCCCAGTATTTGGCCGTGTCTGATGAAATGGGTGGAGTTCAGTCAGACTATTGATTTACATCGGTCACCTGGAGATCAAGCTTTTAAAAGCAACAAAGCCACCCTTAAAGTGACTGAAAAATACACTAAAACCCCAAAACTATTCATTCAAATTATGGTGGATTTAAAAAAAAACAAAAACAGCATGAGGACTTTTATTTCTAAATGACTTTTGTTTTCTGTAGTTCTATGGAAAGGTCTAACCTGTCTGTGCCAACTGTCGCTTAGAGCTTCAGTTTTCTTCGCTGTGATTACAGTCTGGTAATTTGGCTCATATTAGCGTTTGCACAGCCACTCTGATGGAGGGACCAATCAGCAACAAGTGTGACTGGTCGCTGATTGGTCAGGTTGTTGGTATCAAATAAAAAAAAGAACATATATTTTTCATAAAACAATACAATTTCTCTGTTTTAACATCCAATATGTTGTCTTTGGTCTATTTTAAATATAAATTCATGTGATTTGCAAAATTCCATTTTTAATTACATTTTACACAGCGTCCCAACTTTTTGGGAAACGGGGTTGTAATTTAAAAAAACTGTTTGACTTCCACGGATGTTAAAAAATAAAGTACAAAAATTTTAAAATAAATGTTTTTCCTCTTCAATAACATTTTCTATACCCAAATTTTTCACGTGACTCTTTGGAAGGGTGTGACCCACAGGTTGAACACAACTGGATTACATCAGCTAAAACTACCTTCACTTCTTGCAGCGAGAACAAAGACAAGCTATATACATACGCCAAAGCATCAGTCATAAGTTACTTTTACATCTTTTTTTTTTTTTTTTTTGTATTTTGCTGATATTTCTTATGTATTTTTATTTGAGGATCTTTAGTTGTAATGGAGTATTCCTACATTGTTTTACTGGTACATTTACAAAACTGAAGGAATACTTTTGCTGAAGATTTAAATATGTATACCTTCAAACTTCAGTCTTGAAGTAAATGGAGTATTTGACAGTGAGAATACAAACCCCTCGTGGAAAGATGGCGCTGCCCGTTTCTCTGCATCATTCATACAGATTAACGTGATTTTATTCATAGGCTTTAGGTCCATTTGAATGAAATTGAAACCAACTGTGTGATGAGATGAGTGCAGTAGATGTATTTATTGTATTTATTGTAAGCTTGATGGAAAATGAGGAGACTGGTCCAGTGAGGTGTTTGTAGATATGCTAGTGCTGGCCATCATAGACTTTGAAGGAGAGTTTGAGTGGGCGACTCCAAGATTAATTCACTTCTCATCACCAGTTTCTAAACAGTTGCAGTTTCTTCGATAAAGTATTTTTCCATCTCGTCTCCTGTGAGCCACTTTGTGTTGGACTCTGGAGGGCTGATGTAATTTTTCTGAAGATAGTAAATCATATATACTCATGAGCATGTGATTACACATAAATCATTATATGAATAATTAAAAAAACAAAAAAACATCTACTTTATTTCATTTTTCTTTTGTAAACATAACCGTCCAGCAGGGCTTCCATATACACAGGGCTCATTTTACAACGAGACCCTGTCACGTGACTCATGATGACACTCTGGGGTCTCTGTATAAATAACTTCATCCATTTTATCAGTTCTGCCGAACTCCAGAGGATCTGCACGAAGACACAAGTGGTTCACATGAGCCAGAGCTATTCAGTTCGGTGAGTTGACAAAACCTGAAAATGTCGTTAATGTTTCTATTGTTAGTTTAGTTTTCATGAAACTAAATGTTTGTGTCGACTTTTGGGAACTTTTTAACAACTTCTGGAAAGTGTTTCTTTAACTTAACTTAAAAAGTACAGAAATGACACCACGCAAAATGTAACATAAGAGAATAACTTCAAAATAAAGTGAATGTATTCTTGTAAAACAATGATAAAATGTGCTTGTGAAAAATAAAATATTTAAACATATTTGACATATTTCCTCACCAGTTGCACACGAAAAGAGTCACTCTACGAAACTGAACTTATAAATCCCTAACAATTTGTTATTTGGAAAAAGCTATCCTTGTGCGTAGGTGAAAAAAAAAAAAAGCCTCTTATATTCAAATATGTACTTCTGTATCTTTTCCAGCGCGTTTTCTAGGTTCCCCGTAAAGGCTGCACTGCAAAATGGAGCACCTGGAAAACTCCACCGCGTCACCCAAACGCGTCTTCCTGCACACACAGAGCACCGCGGGCTCTCAGGAAGACAAAGGCAACGGGAACGCGTACCTGTACATATTAACAGTCGTGTCTTTCTACGGAGTCTTCCTCTGTGGTATAATGCTGGGCTACTTCCGCTCCAAGAGGCGAGAGAAGAGCAGGATCAACATTTTCACGCGCCTGGTGCACGAGGAGGAGCAGCGGGAATGGGGCGCCGTGCCCAAGAGCCACAACCTCACCTTCCCGGCCGCTGTCTCGGGACTGCCCTCGGTGCAGGTGTCCCTGCCCTTTTGCGGTAACCACGGCAACCACTTTGGATACCTCCATCACGAGGGCGCGCTGCCTTCTCCACTGGCGTGCGCGCTGTGCACGGAGCAGAGCAGCGTCAGCTCTCTGTGCTCCTCCGCGGACACGCGCTTCACCATCGAAGAGGAGTCGGACAGCGGCACGGCGGATGGACCGGAGGAGAACCCGAAGGCGGTGTTCGAGACCAGCGGAGACGATTCGGGCTGAACTTTGCCCCGAAAAACTGTGCGTAACATCCCGTGCATGAAAGAGGACGCATATTACCTGGAGAGACAACCTCGAGCTCGTGCAGGCGTCTTCACATTAAAGAGGCCCAGAGAGTCCAACCTTCAGTTAAATCCTCTATTTGTAACACAACTTCCTGAACCGACATGATCTATATTATGATTTCCATGAAAGAGATGGAAACAGAGCCTGAGTGGCCGGTGTGACATGCTTTAGATCTGAGTTGCACTAAGTACCACTTTTAGGGGCATTTGCACAGACCATTTTTTTTTCGACATGACTTGGATGATCGCTGCTGCACACATGAACACCTTTTCATTCAATGCCACACCTTACCAGTGCCAGTGGCAGCATGAAACACACACACACACACACACATCACATTAGGCCACATGGAATTTGATTTTTTAGTTCTTTAGATGTCCTTATTTTAAACGACAAGATAATGGCTGTATGTTAGGATCATTTACAGGTAGTCAATACAATCATGTTAACATTAAAACTCAGCTGTAAATCAGATTGTTCACTATTGTATGATTTTACTGTATCTTTGCCTGGTTTTGTGACGGCCCCTCCCTGCTGGAGCCCCCCTGAGAACCACTGCACCGGTCTGGGCTGATGATGACTCACCCTGCAGGGGACTGAGCGGAAGACTGGCCTTGTGGTGCCATTTGGTCTCAAACTGAACTTGACTCGCTCTCGCCAGTTTGGCCTCGAGTGATGGAAACGTACCTGGAACCCACTTGAAAGGTTGTCTGTAACTCAAATGTGTTTGTTTGTAGCTCCCTGATGGACACACGCTGTTCATTCACAATCAATGAGTTAGGTTTACTTGATGGAAGCAATGCACTGTACATACAGTTTGTATTTGTCACTCTGTACGGCTTAATTTAAGATGGGACACTTGTAGTGTTACAGAAAAAAAATAAATGCTTTTGAATTGAAGTCTGCTCTCTGACTTGTTCTTTTTTCTTTTTTCTTTTGTACTATGATCTTTCACCAGTGGAGGGCAGTGTTGTAGTGGTGGCTTCTGACAAGCGAGGACAATAAAAGGGAGAATAAATAGAGGAGAAATCCTGACTATTATAACCATGTTATATTTAGAATGGGTAATAATGCAGAATAGGACAGTTAATAAGCAGATCAGTACCACCGAAGTTCATATTTCCTGCACATATCCTTAGTTAAACCTGAACAGCTGTTTGTTTTTTTCATTCATTGGTAATATTATTGTTGGTGTGGAGATTTAAGGTTGTGCATGGGACCCCCCGATGGATCACGGACTGCGTTAATGGACCCATCTGACCGGATTATCACATGTTGGTTTGACACAGCAGACCAGCAGACAACAGCGACGACTCCCAGAGGCATTTTTCTTTCTCTTTCAATCAACAGATATCCTGTCTGACGGCGACAAGATGCCGGAAGGCAGCTTCAGGTTTTCTGTTGACAGACACGCACACACACACACACACACACACACACACACACACACACACACACACACACACACACACACACACACACACACACACACACACACACACACACACACACACACACACACACACACACACACACACACACACACACACACACACACACGGGCTATCAGCAGCGCTGCAGGCTCCGAGTCCCACAACTCACTGCAATGACAGCTCGCCACACCAACATCAGCAACAACAACAGCCGGAGGGAATACACGCATCGATTTTATGACGTCCATGTATTGACAGTGTGAAAGCCCTGATAGGCCCAACGGCGTCTGGGTGGGTTTTGTGTGTGTGCATGTGTGCACATCTGTTTTTTTTTTTTTTCTTTCATCCAGTCATTTTAAATTCAGCCCCACTGTGAATACATCTCTGTGAATTCAAACAAAGAAAGTCACCTGCACTGCAGGGACATATGTGAGTTTTTAAAGGGCCTTGACTTCATCCCTGGATTTTAGAAATGTAGTTGAGAAGCTCAGTAGATGGGGACTTTAAACGTATCTTCTCCCCTGAAAGTTCTCATGAGAATCAAAGTAGGTTTAATGTGTTCAATACACCCGTCAGTCCACTACAGTGTATTGTGTCAGTGTCACATTCCTCCTTGCTTTGGCAACCAAAAGCCACGTGGTTGGGGTTCAGCACCAGACGGGTTTCTCATGGACTCAAACCTGGTCTTCTGTATGAAAGTCTTGGGTTTGATCCATCCAACCTGTCTTGGTTTCAGTCTGTCTCTCTCTCTCTCTGTGTGTCTCTGTGTGTCCACCAGAGAACCTCAGTCTGTCTACCTGTGCCCTTACTGTGATCTGCATATCTGCTGACTTGCCCATAGTTCATAGTGGAATTGGTAGCCTATAAAATGTGGTTATGAGGTTGACCTGCCCACCACAAAATGTAAAAACAAAACAAGCATTGATGGTAGAGAAGAAATCCTGGCTACTCGCTGCTGTGGTTATATAGTGCACGTTTGTAAAATTGTTTGTTTTAAACAATTTTAAAACATTAAAATATTTTTAAAAAACATTTATACATATATACTGTATATGTAAAAACAAAATACTGTCAACTCCAATATAGAAATGTTGATTGTCATACTTCCTGGAGGTGTGGTGTTTTTTCTTTTCCAATGGCATTACGTTGTTTCCAAGCAGCGTGTGATGTCACGATAGTAGTGTGTCCCACTTTGACATCACAGACTCAAACACTGGCTGTAGCACCACACTCAGTGAAGTCCATGAGGTTTTAGTGCTTCAGCTTTAGTGCTGTTTGGGATTGTGCCCATGTTAGTCACAACACTTTTGCTGCAGTATAAATTCTTCACCACGTCAGGTTTATACCCTCGTTTTTCGGACTCTGATTTTTCCCTCATGTTTTTCCCCAGTTGCCTTGACTTGTGTGTTTTATTAAACCTACTTCGATTTCGGTCCCTTCTCCTTTGAATCGTGAAAACCATCCACAGCCCAACTTCCGTCTCGCACTTTTATACTCTGTCAAATGACCTCCTTCATCAACCCTGGTCATATTTGTTGTACTTTTCACACTGAGGCAAGGCAAAACATGGCACTGACACGGTAGTGGTCAGACAGGTGTATTACATGCATGACACTGGGCTGGTTTTTGCAGACCAAAAGAGAGACAAAGCGTTTCTAATTCATTACAAATATAAAACGTGAAATACATGACTGTATAAGTAAGCAGCACCCTGAAGTCACTATTTAGTCTACGAATGTTTGGCAGCAATTACAACTGGTGTATGTGGAGAAGGCTCTGTCAGCTTTGCTGAGTTATCCATTCATTTTTCTCTGCAGAGTTGCTTTGTCAGGTTGAGTGGGGCTCATGAGTCAACAGTCTTTTTCTCGATAGACCCACAGGCTTCGGTCACCCGAGGACATGAACACTGTTGCTTTGAAGGTGTTTCTGTGAAAATTCAGATTTATGCCTGCAATCTAAACATGGAAATTAGTCTGATGGCCACAAAGCCTTTAAGGCGCTCTCATAAACCAAATAGGTGAAGCAACGGATGAACTGTTCTTGTAAGCAGAGTGTCTGAAGTCACAGCATCTGAAGCCTGAACTCATGTCAGATTTCTCACATGTCTCTCGGTGACATCGTTTCCAAGTCTTGTTCTAACATCATGACTCCGTCTTTGGAAGCACAGCGACAGGAAGTGAAATATGTCTGCAGGCTGATTCATCTCTCAGGACTTTTTAGTCTGACGAAATTAGTTTCAACATCCATCAGCAAGATCAGCAAGCATTCATGGTCACAAGTCAACCACTTTGCAAAAATAACCAAAAACTTTTCCCATTTATCCTGAGAAATATCTCTATATGACACCCAATAGTTTGTAGACTTTCATGATTTCTACAGAATGAACTTTGCTGACTCTACCAGTTTTGGTTTTTAGTGAAACATCTGCTGGATGAATTTTTATCTAGCGCCACCATCAGGTCAACTTTGAACCAGGCTGCAAATAGCCTACCTGTAAAACTAATCACATTCCCATCTGCCTCACTTTATGGCTAATTAGTAACTGTTGCTTTCCCCATCTCTTAATCATTGATGCCAATTAAGGAATTCTCTAACCTGGATGTTTTATAGTATCCACCCCTGACTTTCGTTCACCTTGTTAAGTGGGTTTTTTTTGTTTTTGTTTGTTTTTTGGAGGGGGGGGGGTGGTATCCCAGCTCACTTTGGGCAAAGGCAGGAACACCAGATCGGATATCTTGTCTTTAAGGGGTCAATTTTGCCACAATTCTGACCCACCAAAAGCTGCACCTTCTAGATCAACACCTTCTTATCCCAGGGGGTTAAAAGCTGGCACCTTAGGTTTAGACAAAACATCTACTTGGTTAGGTTTAGGACAAATAGGTTAAAATAAGTAACTTTACATGTTTTACTGAAGTTACTTTACATACGTTACATAAGCGACTTACTTGTGTTACATCGTCTTTTGCTCACTCACAGACTCAAACATCGATCTCCCAGATGAAAATCTTGTATTTTGTTCCATTCCTCCTTCTAACTTAGGGTTTGTCACTCTTTCTACTCCATCACATGACCTCCTTCGTCCCGGCTTGTCATTGTGCTGACACCAAAGGGTGCCTTCGTGCGTCTCTCTGACGCCAATGGCTTTGACAGGGCGTCAAATATACTGCCAGGGTCTGGATGCAGGCGTATTTATGCAACAGTCAATTCACTAATACCCTGCCTGACAACTAAAGCCCTCTGGCTGCACCATTAATGATGTGTTTTTGGTAAAGTGGGTGATTATACGTATCTTATTATTCAGATCAATTTGTAGATTTGTGACATTAAAGGGCCTTTTTCTGATGATGAGTGTAAAAAAATTGATTCAGGCATCGCTGGTGGAAGGATTACTGAAGTTCCTACAACAAATACTCCAAGCAAATAATATAAAAGAGTTTTGCACTTCATCTTTTTAGTACAGCTGTACCCCCCCCCTGAGATCAAAGAAGTGGGAGTCGCTGTAAAAAGAGGAGCAAAAGTGTGAGACAATTCCCTCCGTGTGCTGCGCTGCTCTCCCCGTGTGTCTTCCTATCTTCCGGACAGCTTGAGTCAGATACAGACTTGTTGAAGCATTTTAAATCGTGTTTCCTACATAACATAAACTCCCTGCTGAATTATTCATGCACACCAAGAACACACAACCACACAGCAAAGCATCCGTTTATTATCAAGAGGGAAGAGGGGGCGGGCGATGGGCCGCTGTATCTCCGGCAATGTGCAGGGAAAATATCTGCAAACTACCCCCTCGCCCTCATTCATGTTGCAACAACAGCAGTGTGAGCGTGCCAGAGAGAGAGAGAGAGAGACACACAGAGAGAGAGAGACAGAGAGACAGAGAGAGAGACAGAGAGACAGAGAGAGAGACAGTGGGACAGTGGGACAGAGAGACAGAGAGCAAGTGAGAGTAAGTAGGGTGAGAATAAGGACCAGATGTAAAGCATGGAGCGTCTCCTTCACCGTGAAGCAGGATGTTTGTCATTAGTGTCCCCCTGAGGGAGTCGATGGCGAGGCCTGCGTCCTGCCTCAGCCCCCTCCCCCTCCCAATTCCCCCTGTCCACACACACACACACACACACACACACACACACACACACACACACACACACACACACACACACACACACACACACACACACACACACACACACACACACACACACACACACACACACACACACACACTTTAATGAGTCTGGAAATGAGTCACTCTGAATCCCACCATCTCTCCTCCCTTCTTCATCCTCACCATCCTCCTTCCTTCCTCCCGTCTGTCATCTCATTAAACTTCTTTTCATTAAGTGGAGGTCTCATCTGAAAGTGGGGTTTGTAATGTGAGTATTTGTAATTGATTGATCTATAGACACTGAGCTGGTCGTCAGTGGGAACCTAATTCATTCAAACTCCATAAAGAAATACTTCGTATTAGTATAAGTAGTTGAATTAGCATTAATATTGCCATATATTTACATTGCCTTACGGGTGAGATCAACTGATAACCAACATCACTCGATGGTTTGTGAGCTGCTGTTTTGGAGTTTTGAGTCTGGACTTTCAGCTGTCGCCATCTTGTTTTTTGGAGCCAGAAGTGACCATATTTGGAAGAGAAGGGGAGGAGCAAGGGGATGATCTGACTCTGAACGGGAGGACATTACATCCGCCCACCTGCCCCAGACATGCACCCCAGGCCTGTCAATCATCAGCTTCAAGGTTGAAAATCAATATCATAGATAGATAGATAGATAGATAGATAGATAGATAGATAGATAGATAGATAGATAGATAGATAGATAGATAGATAGATAGATAGATAGATAGATAGATAGATAGATAGATAGATAGATAGATAGATAGATAGATAGATAGATAGATAGATAGATAGATAGATAGATAGATAGATAGATAGATAGATAGATAGATAGATAGATAGATAGATAGATAGATACTCTATTAATTCCACAATGGGACATTTTTTTTTCGCTACAGCAGCATTATAGTCACAGGTAAAGAAATAAAAATAAAAAATATAGTAAAAAATCTTAAATATATTATATATTAAATAATATCATATATTTAATAAATATTAAATATATTATATTAATCTATATTATATTAATATTATATTAACAATGGATCAAATATCTATTTGTAACGTGGAAGATGTCGACTCGCAGAGAATGAACATCTGCAGTTTCTCCCATCGCTACGTGCCATGAAATGTGGACATTGAAAGTGTGAGTGTAGCAATTAGCAGCCAAAAGAGCTGATTTTTTTCTGTGGAGTCAGTGGACCAACGCACAGCTAAAAGGAATATTGAACTCACATCTGCATGAGTTGGCCGATAACTGGACTCTGAATGAATGCTAATGCTGCTCCGTGTCTGCTGGAGGCACAAACAGGCAACAGAACCACCATGACAACTTTATCTCTCCGATGGTGAAGAAGCGATGTTCGGGGAAACCATGTCTTTCAAGCAAATTTGTGTGTCAGACTTATTTCATTACATTTTTGGTGTATAGTATAAGGAACTATCTGCAGCTTTTGGTATCAAACAGTGTCAATACCAACCAAGAGAGGAAAAAAACCAAACACTTCACCAACCTTTAGCTGGAGTGGAGCTGATTGTTTGAATCGTTGCACCTGATAAAAGCAGCAGAGACCTCAGTCAATTTGCAGCTGCCATGCAAGTTTAGAGCGGCTGTGATGAATTACCAGACCGTTTCTGGGTCATGGAGACGCAGCAAATTATAATACGAAGCCAAAGCAATTACAGTGATGCAGCAGGTCTGCGTCACTCAGGCTCTTACTGAGTTATTATTAGGGATGTGAACATTTTAGTGCAATTTCTCACGTGTGCGGTTAAATGGCTCTTTTGCCGCTGTTAACAAGGAGTCTCTTCTCTCACCTTCCTGTGCTAACCCGACTGGGGCGGTGAGCGTTGAAAAAGCGAAGCTAACACGGCTCTCCTCAGCTGCATCCATCTTCATCCTACTGTGTACATACTGCAGCTCACAGCCGCTTAGCAAAGCAATAAGATTGTTTCTGGAAGGAGTCGGGATGAAAAGTACACTCAGAGACGTGAGGCGCTGCTGACGGGCTTATTATGAAAACCACAACTTTGTCTGGAGTTCTCATATCGACTGTGACCTTTTGTCATCATCTCAGAGACCGTTAGTGTCTAATCACAGAAAGTGTCTCATTATATTGTTTTGATGTCCCTTTCTCTTGAGCGGGTCATCATAACTTTCTCACACTTTTGCTGAATTAATGAGATTTCGGCTGCAAACGAGAGGTGTTCGCCTGTCGTGCAGTCCCCTGGTCAAGTTTCTGTTACTGTGGACAAACCGAGCTCTAAAAATGATGACACATTCTTTCCAGCAGTTTAATGAAAAGTGTTTTATTTTGGGTTTGTGGGAAAAAAGTTTGAGCTCTGATAACTTTTAGCGATGTCTCAGACGTTAATGAGCTTGTAAGCGATGTGGCCTGCTCACGATGGTTTGCTTGGAAAGTCCAGGTGATGCAAATGTCAGAACTTCATTGACATTGAAGCATTGAGCTCCGAGCTCCTCTAAACAGCTGCCCAGCACTCTGAAAATGTTTATAATTAACGCCCACAAAGCAGGAGAAGACTACCAGTAGATAGCAAAGTGTATTCAGGTAACTGTTTGCTCAGTTTGTAATGTAATTAAGTAGTGGCAGTTAACAGGAAATGGTGGAGGTCAAGTTAAGGTCTCTGAGACCAAGACAACTTTCCAACAGAGCTGTTAGTACGAAGGCAATGAGCAAAGGTATGTTTGAAGAGAAAAGGGTGAAAAATGAAAAATGAAAAAAAAAAAAAAAAAAAAATAGTGGCAACCCACCATGATGCCACCCATTGGTTTGTAAAGTGTCGCTTTGGAGCAACAAGTTGCTGTACCCCCGACCTGTCAATCAAACCAGGCACTCTCCCAGACACACCTGTCTCTGATGTCTACTATCTAATCAATAATGCAATTATTCTCAGAAGGACCAGCAGAGCTTTGATCAGAAAGAGTGACTTTAGCGAACTACCCCATAATGACTTGTGGAAAAACTATTATCGACTTGGTATTTAATGAGAAAAGTTTACACTTTATTGAAACCGGAGCTTTTTTGGAGCCAGTCCCTACTGGCCATCAGTGGTATTACAGAGCCTATTCCCAGCTCACTTTGAGTGAAGGCAGGCACCTTGGACAGGTGGCCAGTCTATCACAGGGCCAACACAGAACCAAAGACCATTTGTGTTCTCATTCACACCTAAGGGAAATTTGTAAAACCACCAATTAACCTGAGATGCATGTTTTTGGATGGTGGGAGGAAGCTGGAGTACTCGGAGAGAACCCACACAGGCACAGGGAGAACCTGAAGACTGCACAGAAAGGCCCAGGCCCAGATTTGAACCCAGAACCTTTTCTCTGTGAGGCGACAATGCTAACCACTGCACCACTGTGCTGCCAAAAGATGAAAATTGAAGAAATATGTCATTTGATGCTGTCAACAGCTGCTTAAACGCACTCACACATCTGTCAGCAGCAACAAAAGACAAAGCAAATGAGATCTAATGTTGGCTTGTCCCCCATTTAAATGTGTGGACAGGCTTCTTTTCCTGTACACAAACAGCAGCCAGCAGCCATCCTTTTACCTAATGAGTGTTACTATGGAAACGTAAGCCAAAGGCTAATTTGCATCTGTGCTGCTGGTCTGGAGGGATCACCGCTACCAGTCAAAAAAACAGGAGAGCCTCTAAAATACTAAATACATGTAGACTCTTCGTTAATTAATTAATTATTTATTATTTATTTATTAATTAATGCATTTACAGAGTGGCTCATTTCCTTTTAATGTTTGCTGTAATTTGAGCTGGAGAAGAATCCGTCTCGGTTATTTTAGCCCGGTTGTGAGTCCTGGTGGGTGTTTGGCTTTTTCTTTTTAAGTATAGATTAGCAGGTCACTGGTGCAGAAATGTACTGCTTTTAAAATGACCTTTGTCCAAATGGATTCTTAAAGCTGCTCCAATTAAATTTCACATTAGCAATGGATCAATGGACTGTGTGTGATGTGAAATGTGTCGCTTCTAGTGACATACCCACAGAAAAAATAACACTGAACTCTGCAGCCCCACTCAGCTCTATGGACAATCTGAGAACTGATCATTGTTCTGGTTTTCTGGCCACATCGTTATTGTTTCGGTTGACTCTTACCGCTCTCATCGACCTTGTTTCCTGCAGATGTTTTCAGCAATGAGAAGCTCTGCTAAACCCAACACTCAGGCCAATGAGCCTGGTGTCTTTCTCACAAGAAGATGGCAGTATTAATCCTGAAAAACCATGAATAAACATGTTTGTTGACAATCTTTTTTTTCCCACAACAAAATTGAGACTAATACTAAATAAAAACATTTGAAAATTAGAAATCTAAAGAAATGCATTACTATTCCAAATCCTCGTCTAGATGTCTTCTGTAGAAATATCATTGTGTTAATGTATTGATTGAATTATCTGAAAAAGGTATTAGTAAACGATTTGACGTGCTATTAGTTTAACTCTCAGCAAAGAAAGCTAATAAGGACATTTCCCAAACTGTTGTGCGACTCTTTGTTTTGTTCAAATTGCTGAGGCCTCCGAATATTATGTCATCTTCATGAAGGATTTTCCATCTATTCTCCGCCTACGATCATTTGTGATTGTTACACAAGAAAACATTTTTCTGGGAAGTCAGAGGAAGATGTGATGTCTCCTTTGAAATATCATGCCACGCAGCACATGGGCTGTTTCTTTTATAAGAGTCTGATTCATGTGAAAACATTGGGGGAGTGCGGACATGGTCACATCCAGCAACTCTTGCCCAGGTCTGAAAATACTTGGGCCGGCTTTGTTAGCACTGTGTGTGAAGCTTCGATAAGTCGGTGGGAGGTGTTGCGCCTTCCTGATAGTTTTGCCCGGATTGTTACTAATGAGCACAGTCATGGTTCGCTGTCAAGGTGCAGAGAAGCAAAATCTCTCTTTATCTTTCCACGGCTGAACCAAAGTGGACCGATGTCGTCGCTGCTCCTCTTTCATGGAAAACAAAGCAAGCAGCAGAAAAACTCGGCTTTCCGTCGGCTGTTTGATCACACCTGCGTTAATGAACGGCAAATTGATCCACACTGGTTAATTACACACTCAAAGAGCTGCCCCCTTCCCCCCATCCCCTACCCCCCTCCCCACGTATGGGCATGTTACTATGACAACCATACACCAATGCAAGATCCTCCATCATTATCTGCATGAACGCTGCACTCTGTTACTGTCACAATAATAACTGTAAGAAAACGCTCTGTCTTCTCGTCCGCTGTTCGTGTTGGCGATCTGAACTGAAGTCAGATCTCGTGACCGACCGCCTGGTGTGCTCTGTCTCCTCTGAAGTCAAGAGTCTGAGTCACATTTACGAGTGCTTTACTGTGGTGTACGCTGGAACACAGTGTGCTTATACAGCGTATACATGTGGGAAACGTTTCCCCTGAGGACTGGGCAGGAGCCTTCGATACCTCTGCCGAGATGCAACAAGTCTGTCAATCAGTCTGTAAATCACACCTTGTCTGTATTTACTTGTCTGGAGTGCAAGTAGGCTAATTTTGTGTTAACTGCCATATGGTATCAGTAATTATAAGCTACAATTTAATTCTGCACGGGGTGGGAATCTCATAAAGCCTGTTAAAGTCTGAACACCTTGAGTGATGCATATAATAACACCATATTATTTCATCAACTGGTGATTAGCATTTCATTAGCTGGCTCAGTTACACCACAGCCGACCAGTTTAGCAACAGAGTTTTATTACATTTTCAAAAGGTATTAAATTATCTTGTGGTTATTATATAATCAGTTTTGAAAAGGAACTTTCTGTGGGCTTTAATTGACTGACTGTTAAATGTATAATAGGAATTAAAAGGTCCTGTATTTTAACAGTTTATCGGTCAAAACAGCATTTCCAGTAAAAAAAACAAAAACAAAACAACAATAACAACAAAAAACCTTTAGACACATACAATGGCTTCAAAAGTGTTTAGACAAATAGGCCATACTTAAAATTTATGAATTTCAGTGCATGAGATAACAAAATGTCAAAGTAAATACTATTTATTTTAAAGACAGATAACAGGCACAAAGCAAAATACTCAACAATAAAATAATTTTACGATGGAGAGATCATTAGTTGTGAATAAGAACGTATTGAAGAAATGACACTTTGAGTAATACATATTGGCGATTGATTTCATAGGGCGATGTCCCAAATGAACGTAGGATATAGGACTTGAAATAAGACATAAGGTGAGTTTCAAAATAAAACTAAGCGGAAGTGCTCCTAGAGACTAAGGAAGATGAAACGTGAGGGAACAAATCTCCCTAATTGAACTGACACATAAGCTTCATGTTAGGTTTTAAATGATGAAACAATAAGTATTCAGTTCAAATGAAGGCAAAAGGTATTTGGACACCCAACAGTGGCTTCATAAAGATCACAATGATGGTGGTATTTAGCTTGTCATCCTTTACTGTACTTTGTAGTGTGGGAATGGAAACAGTGTCTGTGTGGTCAAAATTTGCTCCAGGTTTCAACCAGCAAAGCTTTTAGCTCATCGACATCACTGAACTTTTTACCATTGCATGTCAACGGTGCTCTACGGGATTTAATTCAGGCCTTGGGGAGACCCATTCCAGGATTTTCTCCTATGCAAAATATTCTCTCAGGATGCAGATTTTGGACCCACTCCTTTTGCTTAAATACTTTTTTTGGCTGATTATTTTAAGTTTGCCTCCAAATTTCTCAGTACACTTCATAGTTTTGAAAGTTCACCCACACCAAAAAGAAAGAAAAAAAAAAACACTTATAAGATGTTTCCACCCCCTGCTTCGGCGTTCCCTCACTGCAGTCCAGTTGGAATTAGTCCCCTGGCTTTCTGCACACAAACTCTACTTTCAGATCCATGTGGGTTGAATTTAGATTCATGTGAACATGACATGTCTCCAAAAGATGCTGTCTCTGTGTGTTCATCTGCACACTGAATCCTCTTCTGAGTTTATGAATGGCTTCCCTCATATCCCTCTCCCTCCGTACACACACTGGTTGATTCCGGTTCGTATGTATCTGGGTACTCTCTGCGATCTCTGAAGCTATTTCTCGCCTGTTTTTCGTGATGTTACTCACAATTAAGCAACCCAATCTGCTGCTGGTCTGTCGGCCTTCTGTTCCCAGTCACAAGTCCTTCAGTTTTTAACTGTGGAGGATGGAAGCAAGGGGATTTAACTAGACAGTTACAATATCATTTATGGTCGATTAATAAAAACAAACGTGTTCTGAGACAGTACATGTGTTGCCATTCTATCAATGTTATATGCAAGAAAAGCTGATGCTGTTCTGGTATTGAACCTGTGACCCTCTGCTAGTAGTAATACCCCTTCAAGTGGAAGGATCTTAACTCCTTCACCATTAGGCCACCCTAATACAGAAAGAGAGAGATGTAATTCTTATAGCTTTGACCCACAAATCAGCTCATGATTTTAAATCTTTGCTTTATTTTGAGACAATAAAAAGACAGAGAGACAGAAAGATATTTACTACAAGTAGTTTGGAGTTCCTGCAAAAGTTAGGAAAAAAGGTTCATTATTTTCAAAACTAAAGTTAAAAAAATAAATAAATAAATAAAAATAAAAAAATTTTTTAAACAACTGGAAACACTTTCAACAGTTGAGATGTTGTAGCGAACAATCTGAAAGAAACTAGACACTCTTCTACTGGGCAGGATTTGAACCAGCAACCTTGAGCTTTGGGCTTTTACTATGGAGCCCTGCTTTGACCATTTGGCCCTCAGACCACACAGCCATACTTGTGATGTAGAATACAATATTTTATACAATACCATTTTTTTTCTTTTTACATTTACTTTATAATATTATAGAATTTTTTTTTTTAATGTATTGATGGGATTTTGGGAGACAAAGTTTGTTGTAGTTCAGACAGAAATCCAAGAAATTGGTAAATATAAAATAAAAGTTGAATAACTTACAAGCATAAATGGTAAACCAACAAAAAAAAGTTAATTCTTTTCAAAAGTAAAATTAACAATAAAGCTGATTTTAAAAAACATTTTCTGAGTCAAGTAACTAAAAAGAGTCTTTAATTGTAAGGATGGACTTAAGAAAGAACCACTTCATATTCTCCATGTTTGTTTAAAGTGGGACATGAACCTCTGACATTTTGCACGGTGGGAAAGAGTCTTACTGACTGTACCACAATGAAATATTCCTGTCTGAACAATGAACTCAATGATTTGGGTAAATATTATATTATAATTTGCTCAGTTCACAAACAACCAACAGAGTGTGAAGTCTACTTATTTTATAATTGTTTTTTGCACATCTTTGGCATGTGGAGACTTGAGGTATCTGAAAGCTTCAAAATGGATTCTTTTTTTTTTTTCAGGTCTTTGTACAATATGTTTTAGAGGTTGTGTTAATGCTTTTCTTATTGGGGGTTTTTAGGTTTTGATTTCTTGTTGGTTTTTGTTGCAGTATTTTTAATTTCTTGCTAACATCTGTTTGTTTAAAGTTTTTACTTCCAGAGTTATTTGAAAGACAACCAGATGAAGTGAAGTGCAGTGAATGACTCATCGTCTACGGGTATTTTTAGACACAACAGCAGTAATTGTAAAAGGCAGATGTCATAAAACACTAACTTGCATGGTAACACTCATTATCTTCCTGCTGCCAGAGTGGAAATTAATTAAGCTCGAGAAAAAGGCAAAAGAAATTCCAAGACAACAACGATGAAACAGGTCATTGCTTTCCAAAAGCAATGACTTTAACATTGTGTGTTCTGGTGCAATTATATTAAGATTAGGGAAAGACGAGGGCCATTGTAAAAGGAAACCAGTGTTGATTGCTTGTAGGAGACAGAACGCTGACACTGTACGACCCCACAGTAAATCATTATTAATCTTTCATCCAATCTCGCTACAGGAGAATCTCTTCTTGGCCTGTTATATCACCCTTTCAGTCTCTACTTAGGGTTTGTGAACACAGGTGAGGATGAGGATGCAACCTGAGGACTTTGCTTTGTAGCCCTCTTGTTTCTTCTTCATCGCCTCTTGGTGCAGCTCACCAGTAACCAGAACACTGCCACATGGGAAATCTGCTTCCCTCTCATCTTGAACGCTCACGAGTCCTCCAAAACATATCGTCATTTGTTCACATCCTATATGACACAAGGGTTTTCTAAACAGACAAACATTGAGGCGAAATCGGTTATTTGTGCCTTTCAAAATCATTTGGTCGAGGTTTGATCAGGTTGAGGCACGAAAACAAACTGGTCAGGAAATGGTCAAAGTGATTACTATGCCAAAGTTTGGCAAGTTTCATTGTTGTTATAGTTACAGTACAAACCATGCTACTAAGGTTATAGTGAACGATCATGGTCATGACTAAAAGAAGCCTGTTGACTTTCGGTAAGAAACGAGAAGTTTAGTGGCTGCCTCTGACGTGTTGATCCATCCTGACTGTCTCTTTACACAGACTATGTCATTTTATAATGACAGACCAAATGACAACTAAACAGTGACGTCAGCCAACGGCTGTTATGAAGACTTGAGTTCAGATTTTGGCCGGTGTCATCTTGCACCGAGCGGTTTGGAGTCAGAGGTGACCATATTTGGGCGAGATGAGGGGGAGCGGGTGGGGGGACCCCAGTTACAGAAATAAAGCCGGAGAGTTCCTTATTGCTGGTATTGGGTGTCAGTCATATGGTGACTAAGTGTGTTTTCTATTTACTTATTTTTAAGACTCAGGTGGAAACTTTAAAAAAAAAATCTTGATTGTGTAAAAAAAGTTGGAGTATCAAAAGTAAATTTAAGCAGAGCACAATGGACACCTTCGCTAAAGAGATTAAAAAAGCCACATGTAGTCATTTGTGGATGTTGAAGTGCACACCCTTCTTGTTTCTTCCACAGCAGTGTCCCATTTTGGACAGAAACTGGGGGATTATCCAAATTGAAGCCAACATTGTTTTTCAACAGCAATGTTGCCTTTGAGTTCTTTAAATGTCATTTTGAATGGTGAGCACCACAAATACAATTCTATTCACTTGTATTTTATTGGCGTGGCAGCAGAGGTCTCAGAAGTGGCGCTTATCAGTACAGCAAGAGACCACTAGGAGCAAGTGAGGAAATGTTTTTATTTATGGATGAACTGACTTTGTAAAGCCCACTTTGAACTTTCTATTGGTGAGACTTTGGTTCTTAAAAGATGGATATTGGATGGACAATCATTTGAATTTAGTGGGGATTCAGATAATGAATGGATTGCAGCAGCGGCAGCACCCCATCAGATTGTTACACCAAGTATACAAACCGAAGCACTTGTAATAAAACCCAACAAAACTGGAAATTGCATTGAACTAACCTCAAAACCCAGACAGCACTAAACAGACGTGATGACCACAGCTGCCCAACAATTTCCACTATTTGAGAGCCAAACTAATCCACCTTCTCTCCGAGGAGTTAAGAGCCCATCTTGTTGACCTCTGGCAACAAGATGGGCTCTGACCCATCAGGTCTTCCAACTTTACTCCACAAACAGTTTGAGTAACAAAAGCGTCTTTCTTCTCCAGCTGAATCCAGGATTTCTCCACCCTTTAATGAGAACAGCCTCAGAAATGTCATTTTCAACTCAGTTTTGTGGCCTCACTGAATGCAAATAAAACCAAAATTTTTTATTGTGATGTGACTGGCCGTCACCTCGCACACACTTGACACACAAACACGCACGGAATCAAAAACAACAGATCTCCATGTAACGACGCATCGCCGTTACCTATGCTGCGGACAGTATTTGAGATGTGGTGTCATAAAAGTTCCAAGGAGAACACACACTTTTATTGGATATATTTATTATTAGACTGCGGATGCTGGGAGCCATGTGCACTCCTGGGACACTGGGACGTTCCTTTTGTTCTCCCTGGGAACAAACAAATCGCAATGAGCAGTGAGTGACTGATTGAACAGACCTGAGTGTGATAAATGTCTAATTAGTTATTTGGCAGAACAACAGAGTATATATATTGCCAAGCTAAAGATAAAAGTTAGTTTAAATATTGCAACTCACCTCTGCCTGTTTCTTCTCCCCAGGGTGTTGTTCAGGCAAAATAGTTCCCCGGGGGCTCGAGCACCCATTTATAGTTCCGGGAAGTACCAACCACAGGAAGCGGGTAGGGGGGAAGTCAAGATATGTGTTGCTCTGTTCATTTAGATAAATTACATATTGATAATTTCCTTTATTTATAGGACTATAAATATTTGTAAATTATTATGGATATCTTTGGGTTGGTGAAATCATGTAAATATTTATTGTACATTTTAATTGTTGATATATACACTTACCTGTCGATGGTATGCTTGGGCTAATTGGAGTGAGCAAATGTATATAAGGAGGTCAGTGTGTTTATGTCGAGAGACTGGTAGGTGATGGTAGGTGATGTAAAAGTAAATGAAGCTTCATCTGAACCCTCTTCTGGACTCCTCATCTGCTCATTTTCCTCCATGGCCGCTCGGGCATGTTAACACTGCACATCAATACCAACCTTTCATGAAATATTTTTTCAATGCAGCTGGCCTTGATGTTTCACAGTTATCCTCTTTTCAACTGCTCTGTTTTACAGCAATGCCACTTTCTGTCCTCTGTTATTTACAGGAAGCAGTTTCTTTAGATAACTCTAAGTGTCAAGGCCAGTGCTTCGCAGCTGTTATATACTGTAACTACTCGGCTTCAAGTGGAGTGTGAACATAATAGGAAATAGTGTAGAAGCAAAAAAGCAGCCCTGTGAGTTACAACATTTGACATATAAGTTACAAGGGCTTTAATGTCAGCCCTTTCTGTGGAAATAAATGATTCAGTTTGTTATACCATGACTTTTTATTTTTGCTGTAGTATATCATTAAGCTTTTAGTAATAATTGAGCAGTTTTATACTTTAATTTGTTTTCATTTTTACATCCCATTTCTGTTCCTTTTAGTTCCTTTGTTAACTTTTAGTTTCTTTTAACTTGTCTCATTCTGTGTTCTTCATTTCTTCTGTCTGTAACTATGTGTTTCTTATGTTGCTGCCCATCTTGGCCCGGTTTCCCTTGAAAAAGAGATTTTTAATCTCAGTGGGACTCTCCTGGTTAAATAAATAAAAAAAATTAAAAAAGGTTAGGATCAGCGTAAGGTTAGAGTCAGGTTAAGGTTAGTTAGGCTTAAGGTTAGAGTCAGGTTAAGGTAGTCAGGCTTAAGGTTAGAGTCAGGGTAGGATTAGAGTCAGCCTTAAGGGTAGAGTCAGGTTAAGGTTAGTCAGGCTTAAGGTTAGAGTCAGGGTAGGATTAGAGTCAGCCTTAAGGGTAGAGTCAGGTTAAGGTTAGTCAGGCTTAAGGTTAGAGTCAGGTTAAGGTTAGTCAGGTTAAGATTAGAGTCAGGGTAAGGTTAGAGTCAGGCTTAAGGTTAGAGTCAGGCTTAAGGTTAGAGTCAGGGTAGGGTTAGAGTCAGCCTTAAGGGTCGAGTCAGGTTAAGGTTAGTCAGGCTTAAGGTTAGAGTCAGGGTTAAGGTTAGACTCAAGTTAAGGTTAGTCAGGCTTCAGGTTAGAGTAAACTTAAGGCCTGGAACACACTGCCTTCGTGGCGCCAGGCAGTGTTGGGGGTTCAGTTTGGAGTTGGGTGATTAGTTGTGATGGTTAGGGTCAGGGTAAGGGGCTGGGGAATGCATTATGTCAATGAGTGTCCTCACAATTATAGAGAGACACGCCTGTGTGTGTGAGTGTGTGTGTGTGTGTGTGAGTGTGTGTGTGTCTTGTGCTTCAACGAGTCTTACGGGCAATCCAATGACATTACATGTTAGCCGCTCCTCAGGGAAGCACCGTCTTTGGTCTCCATGGATACAAGCTGTGCACCTGAGTAAAGTGGAATTCATTGTTGGATAAAAGCCTGGAGATGTTTAGCAGGTGTAGGTGTGTGTGTGTGTGTGTGTGTGTGTGTGTGTGTGTGTGTGTGTGTGTGTGTGTGTGTGTGTGTGTGTGTGTGTGTGTGTGTGTGTGTGTGTGTGTGTGTGTGTGTGTGTGTATCAACAGAACAGAGGGGAATATGTTGAACAGACCACGGTCTCAGAGTACCCACATACACACCCTTCTCTTGTACCTTTCCCCGCTCTGCCTCTCCCTCCCCGTCTCTCCACTGACTCAATAATTTCTGTCATTTCTCTCCCTCGGTAGTCAAACTCTTTGCGTGGGCGTCAGCATGATATGACAAGAAAAGTACAGGCTCTCACTTCTCATTCTCCGGTGCTAAGGACGCTAACTGATTTAACAATGAACCTCTGTCAACACACACCAGATAATCGAGCTGCTTGGACGGTTTTCACAATGAATCCCTTCCACCAAAACCTGTGTGTGTGTGTGTGTGTGTGTGTGTGTGTGTGTGTGTGTGTGTGTGTGTGTGTGTGTGTGTGTGTGTGTGTGTGTGTGTGTGTGTGTGTGTGTGTGTGTGTGTGTGTGTGTATACGCTGCAGGTCTGTGAGGAGAGAGGGAGACCCAAAATGAAAAGATCAAGCAGCAAATGAAGAGAGATGTCAACTGACTGTTTCAAACGGTTCGGGCACGCCAGCCGCCTGATGTGCGACCAGGGAGAGGAAACGGACGTGTGGACGGAGTCTGACAGCCAAGAAAGAAGTCATTTGTTGGTCTGCCAAGAGTGGTTTGTTGGGTAATTGATTTCCTGACTGCTCCAAACACCCTGAGGGGAGAGATTACAGAAGGAAAAACAGAAGACAGTTGGTAAGTTTTTCAACTTCAAACATTTGTTCAGTGGGACTGAGTTTCATTCAGACCTCATTGTGTGGGGCTCTTGAATCGACAGCCAGTCTCAAATAGGGAAAGACGTGCAGCCTTCCGTTGGTTTGTGAACGGCTGTTATGAAGCCTCGAGTTCGGATTTTGTCCGGCGCCATCTTGCTGGTTCAGAGCGGTTCGGAGCCGGTAGTGACCATATTTGGACGAGGTGAAGAGGAGCGAGCGGTGGATCTGACTGATCTGATTGGAAACCCAGCGATATTACGTCCCGCCCACCGATAGCTGTAACCTGACTGCACCGCAGACCTGTCAATCAACCCCCCCCCCCCCAAAAAAAAACACGGCTATTTGAAGCTTATTTTATAATTAACGACAGATTATTTTCAGATGGAAGGCCAGAAAACTAATAAGAAGGAGCGACTTTAGCGAACAGCACCGAGATAACTAGTGGAGACATTTTATTGACTGAGAATTAGCTGAATGAGCATCTGTTGAGCTTTTGATTTGAAGCCCTGTAATACAGTCTTTGTGTGGCAGTAGACTGTTAACACTTTCCACCCTGGTAGGCTGTATCAGTTTTTAAAATGCAATTCAAAAGGTTGTAATTCACCGTTTTAATTTGAAAGGAGTAAAGTTTATCAGATCTCACTCTGACCTGGTGACAGAGAGACGTATTGTTGTCCTTTCTATAGAGCCCGGGTGTGTTCACTTTGGCCTTCTGGAGCTGTGCTAACATGCCCGAGCGGCCATGGAGGCAAATGAGCAGATCAGGAGTCCAGGAGGGGTTTCAAATGAGGTTTGGCCATCACCTACCGACTGTAGTCTCTCTACATAAACACACTGACCTCCTTATATACATTTGCTCACTCCAATTAGCCTAGACCTACCATCTACAGGTCAGTGTATAGATCAACAATTACAACGTACAATAAATATTTACATGATTTCCCCAACCCAATGATATCCATAATAATTTACCACTATTTATGGTCCTATAAATAAAGAAAATTATCAATACATAATTGATCTAAATAAACAGAGCAACACATACCTTGACTTCCCCCCTACCCGCTTCCTGTGGTTGGTACTTCCCGGAACTATAAATAGGTGCTGAGCCTCTGGGGAATTATTTTGCCTGAACACCCTGGGGAGAAGAAACAGGCACAGGTGAGTTGTTGCCATATTTAAATGAACATTTCTCTTTAGCTTGGCAATATATATACTCTGTTGTTCTGTCAAATAACTAATTAGACATTTATCACACTCAGGTCTGTTCAATCAGTCACTCACTGCTCATTGCGATTTGTTTGTTCCCAGGGAGAACAAAAGGAACGTCCCAGTGTCCCAGGAGTGCACATGGCTCCCAGCATCCACAGTCTAGTAATAAATATATCCAATAAAAGTGTGTGTTCTCCTTGGAACTTTTATGACACCACATCTCAAATACTGTCCGCAGCATTGGTAACGGCGGTGCATCGTTACAAGCCGTTACTGATTTTGTTTTTTTTTGTTTTGTGAGGTCAAAATAAAAAATTTAAAAAAGCCTGATTCTTAAGTTCTTATGGAAGGTAATACTTAAAAAAAACCCAAAAAAAAACAAGCACATGTCCATGTCAGAAGTGTCTATACTCTTTCAAACTGCAACACAGTGGTGAATAGCTTGCTTTAAATATGGGAATAAGCACGATCCATGATTGTATAAGAGTTATCAGAAATATGTGTTTTAAGAATTATAAAGAGAGCGTGAGAGAGAAGTACAAACTCAGTTTACTTCCTCACCTCCATGTACCTGCTCATGAATTTGTGAAGTGATTCAGGCATCGTTTCAGCAGTCGACGAGCATTTCAGGTGACGCACAACTGTCATTGGTCTGTTTACTTCTCCAGAGGTCCACAAAATTGTTGTGAATACTGGGAACATCACAAGTCCCTCACAGCTTGCAGAAATACTGTTTTTTAGCAGACAAGGAACCACAATCACTGACCTCTGCTCCTATTCTAACCTTTACAAGTGGATTACAGTGCCGGCAGTAATCATCAGCTAATCATAAGGTTTTTTTGGTGTTTTTTTTTTTTAATAGCAACAGCACGTGAGCATTACAGCCAAGCCTGCTAATTCACTGTGAGTAAATAGCATGCGATGAGAGACTCTGCTGAAAGTGTTGCAAAAAGTAAATGTTGCATCGGAGAGAAGTATCACTTTGATGTATTTTTTAATCAGTGCTGTAATAAAAGCGCAGTGGGTGAATGATTGAGTCAGAGGAGGGTGGAGGGACCGGAGTGCTTGCTGCTCTCCCTCCCAAACAAATTAACACAATTTTGCATAATGTGCAAATGCAGAGATGTAATTTTGCACACACACCCAGGTACGCACACACGCCTCCTCGTTCACTAGCACAGATCTGACCTATGAGTCATTCTGGCTGTTCTTCCAGAGGCCCCACCCTCCCTCCCTTCCCCCCTCCCTAACCCACTGGATGTCACAGATGGATGCAGCAGACAGCCGCAGTCTTAATGCTGCTTCCTGTCTCTCTCTGGGCACTTAGCAACCGCTGAGGCGGCAACCCTGAGGGCAACTTTAACCAGCAATTAAAGGAGCAATTCGTCTTCGCTCATCATCACATTCAAGGGGCAGGACTGGATAAACCAAAACAAAAGCTTTGCAATTTTACCCACAACCACTGAATGTGAACGTGGACTTCAATCCATCACATATCCAGCCTGCACGAAGGACCGATGTGTGGAATCAGCTGTATTTGGTTGGAATTAGAATCACTCATTGGTTTAGGTGACTTAGGTTTTAATAGGAAGTTGAAACTGATCTCTCTGTTTCCTGAACTGATCTTCTGTGGTTTGGTTATTGCTGACTGTGAGCATGCCTCTGGGCCAAACACTGGATCTGTACAAAAGACTTGAAATGCAAAAATTTAAAAATTAAACATAGAAACTGGAAGTGAAAATGCAATACACACTATTACAGGCCTTTTCTTTTGGTGTATACATTTACTCATTTAAAAATGTACACAATATTTAGCATAATGTCATGGACTGCAAAATGTATGTAACCTGCTGGTTAATTGCAGTTCGGGCATTTATAGCTGTCTGTCTTGCAGGGACTTGCTATTCATCTTCGTCTGCCATCAGTACATATCAGAGGGGATAAAATGCATGCATGGTTCCAGTCCCAATGTCCACCCTCCCCGACTTATGGAGTTTGAGGTCCGCCCTTTAGAGGGTCTGTGCAAACACTAATACAGGCCGAGTTATCAGACTGTATTCACAGCGAAGAAGACTGAAGCTGTGAGTGATAGTCAACGCAGGCAGGCTACCATTTCAGCTCTTGTGAACTCTAACGCTCGAGCACTACAGCTGTGCACACGTGTGATGTCAAGTACTGTAAATCCGTGAGGGTTTTGGGTGGACATTGGGATTGGGCCATGGTCCTGGCCTCGAACCATAGTGGGACACTTACCTGTTTTTATGTCTCAGTGAAAAAAACAAACAACTAAATTGAATTAGTCTATGAACATACCGTATGCTTTTTAATTATGTTACAATATACTTGCATGATGAATAATAAAATAAATGATCACAGTTTGGCTACAACATGACATGACACAAAATATTTGGTGCCCTTGTTGCTGTCATTGTCTGTTCAACATGAATCTACTGTACAAAATAAAAACATAAAGCAAGCTACTCATACAGTATATGTAGTGGAGTTAAAAAAACAACAACAATATTTACCTCTGAAATGTAACGGAGTGGAAGTGTAGAGTCGCTTCAAGTAAAGTACAAGTACCTCAAAATTATACAGTACTTCAGTAACGTATTTAGTTACTTTGGTTTTACCGTAATATCTCTACAGCTTCTTATGAGCTGGAAAAACGTGGACAGTTATCAAGTGTTTTATGTATCAGCTGGATGCAGCCGTTACTCCTGTACGACAGACACTCAGTGCCCAAAAGGAAGCGTCACACTGTGTGTGAATGTCACATGTTACGACAGGTTATTGGTCCTTGGCAGGTCCAGAAGATGGACTGTCACACTGGAAACTTCAGAGTGGGTCAGTGAGGATGGAAGCTGCTGCAGACTGATCCCTTCAAACGATTACGGAAATTCGAAGTTGAATTTATTGCCATTTTTGCTTTGTTATATTTGACAGAAAAGAGAAAGCGAGTGGACAATGACATGCAGAAAATGTCCAGTCATGGAGATGTTAAGCTGCTCCACCATGGGGACACCCTGTAAACATTTAGAGTGGGAATAACTGTGGCATTCAGGGACCAGAACCTAACAAATGTTAACACAACTTGCATAGTCATGTATTTTCATCACATAATCAAATAAACAGCTTTTCGATATATTATGCAGTCTGTGGCACTGCATGGAGCGTTTTTAGGACTGTCAGACATCTGTCTGAGGCTACGGTGCTTTTTTTTTTAGTTATTGTTGCTTATGTTGTTGAATTAGTATTTGTGAATACACCATATTGTGACAGTGGACAAGAGATGTACTGTATTACAAAGTGGCTGAAAATGTCCACCTTAGCAAATATTGTATTCAATCTCTCTATAAGAACTGTTTGCATAATATTTATATTTGGTAAATTGTCCGTGTTATCAATAAAACTTGTATGATTTAAAATATTACTCATTAACAATGAATATTTTGTGAATTGTGGGTGTTTGAACCTCCTGCACATCCTCATCCGTCAACAGCTGGCTGGAGCCCAGCGGGGTGAAAGCTCAGCTTTCAGGTGGTGATGTTGACTTTCACTGAGAGCTCTGCCTCCTGAAGCTGTGATCCATCTGATAAGAAGTGAGGTGGAAATATTAACTAAAGGTGGTTGGATCTTGTATGTGGGACAACACACCTGCCAGCCGGAGGGGTAACCAACGGTTACTGGAAGTGGCAATTTGCTTTCATGAGGTGAGTGTTGTCATTGTGACTGAAACGTTTTCTTTTTTTAATTCTTCTGAAGTGAGGACAATGAGGGAGTGGAGGGATTTTAAAGGAAACCAACAGGTATCCATGAGTTGCATATAAAAATGGACTTAGATTCCAGGGCTGAAATCTGAATCATTTTGTGCAAGTGCCACAAGGGCCACTAGGGGCCGGCTCCAATAGAAAAGCATAAAGCATAAATGCATAAAGCATAAATTCCTCAAATAAAAAGCCAAGTCAGTAAAAAAAAATTCCACAAGTCATTCTGTAATCTCGCTCCTTCTGATCCGTTCTCTGGTGGTCTTTCAGAAAATAATTCCATCATTGATTAGCTATTAGGCCTCAAAGACAGATGTGCTTGGGGGCATAACGGTTTTGATTGACCTGCCTGGGACGCAGTTGGTTTGCAGTAATAAATCTCCGTAGGACGCTGCTGATTTCCATGTATCAGTTTTCTTTGACTTAATTGCCAAAATTTGGCGCATACATAAGAAAACATTAGCATATTCAATAAAAAACAAACGGTAACCAACAACGACGTCCCCCGTTGGTTTGTGAACGGCCGTTATGAAGCCTCGAGTTCGGATTTTGGGCGGCGCCATCTTCCTAGTTCAGAGTGGTTTGGAAGAAGAAGAAAGAGTGACTTTAACTAGCAAAATGGAGATAACTCATGGAGACATTTTATTCACTTTGTATTTTATGAGACTATTTCAGTGGGAGTCTATGGAGCCGGAGTCCTTTTGGAGCCAACCTCTAGTGGCACTCGGTTTTGTAGTTTAAGGACGTCCACATTGGCCTCATTCTTCCGACTCAGAGGCTACGTCCACTTTTATATACGGTCAATGGTAAGAACACATGCATGTTCTTTATTTCTTTTGCAGGTGGGAGATCTTATTCTTATAGAGATGAGAGATTCCTGCTCGCTGCTCTCACACTGACAACATTTTTGAATCAGTACATCAAATTCATGTTTATTCCCGACAGATCTTCCTCAGAGTATGAATTTTTTGTTCAAATGACAACACATGAATCAACTGAAACTCTCCACGAGCACAGCAGGATTACAGTTCCCGTGCATTAGTTTCTGGCTACAAGGGAATCTGTATAACAGGCAGTAAAAGGCCAGAGAGTAGGACACTGATTGCATCTCTTCAGACCTGAGTAAAGAAAAAAGCTGATAATAAATGATTCAAGAGATATGTGCAGTGGGAGCTCCAGGATCAGGAGGAGAATCAATAACAGGAAGCAACAGATACTAGATCTGAAGACAAATTTTTTTAAAGGGGAATAAAAAAGGAAGGTTGTAGATGCTGCAAATTAAGAAGTGCAACAAAGCTGAAATGGGTAAATTAATCCCCAAAATTCAGCGGACAATAATAATAGTAATAAATAAAATAACAAAATAAAATAACACAAATAGTGATTGAGATTTGTTGCTTCTGCGGTCTCAGACAGTTTGGAGTTTGGTGCAGAGAGATCTGCTTTACGTTATGTTGGCTGCTATCTGCAGCTCTGTGGTGACATCCTCACCATTCCTCCCCCGACATCCACTCCCACACGTTCAGAGGTTTCCCTCCATTGATGCTGCACATTCAGATTTGTCCCTGTGCTCACAAGCAGACGGATCACCGTTAGCGCAAAAGCTCATCATGAAGATCACGTTCTTTTTTCTTTTTTTTTTACATTTTCTGTTTGTGATCAACAGCCAACTAAACATGGCAACTTTTTTTGACGGGAAGATTTGGAAAAAAAACCTGTACATTTGCTACAAATAATATAGATCCTGGTGTCCTGCCAGGTGAGATTCACTCTTCTGAAATGTGGTGCAATGTTAAAACAGAATTGCAAAATGTTTTTTCTTTTAGAAAAGTGTTTTTTTTTTTTTTTTTAAATCCAGAGCTAAAAAAAAGTACAAAAAACAGGAATGCCAAAATTGGAAAACAAATTAGACCAGAATAGACAATCTAGAGGAAGAAATTGGTTCTCATCTCATATTCTGTTTATTAGAGAGAGCACACATGAACATGATCGGCTGTGAATGTCATGGGCCTAACATGGGGACTACATGATAACCTCACTGACATGAAATAACTGTTATGTTTGTATTAGCTGCTTTATGAATGGAGTTTTCTGTCTGACACAGAACAGCTGTTGTCAACATCATAGAACCGTGATGCTCCAATGTAACGTGGAGTCAACAGGTCCAAGCATACATGGATTACTTTGTAAAGTGAATATTTCTACACCCCAACACACTCCTGGATAATGTGACATGTTTATGTTATGGACCCCAGGTTTTAAGCCAGTATGTTATTGTGGCGTGGTGGGCCAGTCGAAAGACTGCAATACCTATGAGCCCTACACACCGATGCAATGGAGAAGAAGCCAGAATCAGAACAGCAGGGGAATCAAAACACACTGTTGTTGCACCACAGCGAAAATAGCAAGCATTTTTTTCATTTTGTAATGTTTCCTTCCTGTATGAAATCCGCACGCGGTGCATTTAGGTGTGAATGGAAATCTGAATGTGCAGGTACGAGGCTGTGATTGGTGGGGCAACGGCTGGCTTTGGTTCCTAGACAATGACAACCCACACTTTGTCACGCACATGGGGGGTTCCTCTCCCGGTCCCCCTGCTGTCCTGTCACCCGTAGACTGTCTATGAATCAAGGTGCAATGGTTCACACCATCAATGTACCTTCTACTTACTTCCATCCTTATATGTTTCTGGTTCAGCAATGTTAAAGTGGAGCTCAGATGGTGTCTCACAGGTATCCACTCCTGCTCAGGAGCAGAGGGGGATTTCCCTGCAAGCGTACCATCAAGTCTGGGAGCTCAAACTGAGGCTTCGGTTTTATCCCTGCAGATACACACAAAACGGTCAACCATAAAAGGTCAACCTCTCCTCTCCATCTCCTTCTCTTCCTTATAAATGTTACATTAGCAATGCAAGATGGTTTATTCAGAAAACTTCCACACTCTTTAGCCCTCTGCTCCTTTACAAGTGTCCCCGCTGCTTTCTGATGTGTCACAGCAGCAGGAGGATGTTTCTCAGAGATGCTGGTGGGGTAGCTGAGGCGGGAGGGGCAGGTTTATTTTTGTCTTTCAGGAGGAGGTAAACAACAAATATTCCCTTACGTGCCGACCACACAGAATCTGCTCTGTGACTTTAACATGGAGGAATGAGGCGGAGGCCTTATTCAAAAGCAGCAACATCAAAGTCCAGGACCATGAAAAGGCAATATGACACTGCAATGTATTTCATAACCAAAGTGTGGACAGGATTTTTTTTTCTATATAGTCCTCAACAAAAGTCAGTGAACCTAACAGTGTAACTCGGCAGCAATAATTTGAGAATAGATGCTAATACTTTAAGATGCAGCGGACTAGAAACTCTCTTCCTTATAATCTCCTCAGAAACTTTCTTTATCTGTTTTTTTTTTTTTTTTTTTGTAATCTTCCCCCCATTTCTTGGTCTTATCAGCTGCCTTGGGCAAGAAAAGCAGAGAGAAAAAGAGCCGTGGAGTACATCAGAGAAGAAAGATCATGCGCAATTGTGCCATTACTGTGGTAAAGCCATGTTGCTGTATGATGTGCTGTGACAAGGCTGATCAAGAGTGGCCGAAAATAGACACAAGTGAGTAGGTGGTGAATACTGGAAAAAACATTGTCTTATAGGAACCATGAGACACTTTGTCCTTTCTAGAAGTTTTAGTTACAGTATGATGGTACAACATCCCCAACAAGCCAAACTACCCAGAATGAGAGGTGAGATAAAATACATAAATAGACAAACTATATTTTCATGAATAAAATGTGCAAAATATAAACAGATCAATAATTAATGTCTCTTCTCATTGTCTGTAAATTTGTCAGCATTGACTCAAACACTGCTATCAAACACTGCCAGTTACCTCCGGGTACCTCGAGCAACACCAATGTCAAAGTCACTCTGATCAACCAAGTAAAGACTGCTGCTGTAAATAAAGCACGCAGACAGCGGTGGGAATCTTTGTCGTTCTCCCCGTTTCATTTTGCTCTGATTATTTGTCATGCAAAGAGAATTATTACAGTTTTTCACAGCTGTTGACACACTACAAATGTAACAGGAAACACAATTACTGAAACCTGATAATAATGTACAATATCACTACTTTGAGTCTGCAAAACTGCAAGCACAATGTCTGCTTCACATTCGGCTTTCCTCTGGAAAGCATTGAATGCCTAGCTTTAATTACCAGTCAGAAACACCCACTCCTCAGCTGTAAACACTAGTAGCTTAATTATTCACTCAGAAATTGCAGCTTTCACTCTATAAAAAGGCCACAGAAGAGCTCTCCTGCTTTGGAGGGAAAACGGAGGTCAATAATGACGAAAGAGCTGGAAGTCAAGGAGTGAGAGGAAGAGGAGGAAGAGGAGGAGAGACAGTCATCTCAGATGAGATCAGGGCCGTGTTGGATGAGTATGAGTATTCAGAAGTTAAAATAAATATATCAAAAGGGTCAGTTGCAACCAGAAGAACATCATCTGCATATAACGCCACTTTATGGGCAGAGCCACTGTATGACCCCACAGGAAAGCTGTCATCACCAGGCAGAGCAGCAGAGGGCTGAGCGGTGAACCCTGATGTGTCCCTCTTCCTAATTCAAAGTGTGAAGACACCACTTCTCATTTCTGGATGTACATGTGATTGATGCAACCGTGTAGTGGCTCAGGTTGGGCTGAACTCTCTTCTCAGCCTCCCTCATCTCATCTGAGGCGACTGTCTGCCCTCCTCTTCCTCCTCTTCCTCTCACTCCTTGACTTCCAGCTCTTGCGTCATTATTGACCTCCATTTTTCCTCCAAAACAGGAGAGCTCATCTGTAGCCTTTCTATAGTACTAAAGCTGCGATTTCTGAGTGAACAATTAAGCATCTAGTGTCTACAGCTGGGAGGAGTGGGTGTTTCTGACTGGTAATTAAAACCCGGCAGTTTAATTGGCATTTTTTTTTAAAGGCACACAGGGAGATTTTCATTTTGAATGTTGTGCCTGTCGTGGAGAACTGCGACCAGAGCTTTCCAAAAAGTTTGATTTGGAATGGACAACTGAGGATTTTACTGGCGTTTTGGAGCTTTAAACAGCTCTATTATCTGCGTGTTATACCTGTAAACATGTGTTCAAACCCCTCCTGTATCATTTGCTTCCTGTTGTAATTCTTTATACGTGCTGGCGGTCCTGCCAATTTCATTTAAAATTTCATAAACAGACCAAGCCGTTAGATTGTTTCCGCTGTATTCTCCTCACAAAGCATCAGTAGACGAGTGACTCATGCTCCTGCAGTGGGTCTTTTCTTTTCATCTGAACAACAAAGACAACACCAAAATGATGTGGGACACAATAACATAAATTGTGTTTTTGGGGCTAAGCTCTTCAAAATTAGTACTCTGTGGTCTTTTAATGGCTAACAAAAACAACATTTCATGAATTTCAGGCTCTCTGTTCTTTGTTTGATCCCTTTCTCTCACTCTCTCAGTAGCACACACACTCGGTCTCCTGCAGTCATGTGTAAACCTCCCAGACAGATGTGAGAGCTGTAAACATGCCGTTTTCAGAAGCGGGTGACTTCATTGTTTTCATCGTTTCAGAGAAATGTGAGAAATGCGGTGGGGGACATTTTGTAAATCTGCCCTGGCGTGCTATAAATGCCTCGGAGAGACTCTGACAGTCTGGTGCCACATCTCGCGTTTCACAAAAAGCAAAAAAAAAAATTGATGCATCACACCCATTCCACACACAGACACACACACACACACACACACACACACACACACACACACACACACACACACGACCAGAAGAGAGGCTGACGTCAAACCTCCATTCACAACCACTCCCTCGACCTCCCTCTCTCACTCGGTCTCTACATTGTTCCTGCCAAGCGTCTGACAAGCCGAGTTAAGGAGCAGAATTATTGGCTGTCAGGCCCTGTGGTGAGGAATGGGGAGCAGCCGGTCAGTCGCCAGGGAACAAACACACGGAGGGAAAAGGTGAGAAGCTCTCGACCAGGAGAGGTGAGCGCTGGTGTGTAAAGATCACTTAGTTAAAGGTACTCATGTGCTTTGATGGGTCTGAGACCCCAAAACATGAGGATTTACTCATTTCAAAATGACACACACCACCGTTAGTATTTTAAAAACATGTCCTCTGAGTCATTTGCTTAGCATGAGCAATGGGATCCTGCGTGAGCACATTTTTTTTGCAAGAATTTAAAAGGGTTTTGGTTACTTTATAGAAGAGGAACTGAGTATCTGTTGTGCTGTTTGAAGTGGGCGGGCTCAGCTGATGAAAGCTGCTGTCACTGTACTTCTGTGCACCAATTAGGATTCAACAACTTCTGAACTGTCCATTAAATCTTATTAATCACACCCAGTCATGACGAGGCAGAATGGATTATTCTGTTTGGGATTTTGTTTTATTTTTCCACAAATTTAGTTGCTGATGGCATCATTAGGGGTTATTCATCACACTTGAGAAAGCCTTGCAGGATTTAAGGCGTCTAAAGGCTGCAGAGATAAAGAGCGCATTTTTGACCTGACTTGCAGAGGTACAGTCATATCCACATGCTTAGTAAATCGGTTCTGCTCCAAAATCCAGACAATCATGGCTCCAGTCGCTGATGGCGTGATGAGCATCTGATTAAAGGGCTGTTCGGTTAGTGCACCTTTTACTGCATGATGTACCCATAATCCCAGAACTGCACACCGTCATCAGGGATTTCACCAGTCCATCATTAAAAATGTTCAAATATGAAGAATAAACAACTTTTATCACAACAATCCCCACTCGTGGTCCACTTACTCATGCCTTCCAGAGCTTTTAACTATATCCAAAGGTCTTCATCAGCACATAACAATTGCCAGATAAATATGTTTAAATACAAGTTTGTAACTTTTAGGATTTCACATCTGTGTTGGTTCAAAAATGAACCATTAAATGTCCACACTCTGGCTTTCAACCACATTACATGGTCTTCATCAGTAGATGTATACATGTTTTGATTTCTTACTTTTTTTTTTTTACATATTTATTCCACTATTGAAAAAAAACACACGATAAGAAAAGCCTGAAGAAAGCTATTTGTTTGAGCGGATATTTCCAAGATCAAGAAAGAACTTAACAAACTCAACAGAAGCTTTAGAGGGTTTAGTTTCATGAGCTCGGAGATGGTGCTGAATCATTTCCATCCTCTCAATCGAGGTCACAAAATGAATGTACCGTCTACATTTTCATCAGTGTGCAGTGTTTAAAGAATATTTTTTTTTTCAACCCTGAGAGCGGACTGGGAGCCAAACAAAGAGCCAAACAGTGCAGCACTTCCTGTGCTGGGAAAAGTTTTAAATCCACTATCACAAAAAAACAAAACAAAGTGACCCCAAACAGTCACACCACAGAGCTGTACGAGAAGGGGGGAAATTTGCTAATTGCCTGTGAAGAAAGTTGTCATTTGACCCGAGAAAGCCCTTCGTCTGTTGTAGCGGACAGGCGGGAGTGGAAACGGGGTTGGATCTGAACTGTAATTGGTTTCTGTTTACCAGTAATCCTGCCTCGGACACAACCACAAGCAATTAGCCAGACAGCTCGCGCTTTATCAGTACAAAACTGACGCAGTGTTTGTGTGTGTGTGTGTGTGTGTGTGTGTGTGTGTGTGTGTGTGTGTGTGTGTGTGTGTGTGTGTGTGTGTGTGTGTGTGTGTGTGTGTGTCACGAGGGAGAGTGTAATTAGGCTGAAGAAGACATGAGATTAAAATCAGCTCCTTTGTCCTGGTTTCTTTTGCTCTGTTGGCCCTGTAACATCGGCCATGACAAGATTAGACTTTATTCTAATGAAGGATGCTTTCGCTGCGGTCCTTCAACAAAAGCAAGAAAAAAAAAAAGGAGATCAAAGCAAAAATATTTAATGTGACTCATGTCATGAATGTGGTAGGACTGAGCCTTTATAGTTCCTTAATGAGTAAATGTGTGACTCATCAGTCTTTTTTTCCTCACTGTGGCCAATAAAGCACTTCTTTTGTCTTTTGGTTGTTTTAAAAGCTCCAAACCAGAAATAGTGACAGAAATTTCACCAAAAACATGGACCTCTTTATTCACATTTTGTTTAGGCTACTTTGTATTTCACCAGTCAGGGGGCTTGTGAGTCATTGAGGGAAGAATTGAAAACCTCTTTTTTTCTGCACACACACACACAGAACTATTTATAAACTGCAACTGTGACAAAGCTGAAAACAAGAAAAGCTCCACTGAATATCAGACAAGCAGGTCAGTGGAGGATAGCTGGAGCTCATCAAATGCAGCAACAAAGGGGATTTATGAATGAAACTGCAAGCAAGGCACACACACACACACACACACACACACACACACACACACACACTGATCCATACCAGACAAGATTTGACATGCAGCCAAAAATAGAGACATGAACAGTGTACCCGCTGACGGCAATAGTGCTCTCTCCTCCCTCTCTCTCTCTCTCTCTCTCTCTCTCTCTCTCTCTCACACACACACACACACACACACACACACACACACACACACACACACACACACACACACACACACACACACACACACACACACCTCCGCAGTTCCTCTGTCACCCCGCCCGTCTTGAGCTTTGGCGGAGTCCGTATGTGAGTCATCGGTGGACTTTAACTGTCTCTGTCCCTCTGTGCTGCAGCAGAGACACAACAGCAGTCAATGACAACAGCCACTCAGCAGTCTGTCACATCGGTAAACGAGCACAATATACCGTCATTGGAGAAAAACAGAACGAATCAAAAAGACATAGTACATTAAGACTTTACCACAACAAGTGAACATCATTGAAGGTACTTTTAGAGCAGAACAAACCCTCATGAGGAGAATTAAGTGAGTGCAAGCAGCCTGCCTTCAGTTACCACCACGTCTGAAGACTTTAAAGGCGTCCGCAACATGCTGCCGTGTTAAACAGGCTTTTAAACCCGACATGTTGAAGACTATTTCAACCAGTCACTGCAGCTTAAACAGGACTTTGTTTATTTCATTATCAGTTGGACAAAAGCCGTAATGCGGCCACTGCTGGGTCGCAGCTGGTTTCAGTTCATAGTCAAAGAGAGAAGCAGCTTTTCTCCGGCTGGCTCAAATTAATTGCTAGCGTGCGCGTTGTGTAAATGTGCGTGTGCGTGTCTGCGCGTGTGTGTGTGTGTGTGCGCGCGCGCGCGCGAGAGAGTGTGTGTTGCGTAGCTTCCTCGCTCTCTGACGCACGAGTCAGGTGGTTTCTCTAATAGCACGAGACGCTGTCCGCGGTGCTGAAATCAGACTCGCAGCGAGGCAGAGAGATGCTCAGTTCACTCACGAGCCTCGGTACAAACTAATCCCAAAGGTAAGACTTCGCCCGAAGCACCCCGCGCTCCTCCAAACACCTTTCCCCTTCCTCGTTCTTACGAGCGGACGTGTTTTTGTTGTTGTTGTTGTTGTTGTTGTTGTTGTTGTTGTTTTGCTTTCAGTTACTTAAGGCGGCTTTTGTTTCCGTCGCTGTTCGCCAACCTGATGCGCAGCGGGAGACGTGGAGACGGAGAGGTCGCTGCCCGCAGCGCGTCTTTGTTCTCGTTCCGCTTCATTTCAAACGGTTCGCGCTCCGCAGCTTGACATGAACACTTTCAGTGTTTCTCATAAAAGAAAATGACTCACTGGGCTCCGAAGTCCGGCGAGTTCAATTCACGTCGGAAAAACGAAGGAAAAATAGCAGCAAATGCTTTTTGTCTCGTCGCTTCTGGTCTGTTCATTGTTCTTATTCGTCTCCTATTTGGGGGGGAAAAAAAGTTCCTCTCTCAAACCTTCATTTTCGTATTTGGCTTTTTCATTTAAAAAACAAAAAACAAATAAACAAACAAACAAAACCAAAAAAACCCATGTCGATGCTTCTATTTCATCAGAGCCTGTAAGCGGACTTCATCAGGAGGACCTCTGGTGTCAACACGACGTGATTCAGCAGGACGTACGACTCGGGGGGGGGAAATGAAATAAATGCTGTTTGGAGATTTATTTATTTTTTGGATAGATTTTCAGGTTAAAGGAGATGTTTCTCTGGAAAACCAGCCTTACCGGGTTACCTTGACGACGGGGCCGTGACTCACGGACAGCGGCAATTTGACGACTAATGAGATTTGCACGGGAGCTGAATACCGCTGCTGTTCCTGCTGCTGGCAAACAGGCGGCATGACTCCAGTCTGATCCTTAAACACCAGCAACAGGCGGGGAACCGGAGAGGGGGGGTGGGGGGGACAGGATTTTACAGGCACGGCTGTCCATTGTTATTATTATTATTATTCAACAAAGATAAAAAGTCATGCAACTGAAAAAAAGTGTCAAAATAAAATTAAAACAAGAAATCAAGCTGTGTGAAAAGAGTTCATGTCAATAATTTAAAAAAATAAAAAAAAATACTTCCAAAGGATTATCTACTGAATGTGGTCAGATGATTCGATGTGTTGTTTGACCCGGTGCGAAAGAGCAGATCCGCAGCCTCAAATTCAACACATAGTGTCTCGGTGATTTGCGCCGTTCTAACCAGACCAGACATTTAAAGTGACGGTGAGAACGGAGGACATTTAAGAAATGCCACAGCGGTAACCACCGAGAACCTGTTAGCTTAACGTGCGAAGGTCAGCGCTGACACGTGCCTCTTTGTCTTTCGTCCGCAGGCGTCACCATGCCGTCGCTCCCCGAGACCGCCACGACGGGCAGAGCGTTCCTCGTCTGCTCCGCCAACCTCTTGGTCCTCCTCTGCCTCGGTTCCTCCGGCGTTCACGGGGCTTCGCTCAGAGAGCACAGACTCCGGGGAGGTGAATCTGACTCCCAGAGAGGAAATGTCCACCAGGCGCCGAATGCGGACATGCTGAAAGCCTTGGAGTACATCGAGAGTCTCCACCAAAGAACCGGCGTGGACTCCCGGCAGCACGGCCCCCTCGCTGCAGAGTCCGACACCGGCCACGCGGACGACGTAGCGAAGCTGCGTGCCATGCTGAGGCTGGTTTCTAACCCTACGCAGGGCAAAGACGAGGAGGAGGAGGAGGAGGAGGAGGAGGAAGGGCGGGAGGATAAGAGTGAAGAGCTGCTCCAGGCCGTGCTCAGCACTCTCCGGCAGACGGAAAAGACCTCCACGCCAGCTCGGCTTCGCTCCGCCGCAGAGGCGGCGGGCGCGAAGGACGGCGCGGTGCAGCAGAAGCAGCGCGGCATCACGCCTCACAAGAAGCTGCCCCTGATGTTTGAGGACGAGGAGGAAGGCGAGGGGGATGAGGAAGAGGAGCGGGAAGGGCCGGAGCACGACGGCCCCTTCAAACGCACCAACGAGAACGTGGAGGAGAAGTACACGCCTCAGAACCTGGCCACGCTGCAGTCCGTGTTTCAAGAACTCGACAAGCTGACCGGCTCAAAGACCTTCCATAAGCGCCAGGACGAGGAGGATGACATGGAGGAGGAGGAGGAGGAGGATGAGGATGAAGATGATGACATGTTCAACGTGAGGAATGCCGCGTACGATGACGTCGGCGGGGATCTTGCAGACTGGGGTCCGCTAGAAGAACAGGAGGAGGAGGAGGAGGAGGAGGAAGAGGAGAGGGGCAACAAGCACGAGGTCGACCGAGGGCTCGATTATATCGACGACAACGATGAAGAAGCTGATGAGGACCGTGATGAGGAAGATGATGAAAGCTACCCGGTCAAAAGGTCAAATGATCCGGATGATGTGGCCAACCTGGTGGACTTCTACCTCCTGAAAGTGCTGGAGAAAACAGAAGAGGAAGAGCAGAAAAGAGAGATAGAAGAGGAAGAGGAGCAAAAGAGGGCTGAGAGGAGAGTGGCCCAGAGTCAGTACGGAGAGAGCATCGATCCAAGAGTCATCTACCAGCTCATTCAGATCTCCCAAAAGTACCAGATCCCACCGGAGGACCTGGTGGACATGCTCAAAACCGGAGACAAGACAAACCAAGAGAAGTCGCGAAAGAGCAACGAATTAGCCCGAGCAGAAAACAAGCCGTCTCGGGTCTCCTCGACGAAGACGCGCAAGATTCCCGAAGCGAAACTCTACAACAGACGCCCGCTGTACGGGCAAAAGAGCCCAGAAGAGCTGAGGACGGAAGAGATCCTCAAAATCCTGGGTCTGGGAGGCGCGGAGGACCCGTCTCCCGTCAGGAAGCAGAGGCAGCACAAGGGCTCGCCGCCACGACTGCGCACGCAGCCCGCGGCGCGTCAGGGGGAACCCGCCGCCGCGCACGGGCGCCGCCTTCCCTTCGGAGACGACTACGACGACACCCCGGACGAGGACCAACTGGCGGCGTACCTCGCGGCTCAGATGCTGGCACGGTATCCCAAACCCGCCTACGGCGAGGCCAGCCAAAAGCGGGACGAGGCGGACGGACGGAGCCCCGTCGAAAAGGCGATAGAGCGGTATTTTGATCGGATGGACGCGGATAAGAGCCCGAACGAAAAGAGACAGCGGGAGGCCGACGAGAGGGGCGGCGACGCACAACTGCAAGGCTTCGAGAACGAGGCAGTGATGAAACTGCTGAGCTACCTGAACCCAGAAACTGAAGAAAGTGACACCAAAACTGCCCCGGGAATATAAATAAGGCTGTAGATACATATACATATATAAATATATATTGTTTTGGTGGAAGGACGAGGGTGAAAATAAAGTATTTTGAAGAATAAAAATCGCAGTCAACTTTAGTTCTTCTGTAGATTTACAAAAGCTCATATTTATTAGCAGAAATATTCAGACATTCATTTTAATGTTTTTTTTTTTTAATGAGAGTTGGTTTGCTCAACAACACTTAAACAAGCAGTACATGTGTCTAACACGCACACGCACACGCGCACACACACACACACACACACACACACACACACACACACACAACACACACGTGTTGAAAATCAGTGTTGGATCCCTTAGATTCACTTGTGTTTTTTGGTAATTCTTTCTTAAATGTGGTCATATGTGACATACCTGAGGTAAATAAAGCATTGACTTTATTTTTTCCTTACTGTGTAGTGTTTCTCCATTTTTATCACCATCACACAATGCATCAGTTTAAACAGAAGTATGTCTTGCCTGCTGACGCTTAAAAAAAGCATACCAAGTGTAAAAAAAAAAAAAAAAAAAAAAAAAAAAGCTTCTAAAAAGTAAAAGCTCTTTTCAATCATACAACCCTGAGATCAATAAATATGAGGCACTTACCAATGGAAACACAATTGCAATTCTTCAAAATCAAGTAGAAAAACCAGCAGGATTGTAGTTCTTTGACCTCGGCATTATGCCGACTGAGTCATTGTGTTAGTCACCGCGTGAAAATATTGCTGAGTAATAAACCTTTCGCTTTAAGCCTTGAAGTGCGAAACCCCCTCGTCTTCTCTCGGCTCAGTAGGCAGGTCTGCTCATGTATTCTTCCATTGTCTGCGGTGACAGAAGAGGCGCTGCGTTTTATACGAGTCGTGAGAAAACGTGCGTTAGCCGAGGGTTTTTTTTGTTTTGTTTTGTTTGTTGTTGAAGCTCACTGTACCTCTTGGAGCGTGTCCGCCTCCTCCATGATCACACCCACGGCAAATTTGGACGTTTCTAAGATTTCTCCAGCCATCAGGAGCTCGTCCAGGATGTAGTAGGCCTTCTCGAAGTTGAAAATGATGTCGAGCTCGCACACCTGAAACACAAACGTACCACCCAGTGGCTTAGAAATGACTTCCTTAATCAAATTAGTGAGAGAACGATGATTGGCTTCTTCGCTGTCCTGCCACAGAAGCACAGACCCTGATTAAATATTAGAAAGAAATTGTAAAGTGATCAGTGAAATAAGTGCAAGAGAAATTTGGAGATATTTTTGAATAAAAGGTCTTTTTTTTATTCCCCCTGTCCTTTTTAAATTTGCAGCTTCCCAACTGCTGTTGTCAAGTTGAGTCAGTTATAATTTCTAGGGGCCAATGTCAATAAGTCCAACAAACATCCTCTCATTCTGATTGTTTTTGTAAATCAAGTGAAGCCCGGAGCCTCGAGGTGGTTTTGGAGCGAGGGCACCTCGTGGACAGCAGAGGGAGTCTCTCAGGAGAGACGTTTGTCTTCACTACTGATAATGTAAAGTAAAGTAGAGGCTGTTGTATGGACAAATAATTAATGACAATGCTGTATCACACAGGGGTAATCATATCAAATATGCCTTCATGGGATCAGTTGACAAATACTGCAGGGTATAAACACCTTATAAAAGTTCTTATATCTGCCTACGACTACAATATATTACAAGAATCCAAATCATGAACCTTTATTTAAAGTTTAAATGTCTTATAAGTGCTATGTGGGAGGGCTTGAACTAAAGTGTGACTTGCAGATTCATATAAGGCTGAAGAACATGTTTGCAGTGAACTGTTCAACTTCTAAATCTGACAGTTTCTTTATAGGTTTTCGTTCTGAGCCGTCATTTCTGAATTCTGTCCACGTCAGATTTTACACTTTTCTTGTGTTTCATTTGCAGTTTTAATTTGTATAATTTTTTTGGGGGTGGTTTTAAAAACCAAAAACGGTATAGTTTCACGTCTCCTCTTTTAGATTTCTTCCAAGAACAGGCTGTTTTGTGTCCGTCTTCAAGGTACATTGAGATCATTGACCCCTCTCTTCTGATTGGCTGACTCTTTTCTAACCCAGGCCAATCACGGCCTTTCTTTGGTCTGATAGGTTGCTAACTCCGCGGTGGGATGACCGCTCAGTGTTCCACATAATAGATTGGACAGTGGGCCGGGCTGAGGGCGGACTGGGACACGAGTGTGACTTTGTGACATCACAAAGTCCAAACAGCACAGCTGCTGAATACCGGCTGTGTGCATTTCTCCATGGACTCAGTGTTTTGACACTGTCACAGTGTTTAATGCATATTCAAAACATAAATGGAAATCTGAAATTATACACTGTGGGACCTTCAAGATTTATATTGATCACCTTTATTCTGAGACACACAGGATGATCCGGTGACTCAGATGACAGACCATCTATGTTAACTTTGGTCTAAATGTGAGTGGCAGAAGAATAACTTATATATTGTATTTCTGAATTTATCTATTAGTTGGAAGTTTTAAAATTATCCTCAATCAAATGACTTATTAAGAATTCAACTCCCTCACTCAGCTGTTCGAACAAGACAGATTGGACCTTTAACGTCGTTATGAGCGCAAAGAGCCTGTTGAACTCACATTATTTCAAGTGTCAATCAAGCAATCCAAGTCATGCTGAGCAGGTTTAATTAGCTTGAATAATTGAGGACACAGAATCGGAAAAACACGGATGATGATTAAAATAACTGTCTCTCAACAACCTGTGATCTCTTCTTAGCCGATGACATTCAGCTATACTTACGTTGCCAAAGTATTTATCCAACAACTCAACATATCTGTGCAGCACTTCGAGGGCGAGCAGCTCGTTTTCTTGGTCGTCCAGACCCGCACAGAAATACAGGCTGGCATACCTGCGGGTGAGAAGGATAGAGGTCAAATGATAAGGCAAAGTCATCCTGCGTCAATGAGCCTGCAAGTTTAAGGCCATCTGTGTGTCCTTGACCTTCATTCAGCCAAAAACGTGTGACCTTGTGCACTGGAGAGGCTCTGTGAGGAGACTGGACATTTCACAGCTATGAGAACAGTGGAGCACTTTACTTGAGTATTTCCATTTGATGCAACTTTATTTTATATTTAAAAAAAAACAACAACAACAACAAAAAAACTTTGCACTATTGTTCAGTTTAATTTAATTATTCTATTTTATTTTATTCTATTTTATTGTATATACTGTGCATTTTTATATTTAATATTTTTTTTACTGTTTTATTGCTTTCTTGCATCTATAAATGCTGCTGTGGCGAAAACATTTCCCCTTGGGGATTAATAAAGTAACTACCTACCTGCCTTGTACTTCCACACAGATTAAACGCTTCCGTAGTATCAGTAGTATGAAATGAGCTCTGCCATTACAACATTAAAATGCTGCTCACTCGTACATTTCAGTGAAGCAATATTCCACTACTTTATACATGATAAATAAAACACTGCAAACTCAGCCAGTCTGCATAATGACTACTTCTACTTTTGATACTTTGAGTATATTTTGCTGAAAGGACTTATTTTATTTACGCAAGATTTTGAATGCAGGAGTTGTTGTTTTTTTAAATTTCATTGTGGTATTTCTGCTTTTACTTAAAAAAAAAAAAAAAAGATCCGACTTTTCTCTTCTGTTGTATTCACACACCCAGACAGTGGACTCTGCTTTCTTTTTCTTTTTTTCTTTCTTTCTCAAGTGAATAATTAAAGTCTTTGCACCAAGCTGTCTGTTGGGCATTTGGGATTCTTTCTTTGTTTTACAGCGACAGTGTTATGTCTGTAACAAACTCAACATATTGTAGTATGAATGGAACTGTAATTGCTTACGATCTGTTTTGACTTTTAGTATGTCCTGCAGCTACCCTAAACACAAGTCTGGAGTTTGTGTAAAATGGGGACACACTACTTCAACCAAATGGGCCTTGAACTTTGACCCTCTCGGTCATATCCGCAGCGTGGTCTGAACACACTAACATTTCACAGTACAACATTACGACACGAATTGGCTTTCACAGCAATGATTTTAAGGAACCATTACAAGCACTCGAAGAAGAAAAGGTCCCCATGCAAATTTCGGGGGAAAAAAATTATTTTAGAGGAGAAACATGTACGAAAAAATGCTGCACTGAACACAAGCGCAAATACATGTTTGTATATAATTATAGATGCACTCATCTGTTCTGTTGCTGAATGGGTTTGTTATGGATTTCCTGGCATATAAACTGTATCATTACTCAAAGAAGAATTTGACGGTCTCGATACAAATTGACCATTAAAAAAAAACTTCAGAAAGGTACAAAGTGTTTGTATTTTTTTTTTTCTTGCGGTTGTTGTAATTTGCCATCAGGCCGGCTTCCATTATATTATAAAGGCGTTCATCTGGTTTTATTCACTTCACAAACTCTGCGTTTTACTGCGAGGCCCGGAGAGAGCACATATGCATTGCGCCAACCCCTACAATGGTTCTGCCAGTGATCTAGGTCATTCTGTGTGTTTATCCACACCTTTACTACTTGAGACTGCCCCCCTCCCCCCACCCCCCTCCTCCCTTTATTGAGAATAGGCGTGTCAGCGCCCTGTGTGCATTTTGAAGCGCAAGCGAAGAAAACGCACAAGTTAACCACGAAGTATCATCAGAGCGCAGCTGCGCCTGCGTGAGGAGCCACCTTTTGTAAACGATCTTGAGGTCCCTCCACTGGAGGAAGTTGCAGGTACGCGGCGGCCGGGACAACACCAGCATCACCATGTCCCGGATCACCTTCTTCTTCTCCCGGTCCGTTTGTGGCGTGAACCATTTCTGCAGTCGCAGCTTCCCCTGACGACTGAACAGCAACAGGAAGCGGATCTGGAGAGGGCACGAAGCGGAAGGAAAGGGGAAGGGAACCGGTGAAATGGTCGGCTGGCAAACAAGCGAGGGTGACTAACAGAGGAGGCCGTCAAATGACACACGCGTGTCCAGACGCACACGGCGATACCAGCTCCTCGAGTCAAGGCTGCCACAAGTTTCCGTAACTGTAATTAGATTTCACAACCAGAGACATGAATGCAGGTCACCGGGGGGAAACGCAACACGTCGAAATCGCCTCCGGGTGCAATAAACACAGTAAAATACTCCGCTGGTGTTGTGCAACGGCAATTACGGAGAGCTCTTTGCCCCGAGGTGGAGCTGCGAGCAGCGCTGCTTCAGTCTGCAGCAAGATCAACCAGGACATGGCGAGAAAGACAGGCGTGAAAAGAGATCTCAATGTTGATTTGTTTTTTTTTCTTTTTTCTGGATTTCCTGATTTGCCATACGGAATTGACGGTTCAATTAAATATCAAAAGGAGATGGACCCAACATCACAGATTTGCATTCATTTGCTTGTCTGACCTCGTTGCTGCCAGTCTCTCTGGCTCAAGGCTCAGTCATCCTAACAGAAGAGAAACGAGTCGGGGAAACTGAAGCATACATTGTTTTACTGTCATTTTAACATGTGAAAAAGTTAGGAACTCTGCCAATATCAACTTCGTGACTTCTGATCAAGGGAGTCCTCTCTGTAAACTGATTGGCATTTCTAAAATAATTAAAAAATAAAAAAGTAAAACAACCCCCTCATCTGCCAGCAGAGCTTTCGCTTAAAATTAATAATAATAATTTATTTTTTTTAAAAGCATTTTGAAATTATAGCACATATTACATTGGATGGACTGCACAATATATTGCCTCCAAGTGCATAAACACCACTAAACTACGACCAGTAATTTAAAAAAACAAGCTCGGACACTCACCATTTTTTTTCGCAAACAAGTCCAGAAGCCGCTGAATGGGAAACCCTGCAGGTTTACAACAACCCTTATCTCACAGCCCAATAAGTCTCACTGTGTCTCGAGGTTTTGAGATGCAGCGACATTGTTAACCTTCCCAGAAGTCAGTGCGCTCGCACCTTCTCCAGTCAGAGCCGCGCCCTGCTGCGACCCGGCGGCTGATTGGCTGCCGAGAAGCAAACAGGTGAGTCAGTGGCTGCTGGAGGATATTTAACAGAGTCAGAGGCTCGTTTGGCTCACACGGGGATATACGACTGAGCATGCGTGAAAATACATTTATATTTGAGCCTTGAATTTCATTTGCAATATGTCCACTTGTGTTCAAAATAAAAACATCTTTCACCCCCCAAACTGTGAAGTCAAAAGTATGAATAAAAAGTCAAAATGTTCAATTACTGGGTCAGAATTATAAGATAGAATTTAAGATTATGACGTGTCAATCATTAACATATTATATTTAATATGGTCAACATTTGTACTTATCTGTACCGTAAACTGGTGTCAATTTCATTTTCTTGTCACATTATTTTCGTGTGTATTTTTTTATTTTCTTTCATGTTAAGTCAGCCTTATATTTCAATTAATAGATTTTAGTGTATTGGTACTTAATTATGAAGTTATTTTGAATTCAACATTAATTAAACACTAGTTTAAAATTGCAGTAAACTAGTCTAAACTAACTAGCTATCTGACTAATACAAATGTTGGCTAAATGAACGAGGAAGCAGTTTCATTTACGTCTGCTTGTCTCTCACAAGTTTGTCTAATGGAATTTAAGTTTATACTTTATACCAAATATTTCACAGCAACCCCCATTACTATTATTATGTGGGAGAGATGTAAATACCAATACATAAACCCTTAAAAAAAATCATGTAAGAACAGGCGAAAATGTGTGAATTTTACAACGTAAGGAAAGTCATGGAATCCTCCAGATGAATGTGATATGTTCATGTTGGTCTGTAGGTGCACTCAGATGAACTGTGATGAACTTTGCTTGCTGCCGCTGGGGGGGCCGGACGAGTCGTCGTCCCCCCCCCCCCTCCCTCTTCCCCCCTCCCCCTCCCCCCCTGATGTTAATTCAACGCAGCTCCACGTGGTTCTGGTCCGGAGTAAAAGCGGAGGAGTGAGTCCTGCACAGCGAGAGGCTTCCAGAGCAGCACCATGTCTCTGTACCGCAACTCCGCCTGGTTCGTGAAGGGAGTCACCGAGTTCACAAGGTAAGACATCTGTCCTGCTGTGTGTGTGTGTGTGTGTGTGTGTGTGTGTGTGTGTGTGTGTGTGTGTGTGTGTGTGTGTGTGTGTGTGTGTGTGTGTGTGTGTGTGTGTGTGTGCTTGTAAAGCTGGAGGGAGCCTGTGACCTGCTGCTGTGTGCAGCCTCACTGGAGTGTGTGTTTGTGTGTTACTTCATTAGATCATTATTTTTAGATCAGCACACAGTAATAACTCAGGTGATGGTAAACTCATCATAACCACGGTATAATTCAACAAACTCACTTCGACTAATAACTCCCTTTTTTTTTTTTTGGGGGGGGGGGGGGTACTACAAATGTTATCGTCCAATATTACACTGAAGGTCATTTTCTGTTCTTTGCCCCATAATTATATTATATTAAAATATATTTAATTGTATTTCTGATTATTATAGGAGTAAACATAATGTTAAGAAACTATTCTTATATTATATTACCCAACATTCATATCTCAACATCTAACACATTTGAAAAGGTTACCAACAAAGACCAAAACCTTTATTTTAAAATATATTAATTAAAACTAGCTTCTCTTGAAAATGATATCTTTGCTGCCATTTGATTATTTTCTTATTTTAAATGTCACAGATTGATCAATTGGAAGCCGTATTAGGGATTTGGACTGCTCCATTACGGATTAAATAATATGATTATCAAAAATAAAATAGAAAGGAAATAAGGAACCCCAACTAAACTGTTGAAATGCCTTTTCAGTGAGAGACTTTCGAAAAAAATGAAAATACAGTAAATCTTCTTGATTCAAGTTGACTGCATTTTAAGCAGAGCTGAGATGAGTGGTCAATTCATCCACTAGTCAATCCATGAAAATAAATCTGCAACTCTTGACATTTATTATGTTTTTCAAGAAGAAGTGCCAAAAATGTTGTGATTCCAACTTGTAAAGTCTGAAGATTTACTGCCGGTTTCTGGTTTATTTCAGTATAAAGTGAATATTTTGAATTTTTGGACTGTTGTTCAGACAAAACAAGACATGCGAAGATGTGGCGGGTTTGTGGGAAACTGATATGGATTACACACAATTTTCTGACATTTAAAAGACCAATTCATCAATAGATTAGTTCAAAAGAATAATTGTCAGATTGTAACAGCAACATAAATAATCATGTAATATTATGAGCAAACCAAATAGTGACTATATGTAACATCACTGTGTGAGGTTAGGTTAGGTCGAAGGTCACGTAAGGACTGAATCTTTGAAAGGGATCAGACATATTTTGATGCATGTGAAAGTGCAGCTGCAGATGTTCGTGTCCCCTGCTGGTTCATGAACATCACCGAAGGGACGTGTCAGTTTACCTCTTGAATATCACGGATTTATGAATCAAAGCACAGTTCAGAGTGACTCAGCAGGAGGTACGTACGACAATAACGGGGCTCTGACTGCTCTATCCGTCCCATCTGATCTATTGCAGCCCAAAAGGCGCCTTTCCTCATCAGTATACAACACGCCAAGTTGTCTGAAGAGGTGCTTTTGTGATTGTTTCCCTTCATCCCCTTTGTTCTGTGTTATCTTTTCTCCCAGAGAGCTGCCCAGCAACCCGCTCTGACCCTGCACTAATGGCTCTCTGCATGACACCATCGAACAGAGCGGGCATTTAACCTCAGTCGCACCCCGCCCGCCTGTTCCCTTTACCCCTCCCTCCCCCCTTCAGCCGCCTTCAACAATGGCATCTAAAACAAAGGGGGGAATTGAGGTCTCTCACGCACACACACACACACACACACACACATAAACCGATGGTGTTGTCACCACCGGTAGTCTCACCCCAAAGCCCTCCTCAATAGAGGCGATGCCAGGCACACTCTCTCCTTCATTGTGTCTGTACAGTAAAGCTGTGAGAAGACGTACAGTAAGCAGGCTGACCTCGAACACTGACCCTCTCTCACACACACACACACACACACACACACACACACACACACACACACACACACACACACACACACACACACACACACACACACACACTACTGTGTACTGAGGCAGAGACAATAGATGCACAGAAGCAGCAGAGAGGCTGCTGTTATGGATATAATGCAGTAGATGCTGATGTCTTGCAGGACTGCCTACCTGTCGGCCGCCAAGCAGTTTGTGGAGAAGGACCTGGAGGTGTCGATGGCTGGACGCTCCTTCATGATAACAGGCGCCAACAGTGGCATCGGGAAAGCCACCGCCATGGCCGTCGCTAAGAAAGGTACCACTCCTACGATCCCGTTTGTCAGCAAATCAACTCGGATATGAGGACGACAAAACAACACGGGTTGAGATCGATGTCCTCAAAGTCTAGTATAAATACAAACGGTGATAGAAGTAGTTGTAGTTGTAGTAAAGGAAATGTCTGTTATTTATGTCAAGATGCAGACAAAAAAAAAAAATTAAAACAAAAAAGGGAAAGATAGAAACCATTTATAGAACATACTGTATATTTGCACTTGTACAAATACATACATATTCAGACATACAGGCAAATTGATCTGGCATGTTTACTAATTACACATTAACCATCTTCATATTAGCAACAAACAGCACACTCATGTACATATACATATACACATGTACACATATATATACACATGTACACTGACCAGTCATAACAATGTTCAGTGTGGGGTTACACTGAGAGGTGTTCCTAATATTTTGTCCCTCCCATTGAAATTAATTGGGTAGACTGAAATATTAGGAACACCGCCTAGTGTTATCATATTTATATTTATGTATTATAAATTATATTATTATATTGTAATATTATATTATATAATGTATTATATTATATTATAATATTATATCATGTTAAATTAAATTATATATTATATTAAATTATATTACATTACATTATATTACATTACATTAAATTATATTATATTACATTATATTGTATTATATTATATTATATTATATTATATTATATTATATTATATTATATTATATTATATTATATTATAGCTGAGCTGTCATGTTAAACTTCATGCTTCACCTGTCAGTGGTTTTAATTGTATGGCTAATAAGTGTACATAAACATGTAACACAAACACTTACTTGTATACGTGTTCTCACATAAGCCCCAAAATGTACATATAGCAACAGTTATACTCATATACACTATAATCTATGTTGTACTACAAATGGTGCTGTATGTGTACAGGTGACAGTTGGCCTCATATATAATACTAAAACTATATTTTTCTTAAAGTAGACAGATTAGATAGATGCTGTTAAGGCAGGAATACGTCATTAACACTCAAAGTAAAACACAAAACACCTGCTGCTGTTGTCCAAAAAGATATTAATCTCATGTAGATCAGCATAATATGGAGGTTTCAACAAACCAACTCAAAGTTCATGAAAAATACCTCTCATCGGTCAAAGTCTTAACATTTTCCTCACTATGATGAAATAGAAATCTTTACAGCTTTGTTTCAAGGCCTCTGACTTTTGTCCTCTTACCCAAGATCACGTAACACACATCGACACATGCTGAATGGCCCAGATTGAGTCACAACACCATTAATTAATAAAAATACTGTGACAGACTTTTTGTCTCTCGTTCTCTGAGTCTAAATTAAAAGGATGAAAGACAGATGATTAGCATATGCCAATTAGTTTAATCTCACAGTGCATTCAAATTATAAATCATACTTTCAAACCAAGGATTTTATAGTTAAATCATTGTAGCTGAATTTTAGAAACCATTTGGGTACCATCAGTCCAGTCCTTTCTGATTAGATAAATCCTAAACTCCTCTCGTCTGTTGATGTTGTGTTCAGATTGTATTTACCTCCGCCGCTACAATGACGTGATCCCTGTCACAGGTGCAACAATCCACATGGTGTGCAGGAACAAGGACAAGGCCGAGGAGGCGAGGGCCGACATCGTCAAGGAGACGGGGAATAAAGTACAGTGTGAATCACTTTTCACCCGACTAAAAGAACAACGCAGTCGACCTACAAACTCACTGGTTCTCTCAGATGTGAAATTTGTCATTATTCTGCGTGGCTGGTGTCTTTACAGGAGGTCTACGTCCACATCCTGGACCTGTCCGAGACCAAGAAGGTGTGGGAGTTTGCCGAGTCCTTCAAGAGGAAGTACAAGGCCCTCAACGTACTGGTGGGTGATACGCTACCATGATGTCACTGCTACGCTCTGGCACCTGCTTCATTTGTCCTCTCTGATGTGTTTTGATTGAATAAGAGTAAGAAAATCTGTCCTGCATCATCATGCCAGATCCGTCAGGTCTTACTTTTAACTG